>NC_069665.1:18160280-18534655 GCF_027244095.1 Hemicordylus capensis
AATCTGTATCCTTTCAAACACACTACAATTTATCAAAAGAGTCACAATACCTTAAGTATTAGGACTTCAATCATTTTCTTTCTTTAATGACCTTTTCATCTATGCCAACGAGATCCACACACTTTGTGTACCTTTCAAAATGCAACAAAGCACCAAGTTCGTGAATTGCATTCATAAGCCCACATAATTCTTTAACACGTAATTTTGAAGTTTAGACAACCCAGTTACCATTTGAAAGGTTATCTAGTTCAGCAATGCATATCAATATGAACGAGGCACAGGAACTGCTCCAACAACTGCTACCTGTTTATCAGCAATATATGCCCCAATTCTGTTCAAGGAACTTTCAGCAAAACAGTGAATTCAGTTCTACCAGAGAATTATATCACGGTGCTCTCTTGACAAAATCCTAATCCTATCCTTCGAGATAGGAGAGAGATTAAGTACTTCCCCACTCCAGCCTACCTGCTCATCCCTAGGCTACCTGGGAAGCCTACCTGCTCATCCCTAGAACATTATTAACCCCTTTCCCTGCAAGAAATAATACATCTCTTTAGCGAATGCAGCAGAGCTAATGAGGTGCATTGGACCTATTATGTGTTAATTTTATTACACCGAAGTTGTTTCGTTTAGCACAAGTGCTAGAATAATTGCTTTTAGCTGTTTTAGAATCAGGAGGGTCCCTCGCTCCTCGCAAGCATGCCTCGCGGGTAGCCGAGTCACCGCCCGCCCGCCCGCTCGCTTTTCTGCAAGGACGGGCAAGCGGGGTCCGTTTGTGCCCACCTATCACGGCTCTCCTCATCGCTGTTTATCTACACAGCCGCCCTCCCTTCACACCGCAAAAGAAACCACGAGCAACGGTTTCCCCCGCAACGGCTGCTCACCCTTCTTTTGCCCTATGCACGAGGCGCCGGCCGGGACTCGTCTCCACGCGCATGCTCAGTGCCTGCCTACTCTCGCGCCGCAGTCTCGTGTGGGCGTCTCTGGCGCCCTTTTTAGCCTCACAGATTTAAGGGTTCGATTTGCATATAGGCGGGGGCGCGCGCCTCTCTTATGTGTGTTTCAAAGGAAAACGGTGCAACACTTGAAATAGTTTAAAACACATTGCCTATGCTATTGAAAAAGACCGTTTACTCCAGGCAGAACATTAATATATATATATAAATTTTCTGCCTGGAGTAAATGGTCTTTTTCAATAGCATAGGCAATGTGTTTTAAACTATTTCAAGTGTTGCATAGTTTATATCTATATCTATCTATATCTATCTATCTATATATATAAAGTTTGTATAGTGTGTGTGTGTGTATATATAGATATATATATAACATAGTGTATATAAATATATACACACACACGATACAAACTTTATATATATAAGTTTGTATAGTGTGTGTGTGTGTGTATATATATATATATATAAATATATAACAGTGTGTGTGTGTGTGTGTATATATATATATATAAAACATAGTGTATATATATATATATATACACACACGATACAAACTTTATATATATATAAGTTTGTATAGTGTGTGTGTGTGTGTGTGTGTGTGTGTATATATATATATATATATATATATATATAATAGTGTGTGTGTATATATATATATATAAAACATAGTGTATATATATATACACACACACGATACAAACTTTATATATATATAAGTTTGTATAGTGTGTGTGTGTGTGTGTGTGTATATATATATATATATAAATAACAGTGTGTGTGTGTGTGTGTGTGTATATATACACACACACACACACACACACACACACATTTTTTAAATTGTACTTGTGACTATTTTTCGATGTGATAAATATCTATCTGGGTGGCAGAAGGCTGAATGGGAAGGGCAAACATTTATTTTATTATTTGTTTGTTTATTTGACACATTTGTCTACCGGCCCAAACGCAAGTATCCGGGCAGTTGACAACAACACTACAACTCAACTTCTGCCTAAACCCCTCTGCCCTGAAGTTAAAATTTTTACCATAATTTCCAACCATCAGTGCATATTATGAGATTCAGTGTAGTGTAGTATAGTTAGAGCACAGGAATAGGATTGCAGGCCCCGAGTTCAAATGCCATCTCAGCCATGGAACTCGCTGGGTGATTGGGCCAGTCACCTAAGTCTCAGCTCTGGGTTCTTTGGAGAAAGAGTGGAACATACATGTAAATAAAGAAGTAAACATTTTAACTCATGTCTCCATCATGCAGCATCAACTTTTTATCTCTCTGTACGGCAGTGCATGCAGATTATGTCCCCATCAGGCCAGTTAGCTTTCACTGGGCCCGTCTCAGGATCAAGTGTGAGGATGAGTGGCGAGGAAGCCTTGGAAAGCATACCTCTCCTGCAGACGGATTGTGTACCTCCCCTGCAGGCGATCACCCAGTTGTTACTGGGCGCAGGGATTGCATGCCCAAATGCTCCACCACTGCCCGCCCCTCGGCCGCGTGGGAGCCAGGATGTGTTGTCCTGTCTCCTGGAAATCCCACAAAGCACCACGCTAGTGGTCGGCTACCACGGATTCCTGCGGGCAGCCACGCCTGTACTTAACTGCCCTAGTCTGGTCTTGGCTGCTTGTGAGAACAGCCTCATGAGTAATCTAGGCTGAGTGGTCAGCAAAGGGACACAGAAGTGGCTTTTTAGCTTACCTTCGCCCAGGTCCCTTCTGCCTAAACCCCACTGCCCTGAAGTTAAATTCTTACTATAGTTCCAACCACAGGTGCATACTAAAAGGTCACATGTGCAACCTCGTTCTATGTTTACTAGAGAGTAAATCTCACATCCCACTCATTTCAATTATCCTTGCCCCAAATAAATGTGCATCTGATTGTAGCTCAAATCCTATGCACTCCTACTTGGGAGTAAGTCTCACTGAGTTCAATTGACACTTATTTACAAGTGAGCATGCCAAGATTTGCAGCCTTCAAGTGGAGGCAACACAATATAACTAGCCAACTTGACTTGCTATGGAGATCAAAGTTGTGCTGGTTGCTGCTTTTTAGCCATGTCTTGCTGAACTTTAGTAGATACCTTTCCTTTTTTTCCACCCACATTTTTAACAAAACAAAATTCACACCCTTTACTTGAAACAATATACAAGAGTATTGTTTTCACTATTTCAAATCTCCTCCAGATGACAATTCCATACAATAAAATTTCAAATACAGTTCTTGCTCATATGCTTCTGCCACATCATTATTACAGTGCATCCAGTATACTGTTGTGTAGAAGTTGTACTATCCTCTGCTGCACACTTACCTGGAAGGAGATGAACTCATGGGAACTGTGACTTAAATCCAGTAAAACAGGATTGGGCTGTGGGAGGGGGGCGCTAATGCAACCACAACGAAGTTAACTTTCTTTGCATCTGCTTCTCTTCATTGCTCCTAACATGCTGAGAATCAGGGATTGTGGTGTTGTGTTCTAAAGGTCATGGTATATTCTGGTTCCAAATATAGGAGATAAATTTCTCGTTGAAAGCAACCAAATGTATTGAACTGGTCAGATAGAGAGAGAGAGAGAGAGAGAGAGAGATTATTCCCCAAGAGCAGAAGGTTTCAAGTTCCCTCCCTGCCTTCTCCAAGATAGGACAAGATTTTTTAATAGGACAAGATTTTTTTTATTGAACCATAACTGGGAGGGAACGGGGAGGCAAAGGTTACCGAGTGGGAAAGTGTATAAAGGCTTTCATTTGAGTCCAGAAAGAGCAATGGAGTGCCCTTTAACCGTAACAGGGCTTTTTCTGGAGAAGGTCCCACAAAATCAGCCTCTGCTCAGGTGCAGGGGCGTATCTAGGGTGGGGCAGGCAGGGCACACGCCCTGGGTGCCACTTGAAGGGGTATGCCATTTTTTAAAATGAATTTTTAAAAAATGGCTGCCCAAAACAAAATGGCTGCCGTGCATGCTCAAATGGCCTCTGCAAGGCCCTAGGGCGGCCATGCCAGGCCTCACAGAGGCCAATTGAGCATGTGTGGTGGCCATTTTGTTTTTGGTGGCCTTTTAAAATTATTATTATTTTTAAAATTTATTTAAAAATTATTTTTAAAAATGGCCACCGCACATGCTCAAACGGTCCCTGCAAGGCCCTCAGCCCAGGACAGGCTGAAGTGGTGAATTAAGAGGCCATCGGGGGGAGGGGAAACCTTTGCAGACACCCCCTTCCATGGCCTTTAGGAAGTCCCCCGAAGGGGATACAGGTAAATCTTTTTTAAACAATTAATATAATTCAAGTCACTGTACACATATTCAGTTTGGCACTATGTACAGAGAATCAGGGCTTGTGAATACTGAGCTGAAGCTTACGAGCTAGGATTGTATTCATTTGCTCTTACTTTGCTTTTTGTGATAAGTGAGTTAAATGTGATGTCTTAATAATATGGCTATTAATGGTGAGTTTGTCATTGAATCAGTGTGAAATCCTTAGTATTAAGGCCACTGAAAGTTTCTTGCTCTCTTTCTCTCATTTTAACTGTCTTTCTGAAATACTAGAATATAGTACAAGCAGTGACACAGTTTACTCTGCATATCCTTTAATTATTTTCAGAGTATTCAGAGTCAAATTCTCCATTTATTTTTAAAACTTATGTAATAGTGATGCTACAATGCATAGTAGAGAATGAGACAGGCACTTCTGTTTAGTTTTCCAAGTACACCTCCAAATAGTATTTGGGTGTTTCATGAACCCCAACATACTGAAATGTGTAGTTTTCCAGCATTTTTTGTTCTGGCTACATCCACTGCTAAATAGTTTTTGAAATATTAAAAGATTAACAAGCCTGACTTGTATTTTTCAGCTGATATTATGGTAAAGTTATCTGAAAGATGGGTGTCAGATGTTTGGACAGGGGGCGCAATTTCAGTGCTTGCCCTAGGCACTATTTTCCCTAGATACGCCTCTGCTCATGTGGCTGCAGGCTTTTAAAATAGCTTCATGCAATTACCCCACAGGAAAAGATCTGTAATGGTGCTTGTACCATATGTAAAGGGCACTGAAGGGATTTAGCTAAAAGGCTTCATCATGGAGAAAATGGGTCTGGAGCTGGCATAAGAAAGTGGGAGGAGGTTTAACAAGCAGCAGCGAAGAAGGGGGAAAGGAGGGTTATGTAAAAAAGGAGAGTTATGTAAGAAGTTTTGTTTCTTTTGATTGCTAACCTCTTGCTTGAGGTTTTCCCACAGCTGCAGCTGCAAATCTTCAAAAGGGAAGATTTTGAATATTGAGGGGGGGTTGGTTGTTTTTCTACAATAATTCACTCGGGAGAGAAACTACATCAATGTTGAAAAAGGAAGATGAGAATTATTCAGTGTAACTTGAAAGCATTATGTTTCTTGTTAAATCCTAACCAGAGTTCTAATGAAGGTGAATTTAATGTGTGTGTGGTTTAACCGGTGCCCAGGACTATGCTGAGTATCCAAAGGAATACTTTGGATACTCAGTTTAACCGGTGCCCAGGACTATGCTGAGTATCCAAAGGAACCAATTCCTGGTTGGGAGAGGCTTCCCATAGGCAAACTGTGTACAAGGAGGGTTTCTTCACTGGTTTTGGTTTAATTTATTCCCTGGTTCCAATGGCCTCTTCTTGCCTTCCAGGGCTGCTCAGGCTAACTGCCTCTCACTCCGGAGTCCAATTCGAATCATAATATTCTCTGGCCTCCTGGAACCTTGAAAGGCCTCAAGAACGCTCAGAGGGGAGCAGATCTCTGCCTGCACCCCCAAGGTTCCAGGTTCAGTTCTCAGCATCTCCATTTAAATTGACCTCAAGCTGGGAAAGACCCCTGCCCCTTGGAGAGCGCTGTTGGTTACTGTTGATCACACTGGGCTAGAGACTAGTACCCTGACCATGGCAGCCGCACACACACCGTCTTGTCTGCCACAGGCAGTGGGGACTACTATCTTTATGGAGAGAGATAACTCCGCTAACTGAGCAAAGAGGCACCTTTTAAATGTGGTGATTCTCTTATATTTAGCAGGGGGAGAGCAACTGGCCCTATCCATCCCCAGCACGGCATATCCCTCCAGTGGCTGTTGCCGGTGTCCATCTTGTATTCTTTTTTTTTAGATTGTGAGCCCTTTGGGGGAGAGGGAGCCATTTTATTTATTCATTCATTCATATCTACTAGCTGACCTGGCACAGAGCATCTGCGCCCCTAGTTCTCCCTCTCTCTCCCCTCTTCAGCCTCATTTCTTTCTCCTCCCCTCCCCAACCCATTTTCCCTCGGCGGCTGGGCTGCTTTTCCTCAGTGGCTGCCTGCTGCTTCTCCTCGGCCTGCCATTTGCCGGCCTCTTCTCACCGGCCAGCCGTCTGCCGTCCTGGTGGTGGCTGCTTTCCCTGTGCAGCCACCTGCCACCACCTGCTTCTCCTCCTGTCCCCGTCGCTAATCCGCAGCTCTTTCGCGAGAGCTGTCACGCTTGGGATTAGCAACGGGTATGCCTAGGAGAAATAAATATATAGATATAAACTGCTTTGGGAAATTTGGTTGAAAAGCGGGATATGAATATTTGTGTTCGTTGGAGGCAAAATTGGATGGGAAAGTAATTATCAGGGGATGGGATCACCAGGCATTTAGCAATGGGGTTCTGGGGGAGAAGAGAACAGCAGGAAGCCCCACAAGACCAAGAGCTGGATGGTTTGAGGGTATCTCCCCTGCTTTGAGGAGGGGAATGCATTGAAGATTTCCAAGGTCAATCCCAGACAAGATGCAGCTTGCCTATGAGATGCAGGAGCAACTGTGAAAGAAAGCCCTTCAGGATGGAGATACTGAGGGTGGGATGAGTGTGCCGGTTCTCAGCCTCAGAATTGTTGGGCTTCCTCACCTGAAAAGTGTTACAGTACTCAGGACATATCAGCAGAGAGGTGGGTGTCCCATAGAACTCTGCCCCCCTTACAAGCGACTGAAGCCATGGGTTCAGCGGGAAGCCTTGGGGCACTTGTGTCTCTGCCTCACCCCTTCCCATCTGTAAGGCATCAGGTGGACCTTCCTTGCAGGGCTGTTGTAGGGATGGCTGAAATCAGGGTTCCCTTTTCCTTACTTACAGATAAGTCCACAAACAAGAGGCCATCTGCTAGCTCAGCCTTTCCAACTTCGAGCTCTGCAAGGGAAAGAGGAGACTTGCCATGCAGCATCTGCAGGACACCAACAAAGACCATCAGCAACACTTCCCTGCAGTCTACTGTCTCTGACCTCTCCATTGAGTGCATCCAAGGGAGGACCAGCAGGGACAGCAATTCTGCACCTTCTCTCCTACAGGGAAGATCTGAGGAAACCCCAGCAAGAGAACCAGAGGCCTGGCTCAATGGCAGCTTTCCCTTTCCATTTTCCCAAGCCTTTCTTTGGGCCATTGGCCTCCAGCATCCACACATCCATGCAATACCTTCTCCAGCTGCAGCCTCCAGGGCAAGCAGAGATCCAATGACAGAAATAGTTTGCAAAACTTTGTATGAAGAAACAATTGTTCTTCTTGCATACTTTTGTTTTTCTTTTAATCTAATAATAAACCCTTGTTGGTGAAGTGTGCTACTCTTCATTTTGGGTCTACCTTAGTCACACGTTTCTGGAGCCTTAGGAATGCTCAGCCCCTTCTAGGGAGGGTTTTGCCACTTTATCCCCCAGGGAGTTATTTGCACTTGGCTTCAGGGTAAACGTTGAGCGAAGCCACTTTAAGTACAATCACGGCATTGAGGGAAGCAGTCCCTTCCCTCTGCTCTCGGTTTTGTTTTGAAACATGTCCACATGACATGCTCCGTGTTTCCCTTCTAGCCAATGGCAGGGAGGGGAGAGGTAGATAGATCTACATTTCTGAAGAGTACGCCTACCATGCTAATGATTGTACGTCAGTGCCTCTCCCATTTGCTCTGGCGTTTTCAGAAAAAGTAGCATAAAACCAGTATTTTAAAAACCCGGACATACGTTGAGATAAGCTACAATTTCCATAACAAAGCCCGGTTTGTGTGTGGAGTGGGTCCAAAAATCTAGAAGCAACTTCGAGGTAAGTTTGGCTGGTGTGTGAATGCACACTCTCTTCTGAAGGAGATTCGGGGCAGAAGCCCTGTGTGTAAAGCCTCCAGGAATCTTATATGGAGAGAGTGGTTTGTCCCACATTAAAATAAAGTGGATGGTGGCAGCCTACTGTGAATCCCTTACAGTCAAGGATTCACTCCAATGAACTCCCACCGCCTCTTGTAGGAGCTATGACAATTGCCTTGGAGCAATGTACATTTAGGGAACTATCTCATACTTGTTTTATTGCACACCCTGCTGAAATGTTCTGCTTACACTCTGGAATCCAATGACATGAATAGTCATGCTCAATAACCAAGAAACAGTGAGAAAAATAAGATCATGTAACTTACTGCTTTACACACACAGAATTACTTGGTGATCAGTATTTAAGAAAAACTACAATACTTTTAATAAGGGCTCTCTGTGTTGAAAGAAAAATTGGCTTGCTCGGTTTTGTGAAAATCCATTATTGACTGTTTTGAGAATAACTTTATTCAAACGATAACAGAATATTGGTTATCATGGAATTCCTTTTATGGAATTATGGAGGAATGACTGTTCAAATTTGTCTTGACAATAAATGTTTAGTAATTCATTTGAAATTAACAGTGATAGCAAACCATCAATCAAGCACAATAGAGGACCTGCATTTTCTGTCAGAGCACATTATTTGAATCTAGCAGTGTGATGCAATGTATGTGTACTTGGAAGCAAGTTCTAATTGAGTTTAATGGAGCTTACTGCATACTAAATGTGTTTAAGATTGCCACCTCAGGCAGTGATGTCTATCCAGTTTGTAGTTAGAGCTGAAAGATACTTTCCCCTTGAAGACCTTCATAAGCCTTACAGCAAAATAAACAGGGACATTAAAATATTGAATATGCCCAAATGTTCTGTGCACCTTTCAAAATCCTTTGTGCAACAGAAGCAGAGGAAGGCAACTTGTACTGAAGTTTAGTTGCAGTACAATATTGCCTTTCAGCTCCCCAAAAATATAAAACCAGGGAGCTAGAATTTTGGAGATATATTACTCATTGTTTGCACCATGAGTAATTTATCTCCAATGTCCCACTTCTACATTTTACATTTCCATGTTTGCACAATTTCCCTTCCTTTACTTTTTATGGGTGATAGCCCTTATCTTTCCCTAGTCTTAGTTCCTGTCCATAGGTAGAAAAGGAGAAAAACCTCTTACACCCCAGAAACAAACAACATTCTTTTAATGGTGTTTCTATTAATATTCTTGAATGCATCTGGCTAGCAAACCCTGATTTGGGTATCCCATATACATAGCAAGAAGTTTTAATTTCACCTTGTAACTTCTAGATTTTTTAAGTAATCACCCAGCAAACACTCTGGCATGCAAACGTGAGAACTGTTCTTAAATTGTGAATGTAATGAAAATATCAGAACATTTCTAATGGCCAAGTATTAGCAATGATGAAAGCAACCAATATTGCTGAAAATAAATATTTATTTCAACAGAAATGCAAATAAATTAGCTTTAGCGAACACAGCTAACCTAAGTGCGTATCACTTGACGTTCTGAAATATAGGAATTCAAACCCCAACCACCCAATGTAATATAATTAACTTTAGACAGCACCAACATGTTAGTGTGTCTAGAAAAACACCTGCTAGAAGTAAAAACTTCTGCACTTTAGTGTAATCGATGGCACTTATAAGACACGTCTGTAAGTACCATGTAAAGACACACCAAGTCATACTATATAAAACTGCAATTATAGCAGTTATTTGGAAGCAAGCCCCACTGAATTCAGTGGACTTTACTTTGAAGTAAATAGGGTAGCTAAATTTTAAGCAGAATAGTTGCAAGATATTGAACTATATTGATCCTGAAAGTCTTCAACTCATGTCAATATAGATGAATGACCTAGTCCAGCCATGCCCCCAAACTGCCCCACTAGCTCTTCAATGACCTAAATCCATCAACGTGTAGATTAAGGTCAAGTTCTTAGCAGACAGATGTCCACTCCAGAAATGGCACGTTTGCACCAAATTTGAGAGAGAAACAGTTAGAGTCATGCCTAGAATGAAGTCTACATCACTTATATCAGGCTTGAGGTATGTGGATAAAGTGGCACAGAAGCTTTGATACCTGCTGCTCTCAAATACATGAGTTTGGGCTTGAACCTCCAGGCTAGCTAGCTCTGGAACTGTCATATCAGTCTGTATATATATGAAAATGGAAACTAATGTCAATGCCCAAAATAATACTATAATCTACTATTGTGATCTTTGTTGTTTCTCACTTTAGAATCCATCATTACTGGACGGATGTGTTTATATTTGGGCTGGATATTCACATGGACAGCAACATTAAGGTCTTGTGTCACTATCCGGTGAAGTCTACTGGCCCCTTTCATTAGATCTTCAATCTTTTTCTCTGTTGTCAACACTGGCTTCCTTTCTCCTGTAAAATCGGGATCTTCTGGATATAGCTCATCACCTAAAATATATATATAATTTAGTACTCTTAAAATTATACATATTACATACTTCAGTGATCTACATTCTACAAACTTGTACCAACTTATAGCAATTTCGCTATTACATCAGTGTCCACATGTTAAAACTGTGCTTGACAAAATTTTTCATAGCTCTCTCTACATACAAAAACATAAGTACAGTATTTTAAGATGTCACAAATAAAGCCGGGCCTCCTCCTATTCATATCAAGGGATGTATCATCAAAGCTGTAGAATAAACTGGAAAATAAAGAATTTTTGAGCTCGCCTGCAAATACATGTAAGGTAACTTAGATTTACACATGACCGAGCACCACTGAAATCACAAGATGACATCCAGATTAACACATTACAAAACACACAATGATTTTTGCTGATCTTCCCTTCCCTCTGAAGCCAACTGTGCCTCCCAAAATATGTCCTAGATGGCCTTGTGGTCCTCAGGGGCATATTTTCTGCAGGTGTGGTGGGCTTCAGAGGGAAGGTGAGATCAGCAAAAACGCCCTCACCTTGTAGATTGCGTGCAGCATTAATCTGGATGTCAACAACTATATACAAGAGAGGAGTGATCTTGAAGTCATAACATTAAATTCATGGCCACACAGGAAATGTTGCCAACTGAAAGAGAAAATAAGCAAGGATACTTGTTTTAGGGTTGCCAGTTGCAGCCTAGTGATTTACGTTAAAGCTTTACATTCTTCAATGAAATGGAAGATGAGGCAGCCATAGCTTCTCCTGCGCATTTCCGCCCATCCCATTTTTTTGTCTGCTTGCTTCTCCTACTGCTCCCATGCTACAGTTGTTGGTGGAAGCAGGGTATGCGGAGGGAAGGGAGCAGAAGCTGCAGTGGTCTTGTTTCCCATTTCACCACACAACCTAAAGGTATCGTATCAAACTTTGGGTTTCAACCTGGCAACCCTGGCTGTAACCAAGTGCTTTTTTCTCCAATGTTATTGAAAGAGCAAAGAACAGAAAGAAAATTAAGAGTCCCAGTCTGAAGTTTTCACACAGAGGTAAACACTGACATCACTATCTGAAAGGGACCCCACTGCCTTCAGAATTGTGATGTGTGTGTGTGTGTGTATGTATATATTTATATTTATACACACACACAATTGTTTTTAGTGCCCAGCTGCAATTGTGTCACAGCCATGATTTTATAGAAATATAATTCAGCTCAGAAACAGACTGGAGCCCTTAATATAATACCTACAGACTGAAGCGGTGGCTAACACACCAGGCACCTCCGAATATACACCCTTCACCCAGAAATTGCAAATAAACCATGGAAGTCTGCTTCAAAATACTGCCCTAATAATGCTCAATGAAACTGGAGGGCAACTGCCCTTCCCCATGAAAGCACAGACTATCACTGCTTAAAGAATCAGACATCCCATAATTGTCTACCTGGTAACAGCTGCATGTGACCATCTGAAGCAATCAACATAACAGACATCCAATGCTCACATCCTTCTAAAGCTCGTTCAGAGCCAAACCTATGTAGCTCATGAAGTGATGGGAAGTTGCAGAGTCTACATAATTCATAAAACTGAGGAGGTGCTATCCAGATGTCTTGAGACTTAAAGAGTTCAACAGCTTTTGGAGGTGTTGACCACTGAAAGAGAATGAATAATAAGCTGATTGCCATCACTTATAGCTTCCCAATGAAAGGAATATTCTGAAACACCTGATTCGGGCCATGAGTGCACTATTAAACAGTTGTGTGGATTTTCTACCACAGTTCTAGAATCAGTTGGGCTAACTGTAGTGGAGTTACAAAGTACTTCGAGGCAGTGTTTGCAGACCTTGAGAGAATGATTACACAAGATGCTGCAATATTGATTCTCCATCTTGGCTCCCAAGGGCACAGAGATGATCTTGGAGAGCAGGTGTGCACTGGTGCCAACCATAAAAAGTATGTTAAAAATCTGCACGTTTCAACAGCTGTATGGAAATCCAAAGTGGACTGAACCATGACACTTAATTAGAAATGTTTGCTTTGGCAATATCTTTAACTTGAGAGTTTTAATAACACTTTATTTGAACAATACTAAATGTGTCGACTTCTCTTTGTTCCAAGGGTCTAATTATTGTACTATTTGAGGTTAAGAAAGTCTTCTTCAGGTCATATTATTTTGTGATCCATTTTAGTCAGGGGGGAAAAGGAAGCTTTGGGCATTGTCCAGAAATGTGTGAACAAATTGATTGGTTGGCTTATGAAGCAATTTATTACAAGTAACTTCAACCCAGGGATCAGATAAAGGCACTTTGCACATCTTGGTACTCCTTGTCATTTCATTTACTCAAAGGGGCACTAAATACAAATGTTGAGGCTGTGAATGCAGTACTATTTTTATTTATTTATTTATTTATTGTTAAATTTATATACCGCCTTTCATTAAAATAATCCCAAGGTGGCTTACAGCAGAATTTAAAACAAGATCATAAAAATGATACAATTAAAATATAAGCTAAAAATATAAAAACAAATCTGATTAAAAATTTAAAACACAAGCATAAAACCAGTACATAATACAAAGAGCAGCAGTAGAGATAATCATATAAAAGCCAGGATTTAACATGCTTTCTAAAAGCTGTGATGGAGACTGAGGAGCGAATAGCCACTGGTAGAGCATTCCAGAGTCTGGGGGCAGCAACAGAGAAGGCCCTGTCCTGCGTGCACAACTACCGAGCCTCCCTCATTGTTGGCACCCGGAGCAGAGCCCCCTCAGATGACCTTGTCAAGCGGGCATCAACCCTTGGGAGCAGGCAGTCCCTCAGATATCCCGGGCCCAAACCGTTACTAAGCATTTGTACTAGGAATTCAATAAAGTCATTATTTTTAGGATTAGGTTTGGGGACTCTATATATATACCATACTTAGTGCTCATCCTTGGAATGGAATTTCAATCCCAAGGCTCATCTCTTGAATGGGTTTATTTATTTATACTCCAAAAGTTCTAGGTGGTTCACAAAAATAAACACAGTAAAGACAGTAAACAGTGAACCCTATATAAACACTAAAGCTACAAGTCTATGCTCAGTTACTTTGGAATAAATACCACTGAACTCAGTGGAACTTACTTTTGAGTAAACATGTATAGGACCAGGCTGTACAGCTGTAACTCTATGCACACTTGAGGGTAGGTTTTGTTGGATTCTGTAGAACTTACTTAGAAGTCAATGTGCATAGACTTGGGCTGTATTTTTAAAAGTTGTTTGTAGAGGGCTTATTTTATGTTATTTATTTATCTGATTTATACACTGCCCATCCAAAAAATGGTTCAGGGCGGTTTTCTAGTTCTTATGAATGAGTACAAGGCTAGGAACCTGTGAATGATAATATTATTCTCAGTCAGTCTAAGGTGGTGCTTGGGTTTACTTTTAAAAGGAAAAGCAGTACCACCAGTCGCGCGCACAGTCACTCACCCCCAAACAGGCACACACGGGGAGTACAGACAGACACCCTGCAGCACACAACGTAACGTCTGAACACATTCCAGACCCGAAGGCGCTGCTTTGGAAACCGACGCCAGGGAAGCGGGGCCCCTTCTGCCCACACGCGGCGGCTCCCCGTCTCACCTGGCACTCCGTGACCTCCCGGTCGTCGTGCGAGGCCGACGGCGGGCCCTGGCCGAGGCAGCAGAGGTAGAAGACCGTGTCGTAGCGCCGGCCGCCGCGCCCGGCCCGGCCCACGGGGGTCAGCCACTTGGACCACTCGTGCAGCGCCCAGATGTTGGGCACGCCGCGCAGCTGGCGGCAGAGCTGCAGGAAGGAGGCCGGCTGCCGCTGCACCCTCCGCCGCCACTCGGCCAGCTCCGAGGCCGGCGGCAGGCGCTCGGGGGGCAGCAGCGGGCCGGGAGGCTCAGCAGCCCCGCCGGGCGGCGGCTCCGCTGCGGCGTCAACCAGCAGAAGGACGCCGGCTTCCTCGAACGTCTCCCGGATGGCGCAGAGGCGGAAGGCCACCTCCTGCGGCAGCGGAGAGCTGCTCAGCTCGGGCCGGTCGGCGGCGAAGAGCGGCGGCGCCCGCGGCCGGCCGGAGCTCAGCCCGCCCTGCGAGGAGGAGGCGGCGCCGCCCGGCAGTAGCGCCCGCCAGTCGGCCGAGAAGTCGGCCGCGTCCACCGTCCCGCCGGGGAAGACGTGGGCGCTGGGCAGGAAGGCGCTGCGCGGGCTGCGGCGGAGCAGCAGCAGCTCGTAGTCGAAGGGGGCGCCCGGCGGCGGCGGGCAGGAGGAAGGGGGCTGCCGCGGAGAGCAGCCGCCGGCCGCCAGCAGCACCGTGGCCGCCTCCCGCCAGGGCCTCGAGCTCCTCATCGTGCCTCGGCTCGTCCGGAAGTTGCTGCTGGCCTGCCCTGGGCGACCCGAGGCCACGCGGGACTTGGGTCGCTCGCTCGCGGCCCGCCTCCGCCCCTCACCGTGGAGAGGCCGCCCAGGGCTGCGCCCGTCAGAGGAGGAGCGCTTGGGCTTAGGCCCGGGGCCCGAACCTGAGCCCCCCACCCCACCCCGTTGCCGTCCATGGACTGCTACACCTTCTTCTCGTCCCGCAATTTGGTTATACGGAGACTCAGGCATGTAGGAAGCGGCTGCCTTCTACCGAGTCGGGCCCTTGGCCCCCCCCCCCCCCAGCTCGGTATGGTCTGCTGCTGCACAGGCTGGCAGCGGCTTCTCCAGGGTTGCGGGCTGCAGGAGTCTCTCGCGTCTCCGCCCTGCCATTTCTACCGCTTGTCCCGCTAGCCCCAGTGCTTTCAGGCGCCGGGTAGGGTGCACCCAGAAGGGATCTTCTTTCGCTGTGGGAATGGGGTGCGTATCTCAGGGCAGGGGCGTTAGCAAGGTTGGAGTGGGCCCAGAGACCAGATTTTAAAATGCCCTCCCCTCACTGAAGCTCAGCTCATGAAGGAAAGAAATGAGGCTGAATAGTGGTAACAAAAAGCACAGTTATATATCTCTATATATAACATTTATGGGCCACAATAGAATATCATCCTGAATTATTTTTTAAAAGGCTTTGTAAATTGTGGACAATGCAAGTCATTTGATGGTACTAGAGAAAGCCATGCTGTTCTGGTAGCTCCAGGTCTTCACACTCATGTCAATTTCGGAGGACCAATACAAGTGAAGGAAGCCCAGGCGGGTGTGGGGCTGGGGGAGTCAGTCATGTGACTTGCCTCTGGGGGGCCCCCAAGGCAGTGGGCCCCCAGACAACTGTCTCCCCTTGCCCTGTTATAGGTACGCCCCTGAGAGGAGAAGATAAGTACCATGTCGATGCACAACACCAGTAATAGGTGACTAGAGACCTGAATCTGAATCCTTGCTCAAACCATCCTCACTGTGTGACCCTTGGCACGCTCTCAGCCTAACCTACCTCGGAGGATTATTGTGACTTTGAGGGGAAATGTATTATTATTTTTATTATTTATTATTTATTTGATTTATATACTGCCCTTCCAAAATGGCTCAGGGCGGTTGTAGGGAGGCACCATGTTTATCCTCACAACAACCCTGTGAGGTGGGTTAGGTTGAGAGATACGTGACTGGCCCAGAGTTACCCAGTGAGTTTCATGGCTGAACAAAGATTTGAACTCAGGTCTCCCCAGTCCTGGCCCACCACTCTAACCACTGCATCACACTAGCTCTTTCTCTTTTTGTTTCTCGCTAGCTGTAGTCACCCAGTGGAATGCCTGCCTAGACCAGGCCTGCTTATCCACATGTACATTGTTCTCCGTTATCCTAAGATGGCTTTTTAATTTTTTCATATCTCTAAATTTTGATTCTCCTGTGAGCTCTTTGGAGGTGTAAGCTGCACTTGAGGCCGTATGATGTAGTCGCATCATATACAGCTGGGCAGGCAGTTCATTTTAGTGCGAGCTCGGGCAGAGTAGCAGAGTTCAGCCAGCTGGCTGATTATATTAAAAACTGGGACAAAACACCAGCATAACTATAATCAGACATACACACGCACAAGTGGACATCTGCTCACTCTCTTTTTATATGCAGGGCTTTGTTTTATATGGGAAGAAATACAGGCTGTTAATCATAAAACCTATCTTATTGTCCAGGTATTTTGTCTGCTAAATACATTTACTAGGAAGTAAATCTTATTGAACTCAGTAGAAAATGCTTTCGAATAAGCAAGAATAGGATTGCTGTATTGGAAAATTATTGCCATAAATGGAGGGAATGCTTTGGCACATATTCTCTCAGTGGTTTGCCAAGTGCTAGTAAATATTTGGCTGATATCAATACGCAGCTAAATAAGCTCCCCGCCTCCCTTCCACTTCTTTGGGCACAATGTTTTTCCCCTTTTTCTTCCTTCCTAATTTATTTTGTCTAGCTCTAGATTGCAAACTTGCAGCCAGAGCCTGTGTTTTCATTTTTTGTACAGTGCTTATTGATGTGCTGTATAAATATATAAATGTTCATTTTAAAATTATGTATTCTGTGTGTGTACACACACACATACACACACAGTCAGTAGTCTTTGCTCCCTAATAGCTGCCTCTCAAATAATCTTTGTTCTAGACTAGGGTCTAGAACATGTGCAATATACTTTACTTTTTTTAATTGCAAAAAAGGCCCTCCAAGTTGTTGCTGGTCTTGTGGTAGCAAGTGTCCCCCTTGCTAAGCAGGTTCCACCCTGCTTGCATATGAATGGGAGCCTACAAGGGTGAGCACTCTAAGATGTTCCCCTTAGGGGATGATGAAGAAGCAGCTCTGGGAAGAGCATCTGCATGCTTGCATGCAGAACGTTTCAATTCCCCACCTTGGCATCTCCAAGATAAGGCTGAGAGAGATTCCTGCCTGCAGTCTTGGAGAAGCTGCTGCCAGTCTGGTCCATACTGAACTAGATGGACCAATGGTCTGACTCAGTATATGGCAGCTTCCTATATTCCACCCCTGACTACTGGCCACTGTAGCTGTGGATGATGGGAGCTGTAGTCCAACAGCAGCTCGGAGGACCAAAGTTTTACAGCCCTGGTATAGATTGTACCGTGCATCTGATTCCTGGCAATAAATTTATTGATTGAAAAACCACTCAGGCTTCACATTGCACTGCATTTTTTATCTTTTCCCTGTGAGCTGTAAAATAAATAATTATTAAATAATGGGCTCAGCTTTAAGAGCTAGGTTTTTACATGCTGAAATATTCATGAACAAATGCAATCTTCTTAGAAGTGAAGTGCAGTAGATAAGGAGTTGCTGATCAAAGACTGACCTAGTCAGGCTGCATCCATCTATGTCCTTCTGCCAAAAGAACCCTTTTTCTCAATTAAAAAAATAATATAAAGACAATGAACACTCTTGTTTCCAAGTCAGTAATATGTGCTTTTAAATTACTGGCTAGAGGCATTTAGCAGCCCTGCTAACTGAGCAAAGAGGCACCTTTTAGAAGTGGTCATTCTCTTTATTGAACAGGGGGAGAGCAACTGGCCCTATCCAGCCCCAGTGGCTGTTGCTTGTGCTGGTCTTATGTTTCTTTTTAGATTGTGAGCCCTTTGGAGACAGGGGACCATCTTTATTTATTTTTATTTCTCTATGTAAACCACTTTGGGTTTGTTGAAACCGCTTTGGGTTTGTTGTTGTGTCAACCCTATGAGCAAAACTATCCTATCTCCACCCCCCTCCCCTCCCCAGAGGTGGTGCTATATGAAGACCTGGGAATAGAGAACGTTGTTGGCCATATTGCCGTCTCCTTAACAATTGGCACAACTCGTTTCCTCTGCTCTAGGGTTACACAACTCCAGCTGTTTTCGGACTCCATCATCTGCAGCCACAATGATCAATAGTCAGGTATGATGAGAGTTGTAGTTTAGCATCTGCAGGAGGGTAAAAGTTGTGCAGCCCTGCTCTACTTCATGATTGCTCCATTGGCATTTAAACTCCACAGCCTGCACTTAGCCGTTTTTTAACTCAGAAACAAGTTCGATTTCAGTAGAACTGAATTCCTAATAAGTATGCTTAGAATTACAACACTTCTATGCATATTAACTGAAAGCAAGTGCTGTTGCACTGAGTGGGTCTCACTCCCAAGTTAATGTGTTTAGGATTGCATTATTATGGAATAGATAGGTTCAGGATGTCATTGTTGAGTACAAATGGTCTTTAAAGTCCTTTTACATTTTCAGGCAGAAGGATGATTCCAGCTTCTCTCCATATGTCTATAAATGTTACAAGAGATATGCGAATTTTATTATGCAGAAGTGCATTCTGACTATGGATGTGCAGAATATTTTGATGTTGAAACAATTTGACTTGAAGTGGGCTGATTTGACTCAAAATGGGCAGTTTCAAGTGTTTTGAATTCAAAATAGAACACCCTTTATTTAAAAGGCCTGTTTTGAGCTTGGAGCATAACAACCCCATTTTGAGCACCATTTTGGAGACCTGGTTTTCCCTTGCTGATTGGTTTTCTGGCACTGGTTTCCAATTGGATTGCAGTCTCCTTGCTGCTTGGTTGGCGGGCTGTCATACAACTCAAGTGTTGTCATGGCCAACTGTGCCCCCATTGGCTGAGGGGAGGGAGGAAGGGGAACACAAAAGGAGGGGATTTCAAAATGAATTCAAAGGGACTAGGAGGCATAGAGAGTCCCTGTAGTGTGCCTCTCCTGTAGAAGAGGATATATTGGGAGAAGAGGAAGGAAGGTTTGATTTTTTGGTTTTATTTTCTCAGCACCGAGTATAATATGCTGTGCTTTTGCTGCTATAACTGTCTGGTTTTGCTGGATCTCAGATTGACAAATGCAGAACTCAGGTGATTGCCTTCCTTGAGTTGTGTTTTGTTTGTGAGATAGTGTTGTGGCAAGAAATGGACAGTAGCAGGTGTGCATGCATATGTGTGTAATATTTCTTGGTGATTGATGTAATGAGCTCCATGTCTGGCCTTGGGACTAACTTATGCTTCACTCACTGCTTTGCAATCTGCATTGCAAGGTATACTCCGTCAAAAGCTTTTTAACCAGGCCTTTTAGCTTTTGTAATTTTAAATATTGTATTCGTTTTAGGCAGCTTTTTGGAGTTTTAATTGATTTTAATGTTTTGTTTATTTGTATTGTTTTATGACTGTGAACTGCCCCGAGATTTTGGTTTGGGGCAGTATAGAAATGTAATAAATAAATAAATAAATAAATAAATAAAATGTGGCTGAAGTTGCTCTAGTTGAGCTTAAGGCTATGTTTGCTGCTAAGGGTGCTGCTGTGGCAGCTGTTGCAATGCTAGGAAGTAAGGAGTCATAATTGTGAGTGAGAGAACAACTTGTGCCAATGATGTTACTGCAGCATAGGCACTATGTCTGGCAGTGGATTCTGGGTCAGTGATTCTTTTTTTGGCTATATTTGGACTATGTTTGAAATGTGTGTTCGGTTTTGGGAGGGAGAAATTCCCTTTTATTGTGTGCTTCTGCAGTGTTTTTCAAGGCAGGGCTGCAAACTCATTGCAAATTGCAATGCAAAACTTGTGTGCATGCATTCTGTGAGTGTAGCTTTTTCCAGCCATAGGGAAATTTGAAACATCCCATTGTTCCCCATGGGTAGCTGTTAGGGACACCAAAGTGGGTTGGGTGCTCTTGGGTGCACCAAAAGTGAGCAACAACTTTATCCAACGAGATCATCTCCTTTATTACAGTCACTTGTTGTCATGGCGATCCACACTAGGAATGTGCACGGAACTGAGTGGGGGTGGCTCGAAGGAGGGGGGAGGACTTTAAGGGTGGAGGAGGGTGCACTTACTCCTCCTCTGTTTCCCCGGTGCTGGAGTCCTGTAACATCTTTTGGGGTGGCGGTGTACCTCCTTGCCTCCCCTTCCCCTCTTCAGCCGGAAGTACTGGGCCCGTGTGTGCATGGCGCGATCACGCATTAGCCCGTCTGACGTGTGTTCAAGCGATGTGCACACACACCTGGCGTGCGCATGCGCACCCAAAACGTCCGGCTGAAGAGGGGATGGGGCAGCAGGGAAGTACACTGCTGCCCCAAAAGGTTTTACAGGACTCCAGGGGGGAAAGTGGGGGGAGGGATAAGTGCACCCTCCCCCACCCTTAAAGTTCTACCCCCTCCCCAAACATTCAAACCAGCCAGTGTGAACCTGTTTGGAAGCCTGTAAAAGGGCCTCCAAACTGGTTCGTGCACATCCCTAATCCACACCCTATTTTTAGGAGAAATGTAGAAGCAGAACTAAAATATATACTTCTGTACAATGGTCAGTAAGTAATGCAGTATCTAGTTTAAATGTCACAGCATCCCAGTCACCTCCTTGTTTAATACAGAGACAGTCCCTGAACACCTGTTAATATTAATAAATTGTGGCCTGTGCCTATTATTTTTTCCTGCCACATGCAACAGGAAGTTCATCATCTTGTACGGTATGCTTGCATGTTGGCCGAAGTCTTATCTCCTACCATTGTATTACTCAGATACTGCCACAGACTCAAATGCACACTGGATTTGGAGAGCAGCCATCCTTCAGTAATCCCAGTTGAACAGCCGGCTTCCCACTGCAACTGGCCACTCACTGCTCACGTGTAGCCCTTCTATTCCACCCAGGCCTCAGCCTGCATTAAAAGACTAACATAATCGTATTGAGAGGAAGCATTTAAAGGGCTATAATCCAATGGTCTTCCCGAATGACTTTTTATGTAATGAAAATCTGTGAAGGGTAAATATGTTGATGAGAAGCTTCACAAACATTTATTTATGTACAAACTATTATTCTGCGCATGTAAAGCTCCTAGCCTTCCGGCTAAAAATTAAGAACTGCTGGATTTTGGTTTTATATAGAAACAATCCTCTGACGCCACATAACAAAACCGGAAAAGCAATTTTGAATTTTAATTCCATACATGAGGTTTTTCTTTCATTATCCAGTCTTTCCTCCTGGTCATGTGTGCTTGTTTCTAACATGAGCAACATTTGTTCAAGAAGCATACATTTACTGTACATCCAGTGGCTGGCATCCTGACTAAATTACTCAGTAGTAGTACTCGGTAGTTACTCTGAGGAACTGCTAAATTTCAGTAGGACTTCCTTTGGCAAGTGTCACTAGGATGTTAGCCAGTGTTCAGTTTTTCAAGTTGCAGACCACTCGGCTTCAGTTGAGTATAGCAATGTAAATTCTTTTTGAATTCCTTCCTCTTCCTGTGCTTTCCACAGACCTCCAAAATTCAGTGCTGTTACAAAACCTGGCTGTGTTTCACACATCAGGCTTTACTGCGAGTTTGAAGTTGCCGCCCAAAAACGATGCAAAAAGTGGATTTTTTAACCCTGGATATAAATCGGGCTACACTCTTAATGCTCAACGAAACCCCCGAATCATGTGTGATTAGTGTTCTCCAATAGCTCGCAGGGACCTTGGGGTAAATCTGGCCGACATAAAGCGCACCTTCCATTCTGGAGGAGAGTTCAGCTAAAAGCCCTGTGTGAAAAACACCCTGATGAAGTGAATGTGTGATACAAGCATTCTGAGAGTCAGGCTGCTAGAGTAAATAAAGGATTAACACCCTGATCTAAAGCATATTTATTTTGAAATTAGTGCCATTCGTTTCTATGCAACTTCCCTGTGAGGTTTAGTCATGTTTTTGGAAATAGCTTAGATACCACTGGTACAAAGATTGAACATGTACATTCATTTGAACTTGGAGTTAAGCAAGTGTTCACTGCCTTATATTTTTATCACACAAAGACCAGAGTTTCCTCAAGAGGGGAAAAACACATGCACTTAACATTAAAGTTACTTCAACAAAAAAAATTTGGAACCCTCATGTGCCAAGTGTTCTAGATAGCCCGATAAAATAACTGCAAGATTTTAAGACTTCTCTCTAATCTCACATAACATTTTGATTTGACAATATAGTACCAAACTGAGTTATTTGGATCATGCAAGTGATTCAGTATGGAATATAAATCCATTTGATTGATAAGCTTATGCTCTGGCATCTGTCTTTTAAAAAAAATGACTGTTGCAAACAGGCTGGTGAGTTAACAGAACAGACTTTATTTTAAATAAATAATCGCAACAGGCAGTATCCTGAGCATAGAAAGCAACACTCCTGCACAGATGGAATGATGCCAGTTCATTTTAATAATTTAACACTTTCATATATTCATACTAAAAACAATTCTGTAATACGGATCTGACAAATGTTTGGAAGTAAAACCTGGATATTAGAAATCAAGTGTTTTTTTCCCTTTCGTACTGAATACTCAACATTTATAATATTTGGGCCACCATCAAAGTAGTAATACATGACTTTGTCATAGTTTGTAAAATATAGCAAAGTTTGATTTAAAAACAAACAAACCATATTTACAAAAACAAAACAAAAAAGATTTCCTCCCTCCCTTTTCTAATGAAAATATACATTCTTACAACAATAAAAATAACTAAGGCTGTAAACATAAGAAAATCCCCAGGCTTTTTAAAAAAAAGTATTTTGTTGTAACAAAACCCAAACCTTAGCTTGAATTAATGCAATGCTTTTACAAAGAAATTAAACAGATCAATAAATTGTAAAATTCTGGTAGCTGCAACACTCTTAAATCTATTTGCGGACAAGCATTTATTTTAAAAAGCAAGACAAACCAATCAAGATAGGCCCTTTGGGTTTCAAAACCTTCTGGAAGGGATTGGGGGGAGAATTTGATGAGCTTCTGTTTCTGTTATTGACAAAGGTGCATGAAACCCAGTTTCAGTTTGGATGGCCCGAAGTGCAACTTTTTCTAATAAGCCACAGTAATCTGTGTGGATTGTAACGATACTGTATGTGTATAATGTATACATACATAAAAGAAGATGGGGAGGGGTGGGATGCGAAGGCTACTTTCTGCTCCTGTCAGCCTTAGGGAGACCATAAGAAAAACCTTGCTGGATCAGGCCCAAGGCCTATCTAGTCCAGCACTCTGTTTCACACAGTGGTCCACCAGATGCCTTGGGAAGCCACACAACCAGGAGATGAAGGCATGCCCTCTTTCCTGCTGTTGCTCCCCTGCAACCAGTGTTCAGAGGCCAAAGGAAAGATGACATGTCTTCTATACTCATAGAAGACAATAGGTATCATTTTTCAGATTTATCCTGCTGCCAAAATGTAATCTTCTCCATAGTTATTTGAGATTCAGTAGGCCTGACCCCCCGTGCATCTGGTTGCCTTAGTTAACCACAGGACAGGCAGCTGTGCCTTAGGTCACATTGCGCATAAAACTGGGCTGGGCATACAAGTGAGATTAATGATGGGGACATTAGCTAATTCTATGGTGACAATCCCATGTCAGACTTGGGTCTATTTTTACATTTTGTGGCCATTAACATAAGCCCCCATGATAGTAGTGATGCTCTTGAGAAAGAGGCAAATTAATGAGATGTAAATTTTGAAAGAGATGCAAATAGTACAAGGTCTGCTCCTGATTTACAAATGAGTCATACCTTTATCTTAAGACAGGTTTACTTGAAAATAAGTTCCAGTAATTTCAGTAGAGTCTACATTCAAGTAAACGTTCTTGGGAATGCAGCCTGAGTCAGAGAGAAGAAACAATTCTCTCTGCAAGCAATATCTTTGTTTCATCACTTATTTCTGCAAACAGATACTGGATCATTTGTAAAGCAAATTTTGTAGACAAGCAAAATGGATAGATTTGAGTGGTTAATCCAACACTTCTACCAAATGAAGAGAAGAGCAGTTCATTCAAGTCACAACTGTACCAACACTGTCCATCACCTAATATGTTGTGCCCCTTGAAATGAGTGTGCAAAGAATATAGAACTTGTTTCTTATTAAGATACGTTAGCAGCAAACCAACTATGTGGTTGTGGGACTTCTGTAATCTTTCTTCATCTCAGGTTTAACATCACCTGCAAACCACTTGAGAGTTTTTAAGTGCAGGTAGTCTGCCAGTCACATTGTGGAAGAATGTTGAGCCCCTGTAGCAGCAAATACAGCATCACTACTTTTCAGTGGGCAACAATTTAAGTTAAACAATGGATGGGATACAGAGGATCCATAGCAGCAGTTTGAGTTAATATCAAGTATGAGTTGGTATCTACATAGAGAGATGGGGACTTTAGCACCAATAAAAGCACACAGTTTTGACCTTACCCCTGTAGTCTTAAATAAAATCCCAGCCCCGATCCCTCAGTGCCATTTGTGGACCAACCGACAGAGATTTACAATCACATTTCAAAATACTTTCATCACCTGAGTGTCACTAATTAAGGCTGCAATCTTAACACATTTACTTTTTGACTACCGGAGGACTGACTTCTGCGTAAACAGGCTCGGAGTCTTGGCTCCAATCCTAGATACACCTACTTGGGAGTAAGCCCCATTTAATCCAGAAAGACTTATTTCTGAGAAACAGGACTGCATCGTTAGACTGGCTTCGATAACACATTCAGTGCTGGGGCCAGGTTTGTGCTGGCTCCTACCAGGGCAAGAACCGCTGTGGTGTTATGCCTGCAGCAGCAGTGGGGGTGTTGGTAGCTATGCCATCTTTCCCTGTGACATTCAGTGCCCCTGCCATAGGATGCAATCAGTGTTCCCTCTAACAGGGATTCTCAGATGTTGTTGACTAAAGGTAAAGTAAAGTGTGCCGTCAAGTTGATATTGACTCCTGGCACCCACAGAGCCCTGCGGTTTTCTTTTGGTAGAATACAGGAGGGATTTACCATTGCCGCCTCCTGTACAATATGAGATTATGCCTTTCAGCATCTTCCTATATCGCTGCTGCCTGATATAGGTGTTTCCCATAGTCTGGGAAACATACCAGCGGGGATTCGAACCGGCAACCTTCTGCTTGTTAAGCACTTCCCTGCTGTGCCATAATCCCCAAGCAAAAGCCATTGCAGCTGGGGGTTCTGGGAGTTGTAGTCGGCAACATCTGGGTATCCCAGTTAGAGGGAACACTGGATGTAATGGTGGGAGCAGAGGGGCACTGCATTATAGGTGGCCTCCAGTGTGGTTACCAAAGAACACTCTGAGCTGCTGCTGCTAAGTCCCTGCAAAAATCTGGGGGAGGCTCATCTTGCTAATGGCAGCAGTAGCTGCTTGGCAACCACACACTGCCATCTTTTGACCCTCTGAGAGTCACCCATGGGCCCATGACCGGTCCTCAAGTTGGCTAACCCCTGACACCAGCCCAGTGTGAGTTTTCCAGTCATCCTTGCCCCCCAGGGCTACTTTCACCCACCTTGACATCTTGCTAGTGGATGGCCTGAACCAGAAGTCAGAACTTGGATTTAGGCAGATTAACACTTCAGTTCTAAACATATGTACTTAGAGCCAAATTACATGTTACATTAAGCCTGTTATTGATTGACAGGCTTAACAATGGAAGTGCCTCTGATGTAAAAAAATAAAATAAATAAAAGCAGCCATGGGGCCCCCAGTCCGGGTCAGGACTGTGATGTGTAAGGAAGTGGGTTAATATCCCCCTCCCACACTTTTAGGTTTTCCTGTCACGATCTTCCCTGTTCCCCAAAATGTAGCTTTCTGCTGCAAATAGCTACTTCAGGGGTGGGTGGGTAAGTTTAGGTGCACAGGTAGGGCAAGTGTTAATTTCTCCCCCTCTGGTCCCAACACAGATTGGGGCCCCCACCTGCCT
Organism: Hemicordylus capensis; assembly: GCF_027244095.1. Taxonomy (NCBI): domain Eukaryota; kingdom Metazoa; phylum Chordata; class Lepidosauria; order Squamata; family Cordylidae; genus Hemicordylus; species Hemicordylus capensis. The sequence goes on from NC_069665.1 coordinate 18,186,359, forward strand.
TTTTTAATGTCTAAGATACACTTTTGGCTTACTTCTTGTGCTATGCCCTCCGCTAATTGCAAGCTTAACATAACATGTTTGGCCCTTAGAAGAAAGCTACAGCAGTCTTCGGCTCCCATTCTGTGCGTGCTCCCACACAGAAATACTTTCCCTAAAATCAGCTGGACAGACAAATGAATCCTGAACAAATTTCAGTTAACTTGCTTAGAGTAAGTGTATGATTGCAACCTTTGAAGTAATCTTGCATTGGTCAGTAAATTGGTGTACATCCAAATATTTTGTCTTAACAGGTTTGTTAGCAGTTTAATACTTGGACAACATAATCCTAAGCATATTTACTCAGTAGTAAGTTCCACTGAAGTCAGTGGCGCTTACTTCCCAGTAAGTCTGCAGTTGCAGCTTTTAAAGATGCAGAGCCAGCGTGGTGTAGTGGTTAGAGTGCTGGACTAGGACCGGGGAGACCCAAGTTCAAATCCCCATTCAGCCATGATACTCGCTGGGTGACTCTGGGCCAGTCACTTCTCTCTCAGCCTAACCTACCTCACAGGGTTGTTGGGAGGAGAAACTTAAGTATGTAGTACACTGCTCTGGGCTCCTTGGAGGAAGAGCGAGATATAAAATGTAGATAATAATAATAATAAACATTTATATGAAAACAAATCCCTCTTATTTTCACTGACAGCTGACTCTGAAGGAAGTCCAACTGTGTTCCATAGAGCTTCTTCCCAAATAAGTATGCACTTAGAACCATAGAGTTGGGGTGTCTTTAGGCTGCCTAACCCTTCCCCCTGCTCAATGCAGGAAACTTGGGAGTCAGTTCCGTTGGACCTAGTGGGACCTTCTAAGGGATCAATTGGATTAGGAGAGCTGGTCTTGTGGTAGCAAGCATGACTTGTCCCCATAGCTAAGCAGGGTCTGCCCTGGTTGCATATGAATGGGAGACTTGACGTGTGAGCACTGCAAGATATTCCCCTCAGGGGATGAAGCTGCTCTGGGAAGAGCAGAAGGTTCCAAGTTCCCTCTCTGGCATCTCCAAGATAGGACTGAGAGAGACTCCTGCCTACCACCTTGGAGAAGCCGCTGCTAGTCTGTGAAGACAATACTGAGCTAGATAGACCAATGGTCTGACTCAGTATATGGCAGTTTCCTATGTTCCTAAGTAACCAAACATAGTATTGAGCTGCTTGTATTCAAGCAAGGACATTCATGAGACCGGCTATATGGAACTTCATTTGAAATTAATGGGACCTAATATTATAGTTAGGTCACCTTAAGTGGAGCAGCCAGGAAATACTTTACTAGCAAGCAGAAGGTTGCTAGTTCGAATCCCCACTGGTATTATATCAGGCAGAAGCGATATAGGAAGATGCTGAAAGGCATCATCTCATACTGTGCGGGAGATGGCAATGGTAAACCCGTCCTGTATTCTACCAAAGCAAAACCACAGGGCTCTGTGGGCGCCAGGAGTTGACACCAACTCGAGGGCGCACTTTACCTTTTAGTATTGTGGTTAGAATGAATCTATTAATTAAACCTGAACTCTGTGAATAGTGGCTTAATGTCTTGTCTTCGGATCTTACATAGGATCAAGGTTTAAATTCCGCCACTTGCTTCTTAATAACCACAAAATAACCTCTCGTTAGTCCTGTGGCAAAGAGTGGCTGCTCTTGGGTGACTAGCTTGATCCAGATATATTGGATTCCTTTCTACTAATACCATAGGCCCATCTAACTCAGTATCATCTGCAGTAACTGGCAGCAGTTCTCCATGTTTCAGACAGGTTTTCTCAGTCCGCCTGACCCAAGAAAATTTGACTGAAGATGCCAAGGATTCAGCGAGGGACCTATTCAACAGATGTGCTCTATTACTGTGCCAATCCAGGCATCAGTCACAGCTCATCACTGGGAAATTAATTAATTAATTAATTCATTTTATATCCCGCTCTTCCTCCAAGGAGCCCAGAGCGGTGTACTACATACTTAAGTTTTTTCCTCACAACAACCCTGTGAAGTAGGTTAGGCTGAGAGAGAAGTGACTGGCCCAGAGTCACCCAGCAAGTATCATGGCTGAGTGGGGATTTGAACTCGGGTCTCCCCAGTCCTAGTCCAGCACTCTAACCACTACACCACTGCACATACAAATGTGCAGTGTAGTCCTCAGCATGCTTGCTTAGAAATAAGTCCTACTGAATTCAATAGGGCTTATTTCCAAAAAGTGTCCTTAGGCTTACTATCCAAGGTTGCAGTCTTATACATACTTGGCAGTAAGTCCCACTGCATTAAGTAGGCCTTTCTTCTAAATAAACATGCTTGGGATTGGGTTTCATGTTAGTTTTTGATGCTTAGAAAAATAATTGGCATTGAAGAGGAGAGAAGTGGAAAAATAGTCTTTGTAGTTATGATTGAGCACAGTCAAAAACGGAATGTTGAATAAATTGTTCTCAGCAAGCCATTGTTGTGAATAAAATGCAGCACTTTAGCTTAAGAGCTATTTCAGACAGACTTCTGGCTGTACCTCAGAAAGCCACTTTAAAAAAAAGAATTTATAAAATCTACAGTATGCATCTTAAAGATAATGAATTGCTTTAGAAAATGGTCTATTCCTATGGAAAACTCAATTGTTTTGTGATATTGTTCAAAAGGGGGAAATGCCCTACTTTCCCATAATGTTTATATACTTCCATGCTCAAGTTTCAGGAGCCTCAGGTCAGCGACAAGTCCAATCACTGCCATACTAGTCACAATAGTGTGAGTACTTGGGCCTGTCAAGATTATAAGATTGGTTCTAATCTTGATTCCTGCAGGTACATACAGAAATCCCATTAACAGTAATAGGAGACGCACATGTGCAAGCCTTAGACTGTCAACGTGAGATCAGGCCTCTCAATTTGCATCACAGAAACACAGGAGAGAGTGAACATTGCATGATTTATAAGGTTCTGCTACACTTAAAAAAATACTTTCCTTAGAAGTGTGCTCAGGATTGCATTGTGAGGTTCCAATATGAAAATTTAAACTGGCCTGCACTTGGAGCTTCAATCCTAAGCACATGTACCAGACAGTAAGCCTTACAGAAGTTATTTCTGAGTAGGCACGCTTAGTATCTTGCTGTATTCCAGTTGAGTTGATCAGTAAACCCCATCGTTTAGCCGCAATGCACAAACCACAAAGCCCAGAGAAGATGTACAGCCTGATCCTCTGCAAATTTACTCAGAAGTCTTCTTGAGTTCAGTTAGATTTACCTGGGAATAAGTGTGCATAGGACTGCAACCCTAACAGATTTCAAAGAAGTAAATGCCACATACTTGCAAGTTAAGAGCTACTGAGTAGAATGGGACATACCTTCTGCCAAGTTGGTCCTCCAGCCAAATCAGCAATTAAACCGAGTGGCATGAACAAAGAATCTGCACCGTTGCCGCAAAGCACCCCCAGTAGGATATAAATGATGGAATATGTTATGCAACAGTGGACCGAAAGAGCTTCTTAAGATCTCTGCAAATGGTACTTAATATCCCCTCTGCCCCTCATCTGGAATACTTTTCACATTGTGTGTGGTGCCAAGAAGTGCTATTTAGATCCTCTATCCCCACTCCCTCCAAAGTGTTCAGGTCTCTATCCTATTTGGTTCCACACACAGATTCTCAGGCTTCATAAAAGTAGATTTAAAAGGGATATAGGAAGGTGGAAAGGATGCCTAAGTGTTTCCATGCCCCCCCAATTTACTTCCAACCCCAAATCCTGTGCATTTCATACCCACTTTGTAAACATGGACCGAAATCCGACCCTACTATTCCCAAACAATATTTGTTTCCGATTACTGAGAACAGTCATCTATAAATAGCAGTCAAATCCCTACTATGGCTGGTAGTTGTAATTCCCATATATTATTAACCATGAAGGGACCAGTGAACAGACACGGTGCCTTTCTGAGTGTCGCTGTTTCAAATGCAAGCGGAGGTGTACCTTGAGTCGACTGGTCTTTTCAAGCTAACATAATGTGCAAAATCCCCCCACCCCACGCAGATAACCTGGATAGGCCACATGCCCACTCCAGCAGGGGGATTCAAGCCCCTAGCTCCTTTTTCCTTAGAAACCTGAGAGCACAGACCTGGCTCCTCACCACCTCCCAAGAAACAGTCTTCTTCTGGATCTGGCCCTCCACCAGCCTTAGGAGAGTTTCGCAACACACACCGCCAGGATGATGGCGATCAGGAGCACGGCAGTGAAAATGATGCCCGCGAGCACTTTGCTCACGTCGCAAAAGGCCTTGTTCTCCTCCACCTCGATCATGCCAATAGAGGAGGCGCCCACGCTGATGGTGGACTTCAGCTCCGCCCCGGGGTCCTGCTTGGCCTCCACCGTCCACTGCGGGACGTTGACTTTCATCTCCATCTCGTACATCATCTCCCCCACTTGGTTGATCTCGTTCTCCAAGTCCTTCAAGTCCACCACGTCGATGTTGTTGTCCGCCTCGTACTTCATGTTCTGGACGCTCATGGCCCTGGCGGCGACCCCAGAGGTGCCGCCGCTCATCCCCGTCTGGATGAGAGGCTTTTTGGGCACGTTGAGGGGGAACTCTTGGCCCAGCTCCAGGGCCCTCCGCATGTCGGTCTCCAGGATCTCCAGGCAGGTGGAGAAGATGACCCATAGCCTCTCGAACTCCGCCTTGTCCTCTTTGCTCGCCGTCTTGTCCCGCAAGGCCGTGGTGAGCTTGTTGCGGTTGGCCACCGCCAGCTCCTGGGCTTTCTGCCGCGTCTTCTTCAGCTCCTCCCGCAGGTTCTGCGAGTCCGAGGTGCCGCCGATGGTCAGCACCATGTGCCGGTAGCAGGCGGTCACTTTGTTGAGCGCGTCCAGCAGCGCTTTGCACTCCTCCTTCACCATGGCGCGCGCTGGCGAGGGCAGCCGGGCTGCTGCTGGCGATCGTGCGTGCCCTCCTCACCCCCGCAAGCTCCCTCCGCTCCCCGCAGCTCAGCCCAGCCGCCTCGGGGAGCAGCCGCCGGCGGCGGAGCCCGCAGGCATGGCCAGAGAGACTCCCGACGATCTGCGCCTTTCCCGCGCGCCCCAGCCGCTCACCACGCGCTCCAGGCGCCGTCTGTTTGGAGAGCCTCTTGGCGAGCGAGGGACACCATCATCGCCCCGCGCGGGCGGCTCTCGGGCATCCCTGGAGGACGCGCTTCTCGTCCCCCACGCGCTTGCTGGCCACGGCAGAGGCAAAAGTGCAGGAGAGATCCCGGTTCGGTGTTTCCGACCCACTCGGGACGCGGGACTCCCAAGTTGCTCTGGTCCCCTTAAGCGCGCGGCTCCGGCTCCGCATCAGCCGCGCTCTCGCCGGGGCAGCGCCCGGGCTGGCAGCGTTAAATAGCGCACAGCTGGCGCCCCTGGAGCAGTCACATGGGGGCCCGGCAGGAAGTAGCCTCGCAGCCCGCCGCTCCGCCACCGCCGGTGCAGCAGCCTCTGCCCTCGGCCAGCGGCAGCTCCTCTCCTGCCGCCGCCTCCCTCCGAGCGAGCCCTCTCCAAGCTCCACCTTCTCCCGCCGCTGATTGAGCCGACGCGAGCTGAGCCGCTGCGGGCCAGGACGGCTTATTGGCTCGCCTTCTGGGTAGGGCCCGCCTTGGTCGCCCTTGCTAGGAAGAGGTAGGGCTCGGTTGGAAAATGCGGAGCAGCAGCAGCAGCGCCGCCGAAGGGGGGGCGAGGAGCGGGGGGTGCGGAGGAGACCTCGCCGCGCCGGGTGGCCTTGGAGGAAGAGCAGCCCCCCGGCTCCCTTCATGAGCGCGTAAGCGAGCGCGGATCGGAAGCCTGCCCGGGCGAATGGGCGGCGGGCGGCGCCCAGGAGGGGGAGCGGAGGCGCTCAGAGCTGCTCCAGGCCTTTCCTGGACGCGTTGAGCCCCCTGCGAGAGCGTCGCTTCGTTCTGGCGGGTTCTGAATGGAGCTGGGTGCTGGAAGGAAACTTGGCCTCCCGGGGGAGTGACGCGAAGCGGGCGGATATCCCGTGTCAGCTTTTTTGCACGGTGAACGGCGGCTTCTTTCTGGCCTCTGCCTGCCCCCTTCTGCACCTTTCCCGAAGGGAGTTGACAGGGCTGCCAAAGGCCCCGCTCTCTCACCGCCCCCCGCCTTTTCCCGTTAATTTTAATGGGGCCCCACACTGTCTCATTCGCCCCCGGCCCTGCACCCCGCCAGGGCTCTCCAGGGACAGCCCTGGGAGTTGAAGTTGCCGCGGGTCATGTATTGGGTATGTCGGCACAGCAGCTTCTCTTCTCCTTTATAGTATCTCTTGAGGAGCTGGGGTAATTCTTCTGGTCTGTGAGATTGTAATAAAGATATACTATTGTTGCTATGTATTACTTGCATAGAGGAGCATTAGTTGGAGTGTTTGTCTTTCTGATGAGAAAACCAACAGGGGAGGTCAGGTGAGTCATCAAGGTTATTATCTGAGGCTTTCTCAGGGATAACACAGTCTCATAAAAGGAGTTGTTAGCTTGCAGGGTATGCGGCCTGGGTCCTGCTTGTGTTCCAAGCTGCGGGGGCTTCATTTTGCCCTTGCTGAAGAAAGGAATGAAGTGTTGGCTATGGATAAGACGTCGTTGGGTCATCAAATGTATACTTGATTCAAGGTTGAGAGGAGAGCTGGTCTTGTGGAAGCAAGCATGACTTGTCCCATTAAGCTAAACAGGGTCTGTTCTCGTTGCATACGAAAGGGAGACTAGAAGTGTTTGCACTCCCACCCTTGGGGGGGTGGAGCTGCTCTGGGGAGAGCATCTAGGCTCCAAGTTCCCTCCCTGGCATTTCCAAGATAGGGCAGAGAGAGATTCCTGCCTACAACCTTGGAGAAGCTGCTGCCAGTCTGTGTAGACAATACTGAGCTAGATGGACCTATGGTCTGACTCAGTATATGATAACTTCCTAGGTTCCTATGTTGGGGAACTTAAATATATTGATTAACTTTTATGCATGATTAACAAAATCTTAAAAATGTCCATGGTGTTGTGTACAATTTGCTTGTACTAAATAAGCCAAGACAGTAATGTATATTAGATTGTAGTTCATGATGTTTACTCTAAGTAAATGGTTGTGAGATTGTAGGCTTGCAAGCCCATGTACACCTCTATCTGGGAGTAAGCCCCATTGAACTTGGTGAGAGTTGCTTTTGAGTAAAAATAGGAGCATACTGCAATTGGACACTAAGGCTCTGCATAATATTAAGCTGAGGAAAGCTGGTCTTGTGGTAGCAAACATGACTTGTTCCCTTAGCTAAACAGGGTCCACCCTGGTTGCATATGAATGGGAGACTAGATGTGTGAGCACAGTAAGATATTCCCCTTGCGGGGTGGAGCCGCTCTGGGAAGAGCATCTAGGCTCCAAGTTCCCTCCCTGGCAGCATCTCCAAGATAGGACTGAGAGAGATTCCTGCCTGCAACCTTGGAGAAGCCATTGCCAATCTGTGTAGACAATACTGAGCTAGATGGACCTATGGTCTGACTCAGGATATGGCAGCTTCCTATGTGCCTAAGCTGAAGGCTGCAATCCTGTGTATACTTAGGTGTAAGACCCACAGAGTGGCACTTACTCCTGAGTAAATATATTTAGGATCAGGTTGTGTGGTGCACTGTTCCCTCTAAGATGTGCACACGCTCATACATTTTCTGATGTCCGCTCAGTTAATTTTAGATCCCGCTCAGGTTGAATCAAGAAGGCCCCATTCTGTATGCATGTGCACACACACACTGCCTTGATACTGCCACTCAGAACAAAACTCATTCTGCACCCAGATGAACAAACTCCTGTTCAGATGTTTTGATGAGATAATCTGCCTTTCTTCTAGAGCACAATTACTCAGAAGTAAGGCCAGTGCATTCTGTGAGGTCACCAAAGCAGCATAGCAAACATAGAACCAGTTGAAAAAGCACTGACAGAAATCTTCATGTAGCTGCTGTCAGTCAGCAGCACAATCTTTTCAGTGGACTTCCTTGAAAAGAGACCAAGTTGTGTCTGCAGTGGTGAGCATGAATGCTTCCCTTTGCCAAGCAGGGTTTGCTTTGATTTGCATTTGGTTTGGTGACTACATGTGAGCATTGACTCACATGTAAGAGATTTCCCTTGGGGAATGGTGCCATAGCTAAGTGGGTAGAACATCTGCTTGCATGCAGACGGTCCCAGGTTCAATCCCTGGTAGCATCTCCAGGTACGTCTGGGAGAGACTCCTGCCTGAAACTTTGAAGAGCCCTCACCAGTTTCAGCCAAGACAATACTGAGCTACATGGACGAATAGTCTGACTCTGTAGAAGGCAACTTCCTATGTTCCTAGATTATACGGACATGGTATTTCATGGCAAGTTCGCCAGCTTCTTAAAGTCACTCTTTTGCTGGATGAGTTTTGATTGTGGATTGTACTGTTAGATGGTGTCCTATAGAGGGTTTTGTTTTGAATGTGGACCTAGGTAGTGTGGTGGTCACCTTTTTGCCCTGCTGTGGGCTTTTCAGAAGCGTCTGGCCACTGAACTAGCAGATCCTCAGTCTGATAAAATGGCATTATTGTGTCCTTTTTACATATTCCTTATGTATTTGTTCAGTACAGGCTGTGGCTTCTTGAATAGAGAAACCACTTACTATTTGAATGTTGACACTCACGTCCTAACATGTGCCTGTTACAGGACACTCATCTTGTTGCTCTGTGTCTAGGGCAAAACTTCCCTATTATGCCATAAACAGCTGCAGTATTGTACCATATAGAACCTATATCAGGAGACCACCAGCTGTTACCTTTGAACTCTATGGCCCTGTTCTCAAGCCATAGCATTTCACACTTGGCTTACTACTTCTGCTGTCAAGCAACTGGCTGTGCATGAGCTGTATCAAAGTTTGATTCTGTTAACTGGTCCTGCAAGTATTGCTTACCACTCAAGAATGACAGATGCTCTCTGAATGTGGTAGTGCCTTGAAACTGACAGAGCTTAGTGAGTGGCGAAGAAGTGCTATGTTTGCTACAGCAGAGGAGAAAACATACTTAATATTAAAATAGCCTGAATGGTGAGCTTTCTGATTTGCCAGGTGAGAGCACTTGAATCATTGCATAAGAACAGATCCCTGTGCCACTGTGGCATGGGATGATGGGAATTGTACTCCAGCAACTTCTGGGGACCCATGTTTAGGAACCTCTGCAGTAGACTAATTTGCGAGTGGGTGGCCTTCTTGTTCTTCCTGTTGTTAAACTGAGAATCATAAACCCTTGCTGAAATACTAGAAATCACCCAGACAGAGATCTGGTAGCAGATCTGGATCTATTTCAGTGTTCCCTCTGATTTTTCTTCTGCACGTGGAATGAGTTGTGCTCTGGGTGGCAATATCAAGGCAGTGTGTGCACACATGCAGTCAGAACGGAGCCTTCCTGATTTAACCTGAGCAGGATCTAAAATTAACTGAGTGGACATCAAAAAGCTCATGCATGCACATGTGCACTCTTAGTGGGAACACTGGTCTGTTCTCCCCGCCCCTAGCCATGATGTATACACAAACAGACCACAAGTACCCCATATGGTTAACCCATTCTAGTCAGCCAGAGGTGCTTTTTCAAGCAGTGGTTTTCATTTTATTTAGCAGGTGGAGATCAACATCCCTATTCATCTCAGCACAGTGTTACTGCGGTTGTTGCTGGTGTTTGCTTGTTTCCTCTTAGATTGTAAGCGTTTTTTGAGATGGGGAAACGACTTCTCATTCCTTTTGCCACATAAACTGCCACATAAGCTATAAAAGGGAAGAAGACTTCTTTCAGAAAATGGAGGTCCTGCTGAAATGAAGAGAACAGGAAGGAACATAAACTCTGGCAAAAGAAATGCAAGGAGACAATAAGGGATGCAGAAAGAGTTTGAGGAACATATAGCTAAGAGTGTCAAGGGGAATAACAAAAGCTTCTTTAAATATATCAGAAGCAGAAAACCTGCCAGGGAGGCAGTTGGACCCTTAGATGATGAGAGTGTGAAAAGGATTATTGAGGATAAGGAGATTGCAGAGAAGCTAAATGAGTTCTTTGTTTCCGTCATCACGGTGGAGGATACTGTCCATATACCCATCTCAGAACTGAGTTTCTTGAGCTTGGAGGCTGAACAATGACCAATTTGAGGTGACGAGAGAGGTTGTTCTGAACTGTTTTGGAAAAACTGAAAATTAACAAATCGCCACAGCCAGATGGCATCCACCCAAGGGTTCTGAAGGAACTCAAATGTGAAAATGCTGTTCTCTTAGCAAATATATGTAACTTGTCCCTACAATCGGGCTCTGTACCAGAGGTCTGGAAAGTAGCTAATATAACTCCCATTTTCAAAAAAAGATCCGGGAAACTACAAGCCGGCTAGCTTAACTTCTGTTAAGCAGGAGAGAGGGCATGTTTTCTGTTCAGTTTATAAAAAGCTCTTAAAGTTGGAAAACTGCTGCTTAACTTGCTTGAAAAAAAACCAGTCTCTTATGGAGTTATACTTCAAGCAAGATTGATATTCTGCATGCGACATCTGAACTGGTTAACTCTTTAAAGTTGGTAAATGAACCCAATCTCTAAAAACAACAAAAAACAAAAACAAAAACTGAACCTAGTTTATTCATGGGCTTGAGATCCTGGCCAGAATTCATGTTACTTGGTGGATGTGCTTAAGGAAGAGTCCTAGAGAATGAACACATGACTGCAGACTGTACATGTGTTCAGGAGAATCATATCTTATAGCCCCACTGGGTCTGTAACATTTCAAAATGTGTGTTTGAGGACTGCATGGCTGAGTGCTTCTCATGTAGCACCCCAGGGGAGAGGATGTTGGAAGTTCTTGTCTCAGTATTTTGGTATGAGGAAGGGTCTCTTCACACAGGAGGGGAGCAGCATTATCTGTTTCTTTGAAGTGTCACAGTCCTCAGAGAACTGTAACTTGGTGGAACTTCTTTCAGGTCTATAGGCTGGTTCTCAGACACTTCCTTATGAAGCTTACTAGCTGCTCAGAGCAGTGGTTGCAGCCTATCTCTCGGGGACGGTGTGAATATGAAAATGAATTTCATAGGCTGCTCTGAGCTTCTAGAAGAGAAGATGAAATGGGTACTGTATGTACCCCTGATAAAAGAGCAAAGAGGCACCTTTTAAAAAGTGGTAGTTCTCTTTATTTAGCAGGGGGAGAGCAACAGGCCCTATCCATCCCCAGCACAGCATCCCTCCAGTGGCTGTTGTTGGTGTCTATCTTATGTTTCTTTTTTAGATTGTTAGCCCTATGTGGGAGAGGGAGCCATTTCATTATATTTATGTAAACTGCTTTGGGGACTTTTGATGAAAAGCAGCATATAAATATTCGTTGTATGTGCAACCTCATAAGAGATGGCAGGCAGGCAGGCATGGATTGTATCTCTCAAAGCCTGCCTGCCAAACTATTTGATCTATTGATTATTCTGCCCCCCCATCTTGAACTCCACTGTCCTTTGCTGGTTTTTATAGAACTCCACAGATTTGCAATGAAAAATAGGCAGTGAATAAGAAGAACACCACAGTGGTGGAGAGAACAACCAACAGCAGCTGCCTCTGCCTGCGTCTGTTCTGTTGCCACTAAGCGCTTTAGACCTAATTACTTGGGATGTTTAATCCTGCATGCTGGGAATTGCAGTCATATCATCACTCCAGACTCCTCCCCCCACCCCTCCTGTCCTATCAAAACTGCCATCTGTCAGAGCAAAATGACTTTAAATCACTGTGGTCTGGCTTGGATTTGTATTATCCTGTCTGCATTCGGCCAGTAGGATTAGACACCACACTTCTTAAATTATACTAGCAGCATTTGTAAATGTGTTTAAAAAGCACCTATTGGCTTTGCCTCTAGGGAGTGTTGAAGTGCGTGCCAGTGATAGGCACAGTTCAGCGTTTTGACGAGTAACCTGGAGTTTGATTAGTGGAACCTTGTCAATAAATGTATTTAAGGCTGGGGTGTCAAGCTGTTGTGTGGTGGGCTACAATCCTATACAGTTACTTGAGGGTAGGCCCCTTTGAGCACAAGGCTGGCTTCTGAGTAAACGCAATCTCGATTGTGCTGCTGAAATCTTCATTAAAGCGCCTGCAGTTGGGCAGCAGGCTCTTAAAGAAAACTACTTGGTAATTTATTAGTAAAAAAATAATTGGCAGGTACCATCTCAAATGCATTTCTCCTCATCACACATGTCTGGTAATACCTGCTGTGAAATGGCAGACATGCTTGTGGCTTCAGAGCTACTTAGGTTGAAGATCCATCTTTCACTGAGTAATCGGCTCACTTGTACAACTTAAACCATTTTTTTTAAGGGAGTGACAACCCTGAACTTTAGATACGTAGAAATCTTCCCTGAGAAGGGTCCTCCTTGGGTTGTGTGCCCATAGCATGGCTGGTCGGCAATTGTTACTGGACTACAATTTTCATCATCCCCAACTACAGTGGCCAGTAGTTAGAAATGAAAGGAGTTGTACTCCAGCAGTAGCTGGGGTGTGTGTTAAATGGTGTAACCCTGGCCTTTAGGAACAACATTACATAATGGCATTCTATCCTAGGAGAGGAGAGCTGGTCTTGTGGTAGCAAGTATGACTTGTCCCCTTACGCTAAGCAGGGTCTGTCCTGGTTGCATACAAAAGGGAGACTAGAAGTGTTTGCACTGTAAGATATTCCCCTTGGGGGGTGGAGCTGCTCTGGGAAGAGCATCTAGGGTCCAAGTTCCCTCCCTGGCATCTCCAAGATAGGGCAGGGAGAGATTCCTGCCTACAACCTTGGAGAAGCTGCTGCCAGTCTGTGTAGACAATACTGAGCTAGATAGACCTATGGTCTGACTCAGTATATGACAACTTCCTAAGTTGCTATATTGGGGAATCCCCCCTCCGGACCAGACCGAACTGGGTGGTGGTGCTTTCGAAGGGGTGCCGGACTGAACTGGTCTGGTCAGGTTTGAGTCCGGTCCAGACGTGAACTGAACTGGGCCAGCCGGTTCCGTGCACATCTTTATAGCTAAGCTAATTTATGCTTGCTACCACAAGACCAGCACTCCACTCCTCTCTCTCTTGGAGGCGCCCGGGAGGAAACTTGGAACTCTCTGCATGCAGTGTTCCCTCTAAAAGAGATTCCCAAATGTTGTCGACTACAACTTCCAGAATCCCCAACTGCAATGGCTTTTGCTTGGGGATTATGGGAGTTGTAGTCGACAACGTCTGGGTGTCCCTGTTAGAGGGAATACTGTCTTCATACAAATGCTGTTCCCAGAGCGGCCCCCTTCCCTGAGAGGAATAACTTACAGTGCTCACACATGGTAGTCTCCCATCCAAATGCAAACCAGGGTGGACCCAGATTAGCCAAGGGGACAATTTATGCTTGCTATCACAAGACCAGCTCTCTTCTCCTCTCTCTTCATCCTCTGCCTCAGCAGTCAGGTGTGATGGGAGCTGTAGTTCAACTGTCTACAGGAGGGCCAAAGAGGTGCAGCTCTGAATTATTGTAAGGTCCAGTATTTAGTGAGGGAACTTCACAACCTCACAACACTGGTTCTGGAGGGCCAGTTTCTTGTAATGGTGAAATGGTGGTGGATACATCGCTCTGAATAATGCCTTGCATATCCCTGTGAAATTGTGTGGCCATGAAAGGAAGAAAAATGCCTTTCTGCGAACTAGAGTAGCTGTGAAGCACCAAACAGATTCTTTTGCTGAAAAGTATCTTTCTCCTCTCCCCTCCGGAAGGCTCCTGCATTGGATACTTGGGAGTCCCATATGGCTGTGTATGATGAAGACCTCTTGAAGAACCCCTTCTATTTAACTATGCAGAAACGGCATCCAGACCTCTGCAGGAAAGCTGCAGAATTGCATGGAATTGTAAGTAACTCAGTGCTTCTAGGAAAGCCACGCTTCTACAGAGTGCCAGCGAGTGAGTGCAGCCTCCAGGATCTAGGGGTCAACTTAAACATAGGTGCAGTCTCCCAAAACTCTCTCTTTGTTGCTTATTGTAGACACTTTCTACCATTTAGTGCTTCCTGCTGTGTTCAGCACCGCACCAGTGCTGCATATCCCTGGCAGGAGCACTGGGTATGGAGAGGCTCTATATGGTTCAGTGACACACTAAGGAGTTTTTAAACACTATGCATGCTACACTGTCATGTCGGAAGGGCACTCGGACAGCTTCTGCATCGGGATCCACAAATTTAGGCTTGGCTCACTAGCCAGCCATTATGTGTGATCTCCACCAATCCCCTCTCTTGCCTCAGATGCTTTTCTGGCTCACAGGCAGAAGGTTATAAGTTTATTCGGTCATTGACCAGCAGACATTTACAATAAACCAGTACGTATTTTACAAATAATATAACAAAACTTGGCCATAACAGAAATAATATCAGTGTCCTCATTAATTAAAAGATAATTTAAATAAAGCAGAAGGCTTACTGAAGTTGGTTTTCTGTCATTTGCACTGGGATATGGAGATGGTAAGAAACATGGGTGTCTGGGAGGGGCAAGAGGGGGTACTTGCTCCTCCAGAATTGAGTCAGTCCCATAGAATTTAGTGGGGCTTACTGTCAAGCAATTGGGTATAGGATTGCAGCCTTTGCCCTGTCCCAGAAAAAGTCCTGTGGGCCCCCATGGTAAGAAACAGCAATGAGCCCTCTTCTATTACTCAGAATTCCTGCTGCTTTCAAAACCTGTTTGGCTCTTATAGGGTCAGCCTATTAAGGTGGTTCTTGTGACTTCTTGTTGGGGACCACTTCCACCACAATGCATAGTTGGGATGCCCAGTTGACTGTTCAAGAAAACCTCTTAATGGGTAACTAGTGTATTGGTTTCCAACTTATTATTTCAGTATTTGATGTCCTAATAGCATGATCTAGCAAACGGATGGTGCTTTTTCGGGGCTTGGGTCTGTCTGTCTGACTGTGTACTTGTGGTTATTTTCTAGGTACTAATACCATGCAAAGGAAGCCTTTCAAGCAGCATTCTCTCAACCTGCCAGTTCGACTCTTATGTTCTGAAGCCAGTGGAACAAAGCTTTCAAACCTTGAATGGAAAGGTACGTAGGCATTTAATAAGGAACCTAGAGCCCAGTCTTGCATTGACAGTGGTGGAGATATTAACCTAATGTCTCTGCAGTCTTGCAAAAGTTCTATAATTTCAGTAAAATAAATGGGTTGTAAACTAATCTCGTAGCCTTGCTTTCAGAGCCTGTGGGGGAAGAAAGATTAAAAAAACAAGTGTCTTATCTTCAGATTCATGTGCACTTGCTCTTTTATGTCTGAAGAGGTAGTACTTTGCCCTTTAATAAAATTGCCCATTTTATTTACTGTCTTTTCTCCCACTGTAGGGGATGGAGGGGAAAAACAAGTTAAAACTTGGTAGCTTATCCTGTAATACTGGACAGAAAAAGCTACTGAACAAAGCACAATAAACTGTTAATAAAAACAACCCCATGTGAAATCTTGACCTAGAATCAGATATTCCAAGATTGCTTCCATAGTCCTATATTGGAGTAAACTGTATGGGTTTTATTGCGTTAAGGTTCCTTTGGGCAAGATCATACTGGGCGGGTTCAGGCATCATACCAAACATTGGTTAACGCTGAGCTCCACGAAATGTCTTTCAGCCTCAGGAGTGTATGCCCCCTCCCATCCCTGCGTGAGCATCTACTTCCTTTCTAGGTTAGGAAAAGCTGAGATTGGGTTCAGACACTGCAACCAATCTAGGCTTATTCTTGAGTTCTCTGAAGCAAGCAGGGTGGAACAAGCTGGGATTGGTGGGTTTTAGAATGACTTCTCTCAGTTCTTCCTAACCTAGAAAGGAAATAGACACTCATGGGGTTGTAGGTGTGTACATGCTTCAGAGGCTGAGGGATGTCATGTGGAACTCCGTGTTAACAAAGGTTTTGCATGGCTCTTGAAGCCACCCACTCTACCTACGTGAAGCTACATATCCACTTATTAAATGGTTGTACTCTTCATGTTTCTCTCTCTCTCTCTTCTCTTAGGAAATTTTCATACAAGGCAACTTGATCATACTTGGGGCCGGCTTTAATCATCATTGCTCAGTACCTGTTCTCTTTGAGGAAACTTTCTACAACGAGAAAGAAGAGAGCTTCAGCATCCTTTGTATAGCTCATTCTCTGGAAAAAAATGAGAGCACAGGTGAGTGGTGGGGCTTTCTCTGTGCTAAGTAACTTTTGGACGACTCTGCTCTCAGCTTTTAAGTAGGCACCTTCAGTCTGGAAGGCAGTATCAGAAATTGTGAACCATTGAGAATTTAGAGAGCTAGTGAGTAGCAGGTCTGCATGGAAGAATTTTAGTGTGTCTTGCTGTTGGAAGCCAAGAAAACCTCTTTCCCAGAATTGCTGAGTTGGGAGGATCCATGGTTTTGGAAGAACTGAAACCTCTTGTACCTCTTGTACCTATTTATTATATAAATAGTACAGTAACTAAAGTTGGTTTCTATACACTGATTACTGCTTCCCATTTCAGAAGACTCCTCAGCTCCTTCAAATTCCTATTCCCTGAAAAGCGTTGAGGAGGTGAGAGAATTCTTGGGAAGGCACGCTGAGAAATTTGATAAAGCCATTGCGTCATTCCACAGGACCTTCAAGGAGCATGACAGGAAAAGTCTGCGACACTACATAGTCAGTATCTCAATCTCTAACTTGATCCAGTTCTGTATCCTTGTTAGTATTTCATAAGATAACGGATCTTCTGTAGATCTAGCATCAATGATTATAGTAACTGATGTCAGGGGTGTAGCCAGGTTGTAGTGGGCCCAGAGACGAGATTTTAAAATGCCCCCCCCCCCTCCGAAGCTCGGCTCATGAAGTAAAGAAATCTTAAATGAGGCTGAATAGTGGTAACAAAAAGCATATCTCTATCTCTATCTGTATCTCTCTCTCCCTCTCTCTAATCTAAACACCTATGTGCCACAATAGAACATCATCCTAAATGTCAGCATGGTGTAGTGGTTAGAGTGCTGGACTAGAACTAGGGAGACCCGAGTTAAAATCTCCATTCAGCCATGATACTTGCTGGGTGACTCTGGGACAGTCACTTCTCTCTCAGCCTAACCTACTTCACAGGGTTGTTGTGAGAAACCTAAGTATGTAGTACACTGCTCTGGGCTCCTTGGAGGAAGAGCGGGATATAAAATGTAAAAATAAATAAATAGCAAATTTATTTTTAAAAAGGCTTTGTAAATTGTGGGTAATGCAAGTCATTTAATGGTACTAGAGAAAGACATGCTATTCTGGTAGCTCCAGGTCTTAACACTCACATCAACTTTGGAGGATGAATACAACTGAAGGAAGCCCAGACGGGTGCGTGGCTGGGGGAGTCAGTCATGTGACTTGCCTCTGGGGGCCCCCAGACAACTGTCTCCTCTTGCCCTATTAGAGTTACTGCCCTGACTGATGTATATTCACCCAGCCATGTGACCTAAAACAGATGTACATATTATTGCGATCTTGATTACTTCAGAAGTATACAAACTACCCCAGCCAGCTAATCAGACTCTCTTAATCCATCACTTACTGGCATCTAGCTTCACTAAAATACTACGTTGTCAAGCATGTCAACCTCTTGTGGAACTGCAATAGGATAGGCTTGTGTTTTGTCTTTCAGGATTCTGTGAATGCACTCTACACCAAATGCATTCAGCAGTTACTGCGAGACTCCCACCTTGTGAGTACCACACTGATCGATTCCTGATGAGTTGCTGCCTTCTCCTTGGCTTGTGTATTAATGCTACCTTTTTTCTTAAACAGAGGATGCTTGCAAAGCAGGAACCCCAGATGAATCTGATGAAACAAGCTGTGGAAGTAAGTATCGGCATGCTGTGGCAACTTCAGTGGTGACACCTGGGGATGGGGGGAAATCAAGGTGGATGGGACAAAGTGCATTTCTGGGTGGGGTCAACTTTGTTTTGTGCCTTAGATATTCGAAATAAAAATAATGGAGCATTCCCCATTAATGTTTCTGCTTTAAATGGAAATGAGCTTGGGGGACCTGCTATCCTTGATGAGAAAAGCACCTTAAAGTTACTGCAGGGGTCCAGCAGTTGGAGAAGCAGCTTACTGTGTGTGTGTGTGGGGGGGAAGGGGGTGCACATTCTTCCTCTAGCACAGTCCATGGAAAGCTGCATGTACACTTCTCTGCCACAAAGTGTGGTGACCGCCAACAACCTGGATATTTTTAAGGGGTTTGGATAACTTCATGACGGAGAGGTCTATCATCGGCTACTAGTTAGAGGGCTATAGGTCACCTCGAGCCTCAAAGGCAGGATGCCTCTGAGTACCAGTTGCAGGGGAGTCACAGCAGGAGAGAGGGCATGCCCTCAACTCCTGCTGTAGGCTTCCAGTGGCATCTGCTGGGCCACAGTGAGAAACAGGATGCCGGACTAGGCGGGCCTTGGGCCTGATCCAGCAGGGCTGTTCTCATGTTCTTATGTACATGGTGCTTCTAATCGATCTTTCTTGGTTTCTCCAGATGTATGTCCACCATGCTCTTTATGACCTGATCTTTAAATACGTGGGGACCATTGAGGCAAGTGAGGTAAGTGTGTTCTGCCATGGGAAAACTGTGGTCCAGTCCCAATGTAGTAGGCAGCTACTGTTTCCCAATATGTGAATGAGCCATAGTTGCATGTGCCCCTCCCCCCACCTCAGCCGCCTCTTTTTGTGCATGAGATGCTTTTTGTGCATAAATGCTTTTCATCCTGTCGTATACATATATTTGATATATTTGATTTATAAGAGGATTTTCTTCCTTGGAGGCTTTCAGGAAAGTCCTAAAGACCCATCTCTTCAGCCTGGCTTTTAGTGATACCTAGTTTCAACCTTAATCTTAATGAGATTTAATCTGGTTTAAATGTTTTCTTGATTTTGATTGTGGTGTTGTGTGCATGGTTCTAATGCAAAACGCCCTGAGCCACTTCAGGAAGGGTGGTGTGTGATGAATGAGTCACAGGTCCTAATTGCACACCAGCTTGAAACTTTGACATACCTCAGATCAGTGGCATCGTTCATATCTAGCATGGAACTGCAAAGTGAAAGCTTCCTCCTTGTTGGCACACTAGGGGGAGAAGAGGGAACACATAAGATATGAGCCCCATTAACGTGTTACATGTGAATGTTGAACTCATACAAATGTACAGTTCTCAACACATGTTGAACTTGGGTACAAGTACACTTCCTGTTGGTACCTTGCATTTGAGGGACTTCTGCCCAGGTTCACTTTTAACATGAACACAGGTAAGTCATTCACACACAAACATGTTCAAGTGCACAGACATCTGTATACTCATACAACATAATGTCTGAATGGGACTCGGGTTTCCTGTTAATCTGAACTGGACCTGTGGATTCCCTTAAGAGACACTCTGTACTTCTGTTCCTACCTTGTAGTACAGATGGCATCTGTATTGTGGCATTTAGGAAGGGTACATTTTCAAAGGTCATTTTTCTTTCAAAAAATGGATGTGGCTATTTCTGATTGCTGCTCCAAATGCATTGTGGAAAATATAACTTGGTGTCTTCAACCAATGCAATATTTGGGTCCTGGCATATAAGCTGTCTTGAGATGTAGTTGGATAATGAGCTGTCTTGAGATGTAGTTGGATAATGGACTCTAAAATGACTTGATTTGTCTTAACTGGCTAGGATGCAGCTTTCAACAAAATTACAAGAAGTCTGCAGGACCTGCAGCAGAAAGACCTGGGTATCAAACCAGAGTTCAGGTGAGCTACATTAAGAGATGCCAAAATATTTAAAGGCTTTTTTGCAGTGGGTGTTGCTGGGGGAGGGGGGAGAGAATAGGGGGGCCCAAGGAACCTGAATTAAGCAAAGGAAGCTAATCTTTAGACCTGTGTTTTCTAAAGAGCATGGATTGCTCTTAATCAGTTGCCCTAATCACACATTATGTGCAATACTCATACAATCTGTGTGCACGTGTACAAATCTTCACCTGTGTATCAAGTAAAACTACTCACAGGTGAATGCAGGTACAGCAGTATACTTCCTGTCAATGTCCTGAATTTCAGGGGGCCCATACTTGGGTTTGCTTTTAAAACATATGTGGGTGCAATCACACACACACACACACACACACACACACACACACACACACACACCTCTGAGTGCAGGTATATCATTTCTGAATGAAGTCAGTGTATCTGAGAATGGGGCATAAAATGCAAGTTTGGACTGTAGCCTGTGTTAATGGTGTTTAGTCAACATTCCTCTTGGAGTGGGGCAGACCACGGTTTCCTGTAACAAGGATTCCCAGGTGTTGAGCACAACTCCCACAATCCCCAGCCAAAGGCCATTGCAACTGGGGATGCTGGGAGTTGTAGCTAAATCTGGGAATCTTACAGGGACCACTGGTGCAGACTTGGGATGCATCCCAGGAGGCAATGCTTTGGTTGAAGTAGCGCATGGGCAAGAGCCTGTACTGCTACTAACTAGTGATGTAGCCTTTTCTGAAACAGTCTGTTCAGCAATCCTTACAGCAGCCTGATCTTCAGACACCAGTAGACAGTACTTGTCAGTGCCATAAGCTTCACTTATAGACTCCTTTGGATGAAGCTGCAATTAACAGAACAGGGTTAGGTCAGGCTACACTTGACCTCTGGTAAGACTGGCAGCCCTAAAATGCTAGAAGAAAATGTGCATCTTAAACAGGGCTGCTCAACTTCGGCCCTCCTGCAGATGTTGGCCTAAAACTCCCATAATCCATGACTATTGGCCTCTGTGGCTGGGGATTATGGGAGTTGTAGTCCAAAAAACAGCTAAGTTGAGCAGGCTTGTCATAGTCTGGCATAATTGTGACATCTTTCTCTGTAAGTTAAAGGTTTTCTCCCCTCTCCTCTCTTGGTCGAAATGCTTCCTAGTTTCAACATACCACGTGCGAAACGAGAACTGGGTCAGCTGAATAAATGCACCTCCCCACAACAGAAGCTCCTCTGTCTGCGAAAAGTGGTGCAGGTGATCATGCAGTCTCCCAGTCAAAGAGGTTTGTAGCCATGGCAATGGAAGGATAAAGAATTTCATCAGATCACCTCTCTATATACAGGAAAGCACTCTCGACGCACTTGTATTAGAAATCTGTATAGTCACAAAAGCGTATAATGGAATATTCAGGTGCCTGTGTTCTGTCGCTTAGAAACATAGGAAGCTGCCATATACTGAGTCAGACCATAGGTCCATCTAGCTCAGTATTCTCTACACAGACGGTTAGCAGCTTCTCCAAGGTTGCAGGCAGGAATCTCTCTCAGTCCTATCTTGGAGAAGCCAAGGAAGAAACCTGGAACCTTCTGCTCTTCCCAGCATGGCGGCTCCATCCCCTGAGGGGAATATCTTACAGTGCCCGCACTTCTAGTCTCCCATTCATATGCAACCAGGGCAGACCCTGCTTAGCTAAGGGGACAAGTCATGCTTGCTACCACAAGACCAGCTCTCCTCTCCCTGCTTGCAAAATGAAAATGAAAAGCTTACAGTGGCCTGAGGGATTTAAATATTTGACTAGGACAAGTGCAGATCCTGTATTGAGATCCCTAGTGGGGCTTGTAGTCCATATGGCTAGGTATTCAATGACATGTATTTCAGGATAGCTGTGGGGTATAGAAGAGTCTGTGCTAATGGCTGAGTTTTCACTAGAAGGATATATACCAGGGGTGGGCAAACATCCTCCAGCTGTTCCTAGACTACAATTCCCAGCATCCCCAGCTACAGTATAGTGTCTGGGGAAGATGGGAATTCTAGGTCGACACCTGGAGGGCCAGGTTTGCCCACCTCTGATGTATAGGAACCTAAGGAGCTGCCTTATATGGAGTCAGACTATTGGTCCATCTAACTCAGTTGAACCTGGGACCTCCTGCATGCAAAACAGATACTCTTCCACTGGGCTCCAGCCCCACCCTCTTATAATACAGACATGCTTGAGTATATCAATGTGAAAAGCACAAGGACTTGTACAGCAAACCTTGTACCTCTTTCAGGGGGCTTATAGAAGGGATGGCATCCCAAATGATGAAGTGGCAGGCGGGGGCAGGCTGCTAGAGTGCAGTTCAGCACAGGTGAAATGCCGCTAGGAGAGTCTTCGGTTGCCAGCCAGCCCCGTAGAGTCCTGCTTCAGCCTTTGCCCTTCTGGTGAACCCAACACACACCATGCAGGATTTATTTTGAGAGCACTTAGATGGATAAAATGGCATGACTCGAGAGCTGCTACTGGCAGCAGTGGGCTGTGGCTCAGTGACATTTTGCAAGACTGAGAGCCTGTTCTCATGGTCGTTAACCAAGTCGGACAAGTGTCATGCCCCTATCGGGAGCTGTGCATGCTCCTGATTTTGGGTCATCTGTCAGCAAAAACCTAGGTAGGAAGGGGAGGTGATCATGTGGGAGGCAGGCTCCAGCACTATCCTGCCCAGCATATTTTTGAGGGTGGAGGAAATCTGTCCCCCTCATAACACTAGAACCAGGGGTCATCCCAGGAAACCTATGACCAAGCAGGCCTGTAACCAGCCTCAAAATATTTTGGGGGGTGATTGCAGAAGTCGGGGGAGGCAGGTTATAAAATGTTTGGTGAAAACAGTCAGTGAGGCTGGGGAGGAAAGAGAATTTGTTGTTGTTGTGGCAGGTACATACCATGCCGCCAGCTGGCTACATGCCTGTGACCCAGCAAAAGGAAGTGCTTTTTCACACAGTGCATGATTAACCTGTGGAATTCTCTGCCACAAGGTGCGGTGACATCCGTTAGCCTGGTTGCGTTTAAGAGGGGCTGAGACAAATTTGAGGACAGGTTTATCGATGGCTGCTAGTCATCTCAGCCTAACCTACTTCACAGGGTTGTTGTGAGGAGAAACCTAAGGATATAATACACCGCTCTGGGTTCCTTGGAGGGTGGGATATAAAATGTAATAAATAAATAAATATTAGTCTGAGGACTATAGGCCACCTCCAGCCTCAAAGGCAGGATGTCTCTGAATACCAGCTGCAGGGCAGCAAGAGCAGGAGAGAGGGCATGCCCTTACCTCTTGCCTGTGGGCTTTCCAGAGCCTTCTGGGCCACTGTGTGATCCAACAGGACTGTTCTTATGTAAACTCTGGCAGAGCTAGCACCCATCTCCAAGATGGTCATTTCTCCCTCCTACCAAGGCTTTGCTGACAACCAAAAACTGGGAGTGGGCACAGCTCCTGAATTGTCCTACCTAGTTTACTGTCGTTAGAAGAACCAGCTGAATGTCTGTCTGTGAAAGCAGGAAACATCGCTTTCTAACTTCTGTGCCTTCCACTTTCCCCACCTCCAGTTAACATGGACACAATGTGTGCAGATGATCTCCTTTCAGTCTTGCTGTATCTGCTGGTGAGAACCGAGATTCCAAACTGGTACGTAGCATTCCCCCCTCTGCTTCAAAGGATGCAACAGTTCTAGTACTCTATTGCCAGAAGCCATTTTAAACTCTCCTGGAACCCCTGAACGACTCCAGACTAGTGACGCTGCCTTGATAGCTATGACAAGTCCATGCAACTCCCAGATGCTTTAAATTGGGAAGATCAGCTGACAGCCGGCCCCTTAAATTAATGGCATTTGAGGAGTTCTAGGCTCTAAGCAGCTCTGCTGCATTCAGACAATTGCATAACTGAATTAAATGTCTGGCTGAGAAACTTGGTTCCACTTTTTGAACTGTGCATGCTTATAAAACTCTGGATTGGCTCTTGTGTTCTAGAATAAACTAGCTGGCCTGGGCGCAGAGCATCTGCTCCTCTAGTTCACCCTTGTTCTTGGCCCCCCTCCCTCTTTCTCTCCCGCCTGCTCCCACCGCTTTCTCTCCCTGGTCGCCTGGCCGTTCGCCTTATCTCCGCTGTCGCTTTCCTCTCCCCTTCCTCTCGCCCGCAGACTCTCCCGAGAGCTGCCATGTATGGGATGAGTGATGGGCACATCTAAGAGAATTATATATCGGCTACCCAACCCCTCACAGAGCATCTGTGCACTCTTTGGGGCTGGCGGTTACCTCCCCCACCTTCTGCCCCAGTCTCTGCTTCTGGGCCCAGCTGCCTCTCCTCCCCACCACCACTTCTCCCCACTCACTTTCTTTCCCCCCTCCTGGGCCTTGTCTCCGCTGCCGCGGCAACCAATCCTCCTGGGTGTGCCTCAGCCAATCAGGCGCATCTGCTGCCCAGCCAATCAGCTGAGTGCTGGGACGCACCTTCCAAGGCACACCTAAGAGAATTATATAGATAGATGTATATAGGACCCAATCTGGGATTTAGAGTTGGATCAGTGGATACAGAAAGTAATGTAGGTTAGTATAGTATAGTTGATCTCAGGATTCCTCTTGGCCCTGAAGCTTATCATGGTCCTACCTCATGGGCCCTGACAAGATGAAATGAGGGCAGAGCCATGTAAACTATCTCAAGTCCCTTGTGGAAGGGTAAGTTGTGAATGTGTTAAAAGAAATGTCAGTTTGTAAGCAAAGTAACTGGGGCATCACAACATCATTCAATTTCTTGCAGGGCCTGAGATATGGAGCAAGGCATCATTCTGTACCACGTCTGTATTGGCCCCAGCCCTGCTTCACAACCAAGCCTTGCATACTTTGAAAGTGGTGCAGGGGGCAGTGAAGGCTGCCAAAGAACTGCTCTGGTGGCAGGGTATATCTTTCAGCAGAATAATATCTGGGCAGTGAGGTGGTTCAGTGTTAGAACCGAGACCTGTAGGAACGTACCTTGAGGGCTACAGGTGAAAAGTGGACCCAACTGGCTGAAAGTCTAAAAAGGGACGTTGCATACTGCCAGGGCAACACAGTTGAGGATCAGAGTAGAACATTGTGAGCCAGCATGGTGTAGTGGTTAGAGTGACCGAGAAGACCCGAGTTCAAATCCCCATTCAGCCATGATACTTGCTGGGTGACTCTGGGCCAGTCCCTTCTCTCTCAGCCTAACCTACTTCACAGAATTGTTGAGAGGAGAAACTTAAGTATGTAGTACACTGCTCTGGCCTCCTTGGAGGAAGAGCAGGATCTAAAATGTAAAATAAATTAAATAAATAATAGCCAGGAAATGTCACCAGAGATGTTCAGTTGGGGGCCTTACTTGAGCTTGGATACTTGGTGGTCCAAGTGGAATGTTTCAGCTGCCCTCTGGTTGAGTCATTCAAGTATATAACGCATGGTTCTGCTTCTTTTGGCCATGGAAACTGCTCTTGCCCAAGGTGACAGCTAGACTTTTGCCTGCAAATCTGGAAAAATGTGTGTGCGATGTAACGTCTGTTGCCGAGCAGACCTTTGCTGTTCCTTCCTTCAGTATAATGCAGATTGAAACCATAAATGTAAATGCTCAAAGCAGAACTGTTGTATTAGCAAAGTGCTATTTCCAGGGATTACATGCATTTAATGAATGTGCTTATGTTTTTGGACGTCATAATGTAGTGCTGATATGCCTGGACCAATATGAACCCAAAAGGGTACAGCTGTAGGGACACCTCAATGGCATAGTTTGCAGTGATGTCTTCCACCCAGATTCAAGATGGTGGACGCATGAACATTTGAGGCTCAAGTGCCTCCAAAAAAAGTGGGCTAACTTGTGAACTGCCTAACCGATTTGGACTAAATTTACTCCAATTTGTAGGGATAGTGAAAAGGAAGTAGGTGGATTAGTCTTTACTAGAACAACTTGTTAATCCGTGTGTGTGTGTCTTTATTGGGCACGTGTGCTGCCTTTTGTGAATGTGTAGGTATGTGGCCCAAGTTCTGTACAGCTTTTGCTGTGTTGTGTGTTGCTCCTACAGGGTCTAAACTCTAGTTTTATACTACGATCCAGATAGTGAGATGTCCCTAGATTACATATAAAGCTGCTTCATATGGAGTCTGGCTGTTGATCCATCTATCCTGTCGGCAGCCCTCCTGGGTTTCAAGCACTATCTTACTCTGCTTTCCTTACCACACCAGAGGGTGAATCAGGGACCTTTTAAACATGCAAAGCTTGAAGCACTGAGCTACAGCTACTTCCAACATATGCCTAAACTCGATAAGATGACATCCCTCTCCCTTCCGTTGATAGTTTTGACAGTACAAATTAGAACTGCAGTGGCTTGGTCCCTACAAGTATCTGTATGCCTACTTTGGTTTTCATGTAAAAACCTTAAGTGCATCCTGCGCTTGGATACACCAACTAGAAGAAAATGGTGTGGTGAGCACTTGTTTGGTCACTATAGGGAACACAAGATAGACACAATCCTGTGCCATCACACACAGGCTGTTAAACAGTGTTGCAAAGTTTTGTGCTGCAGCTGTTGGGACACAGAAGGGATAAATTTAAAATTCAGATTGAATTTTGTTTTTAAAGTCTTTGAATGCTAACTGGTAAGTTAAAGATTAATATGGTGTTTGGATCTTATTTGAGCAATTGGAGTAACAATTCTAATTGTTTTGTTTGGACAGGAGGACCTCAGTATTCATGGGGGTTCTGTTTCACAGATACAGTGAATATCGCGGCATTAGGTCAATGGGGAATTGGGAGTTAGGTTTCTGGTTTGAAGAAAATGTCTAACTTTCTTTACGGGGGCAGGGATGCTGGGGGAAGCTGCCTATGATCTTAGCTGCTTTCCCCGAGTCGCACTGTGCCCCCAAATGCTTCCAAATAAGCTGAAAATTGCCAGTTTTTTCACGTGTTTCTAAAAACTGAGCCATTTTGAGGCTCCAAAACACAAAATGGTGGCTGAAAATGATCTCCACAGTCATTTCTGGCTACCCTTGACCTGCAGATAAGCGAGGTTGACGTCTTTCCCTCTTTTTCCCCACATACGCCAAGGTCGGGTGTCTTTCACCTGACTGTGGATCTGCAGATAATGAATCTGTGGATATTGAGGTCTGCCTATATTTAGAACTGATATCTGTGGCATATATAATTAAACCTTTGGTCAGTGACCGTAACAAAGACTCTGGGGGCAACCAGTGTTCCCTATAAAAGGGATTCCCTGATCTTGGCCACAACTCCCATAATCCTTGGCCAAAGGCCATTTTACTGGGCATGATAGGAGTTGTGGTCAACATCTGGAAGTTGCTGTTACAGGGGACACTGGTGGCAACTCTGCCTTTCTTCTGCTGTGGCGTCCCTGCAGGAAGCAAGCTTTGAACCTTGTTGCATTGGAACTTGCTAGCTAATAACCAAAGGCCAATAATCCAACCACTCAAGCTTGCAGAAGATGGCTTGGGGGGGGGGCTCACTAAATGGAGAAGCAAAAAAGAATGGAGGTGAAAACTGATTAGTATCTCTTTTGCGTCTATACTAGGGGCCTTCTGGAAGATGTATGATTTTTTTTGTTTATCTCTAGGATGGCCAACTTGAGTTACATCAAGAACTTCAAGTTTTGTAGCACGGCAAAGGATGAACTAGGCTACTGCCTGACCTCTGTTGAGGCCGCAATAGAATATATCCGTCAAGGAAACCTCTCAGACAAGCCAATGGTGAGTTGCTTTAATGGAAGCACTGTTTAAGTCCTGGTATGGAAGTCTGGCCAAATGGCTGCCTCCTATGTAACATGTCTTAAATAGGAGACCTTGTGGCTAGTTCAGCTCACAGATGTACAGCTCACTGCAGCAATTTGCTGTTTGTGTACTCCACTCCTTAAAACGGGTGTCAAACAGCAGCCCTGCAGCTATTAGCCTACAACTCCCAGTGTGGCGGTCAGTAGTCAGGGATGATGCAAGTTGTAGGTCTGCAGGAGGGCTGCAATTTGACACCCCTGGCTTAAATGTTTGCATAACGAAAGGTTAGTCTTCACGCTGTCACTCAGAGGTTTGAACAAGGCCTTCAGCCTTTGCCCTTCAAAGGAGGAGTGATACCTGAAGTGTGAATTGTAAACAAAGGCTAAATAGTGCATTTTTAGGAAATGTGGTAACTGCACCAGTGACCAGGCATGCTTGCTACTCAAGGGAGTATGAGATAGATCAAGGAGGATGGGAGGAGAGCTCATCTTGCAGCAAGTATGAATTGTTCCCTTGGCTAAGCAGGGCCCACCTGGTCTGTATTTGGATGGGAGACCACCTATAGGCACTGTAAAGAAATTCCCCTTAGGGGATGAGGCCACTCTGGGAAGAGCACCTGGCATGCAGAAGGTTCCGTTCCCTCCCAGGCATCTCCAAGATATGGCTGAGACACTCCTGCCTGTAACCTTGGAGAAGCTGCTGCCAGTCTGTGTAGACAAGACTGATTACTAGATGGACTAGTAATTCAAGACTTGTTTAGATGGTGCCCTGAGACAAGCATCCAACTGCTTTTGGGTGAACACTACCCTACACCTGACAATTCTGGGGTTAGCTGGATCGCCTGTAGAAATGGTGACTTGTATAAGCAAAGGTCAGCATTTCTCTGTGTTCGAAGTGTGTCTTGTGTATCCTCTTGTAATACTTACAACCCTATCAGGTAAGCATTCTTCTCAAATTGCAGCTGATGCTGAGAGGAAGTAGCTTGGCCACCAAGTCAGTTGACGACAAATGTCGGGCTTAAACTGGGAAGCCTCACTTGCCATCTCTGGCCCATTGGCTGTTACACTACTCCAGCTCTCAACACTGACTGAAAAATACTTGCCAAGGTCCACATTAGCAGGGGCGTACCTATAACAGGGCAAGGGGAGACAGTTGTCTGGGGGCCCACTGCCTTGGGGACCCCCCCAGAGGCAAGTCACATGATTGACTCCCCCAGCCACACACCCGCCTGGGCTTCCTTCAGTTGTATTCATCCTCCAAAATTGGTGCACATTTTAAAATCTTGTGTCTGGGCCCACTCCAGCCTTGCTACGCCCCTGCACATTAGGGTGATATAGCCCTATTTTTAGTACTCGGAACCCTGCCAAAGTCCTTTAGTTGATACTTTCTCAAATTTCACTTGAGCAGAAAACACTTGGTTTCTACCCTTGCAAAACTAGGTGCTCCCGATCTGACCAGGAGGCTGAAGGATGCGAACATGGTGCTACAATGAAATCTGTACCTGATATGCTGCAAAGAGATAGAATTTGGATGCTTAATTACATAATCTGGAGTGTGTGTGCGTGCACACACAAGGGCTGCTCTTCAATGGAATACTCCTCACTAAACCTGTTGCATTTTAAATGTGGTTTTACAGCATGTTCACTTTGCTCGCCAGAGGTGAATTTTTTTTAAGCAAGCTTGTGGCACTTGGCTATTTTGTGTGTGTGCAAATGTGAACCACAAGTGTTGCTTGCTAGATTTCAAAATCAAACATGTTAAGTGTCCAAAGGGTTGGGGAGAAATGCAAGCCAAGTTAAGATGTCAGTCTTCCGTTTTGCAGGAAGTTTAAGGATTAGTTGAACTCTTTCATGTCAGTTACCTAACTTGTTGTCAGAAAAGTTTTGGGTGGAAATGTTTGGATGGTAACTTATAAACGCTTATAAAATAAAATGCAACTTGGATAATGAAGTGTGTAGTCTTTTCCCCATGAGTAAAAGCTGCTTTAAAAGGTTCTTGGCTCAATAGATATACTGTATGCTTGCTCAGTAGATCAAGAATGTGTGTAAATGGGTCCTACTGCACTTTGAGTTGCTAAGCCTCTTGATATGTGCTGCTGCTTTTAGATGGCCTGATAAATCCCAGCCACCAGGGACCCTTGGCACCTAGAATTCTAACCATGGGCCCTAGATCAGGATATTTGGAGGTAAAGGTAAAGTGTGCCATCAAGTCAGTTTCGGCTCCTGGTGCCTACAGAGCCCTGTGGTTTTCTTTTGGTGGTAGTTAAGACTTAACAGGGCTGCCCTGGAGATGTTAAATTAAGCTACTTATAAAGTGGATAAAGAGAAGCCCATTCACCCTCCTACTGTGCCTGTCATTAAGCCCAGTAATTTTGCCGGGTGTCCATTGTCTGGTTCCTAGATACAAAGACAATTTGCTAAGGCCTGGCATAACACTGAGCCTGAAGGAAGAACTTAAGATCACACAGACTACTTCTGCTAGAAGGCTCCAAAGGAACATGAATTCTAAAGACTGGTGCTTCTTGGGCCTATGCTTAAAATATAATTTTCACCTGTTCACGGTAGCATGAACTTCCTTAGACCTGAGTTGGACACAGCAGTCTGAGATCCATCTGTTAAGCCCAGATTGTCCTAAATTGCATATAAGAAATGGATGCGTGTGTGTCTCAAACAGCTGCAGTGCTCTTTACTCCTTCACTAACCCAAAGACAGGGTCTAATGTGTGAATGACAGCTGCATCCATGTGTAGTGAGAACTCTTTTTTTTCTGTTCTGCAACACTAAAGTGCTTCACCAGTTCTCTTGGTTGCTGTGCCCTAGAGTGTCTCTTCCAGCCTGTCCGTTTGGATCTTACAGAAAAGGTGTAAGCTACTGCTTAGTGAAAACATAGCAGTTGGTAAATTGACTGAATCTCACCTTATTGTCTAATAAGCTGCAATAGGTTGCATTTTCAAGGCTCAAAGGTAACAATACCATTGCTGCAGCAACTTACTCATCTGTCAACTATATTAGATCTTCTGCACACTTAAAGTAGTACAAAGTACATGTAGCCTCCTAGTAGAACAGTCTATCCTGTGTACATTTCCCCCTGTACATTCAAAACAAAAATTGGATTTTTGGGGGGGTTCCTTAAAAAGGGAGCAGCTAATGAAGCTTAGGTGCAAATCAAAATATGAGGTAGGAACCACACTTGCTCACTTCATAATAGGTGAACAAAAAATAAAAACAAAAAGCAGTAAAGGGTTGTCAGAGAGGACTGAAAATGAAACACCCTTGGATGTGATGACCACCAGTTTGGATAGCTCTAAGCAGGGCTTAGACACCTTTATGGAGGACAAGTCTATCAGTGGCTACTAGTCCTGAAGGCTATAGGCTGTCTCCATGTTCAGAGGCAGTTGCAGGGAAGCAACAGCAGTAGAGGGAGCATGCCTTCATTGCCTGGTTATGTGGCTTCCCAAAGCATCTAGTGGGCAACTGTGTGAAACCAGGTGTTGGCTTAGAGAGGCCTTGGGCCTGATCCAGCAAGATTCCTAGGACGTCATTCCAGAATACAGAATGTCTATCTGTGATGTATCTGATATAGGGATCGTACATACAAAAATGTTTTAGGAGCTGCGACTCTACTCTAAAGAGGGTTTGGCTAAAACAGGCCTGCTCAACCTAGGCTCCCCCAGCTGTTAGTGGATTACAACTCCCATAATCCCCAGCCACAGTGGCCAATAGCCAGTGATCATGGGGGTCGTAAGCCAGCATCTGTAGGAATGAGCCCAGGCCTGCCAAAGTTGAGCAGGCCTGGGCTAAGACTTAGGTGGGCAGCCCCTATCCACTGCTAGTAATCCCATTTTTCAGGGACATGATTAATATGCATATAGATGTGTCCCATGGAAAGAAATGCAGTGCAGCTCTATGGCACCCACACTTCCATGCTACAATCCATAAGTCAAAAAGCAGTATGGTACACACACTGGCAGGATTCAGGGACAATAAGGTCCTCTGAGTTACGCTCTTGCATTTGCTTAGTTATTTGAGAATCAACCTTGGAACATGTGCTTCCTTTTTCTTAAAGGAATAGATGAGAAAGCTTCAGGCATCCTTCTGATATTGCTTCATGAAGCATCTGAAAGTTATTTTAATGTAAGAACAGACCAATGACCCATCTAGTCCAGCATCTTGTTTCCCACAGTGGCCCGCCAGATGCTTCTGGGAAGCCCTCAACAGTGGTGTGCACGGAATTGGCACCTGCTGGTTAGAAGCGGGGGGGGGGGATCTCTTTAAAAATTTGGGGAGGATGCTCTTACCCCTCCCGCTGCATTTCCCCCACTGGCACTGCCTTTTAAATTGGTCTGGCAATGTGGCAGTGCCACCCCAGTACCTCCTTGCCACCCCGGTACCTCCTTGGACCAGAAGTGACCGGAAGTTGCTGCTATGCATGCACATGCCTAGGAGAAACATCTAGTCAGTTCTGGTCCGAGGAAGCACTGGGGTGGCAAGGAGGTATACTGCCACCCCACCAGACCATTTTAAAAGACAGTGCTGGTGGGAGGTTAAGGGCACCCTCTTTACTCCTTAAAGAGATCCCCCCCCTTCCAACCGGCTGAACCGCTGGTCTTTCAAACCGGTTTGGAGGCCCCTGAAGGACCACCAAATCGGTTCCATAATCATCCCTAGCCCCCAAGCAGGAGATGAAGGTATGCCCTGCTGTTTTTCCCTTGCAACTGGTATTCAGAGGCGTCCTACCGTTGAAACTGGAGGTAGGCTGTAGCCATCAACACATAACTGAATGTTCTGTTGTAACAAAAACCAGGGAGTGGTAATCTGATTAATTCTGGACAGTGACTCTCTATTTTTTGTGTCTATACTCAAGCTGCAGATGGGTCATCCAGTGTGTGTGTGTCTGTCTGTGTCATTTTCTAAGCATCATGACTTTGTATACATCAGTCATACCCCATCAGCACAGAGTTGCTTTTCTGGGACTGCATCCTATGCTGCCATGGTTACATCTGGCCCCACCCACACTGGTTCTGATATCCAATCAGACACAAAGGATCTAACTAACCCTTCCCACCCGGTTCCAGCTTTCAAATGCTGTTGTGATTGCATGGCACAGCGCTATGCAAATGCTGACCCAACACCATTGTGGTAGTATGGCGTCCTTAACTGTCAAATATTTGGAGATTAAGAACTATAGAGCCAATACAGATGAGTTCCAGCATATCTGGCAACTTGAGATGCACCTATAGGGCAGCACCTGGTGAATCTGTGTGAAGTACATGATATGCACTCAAACCGTTTCAGACCCCACGGGCGGGTGTACATGCACATACATCATTAAGAGGCTAAATTGGCCTAGAAGTCTCCGATTGTTGACCCCCAATGGGCGTTGGTGTATTTCATTTTAATGTATTGATATTCTCTTTTCTGCAGTATGACTATCTGGTGGGGAGCTGTCAGCCCCTCTGGAGGCAATTCTAAAGATAATGGAATCAGGCACATTACTACTTTTTCAGTGATTGTAGCCATAAGCAAACTTTCAAGCCGATATTATACAGTATATACCCACTGACAAGAGAACATCTCCTAATACAATGCCATGTTTTTAATAAAACCTTCAAATATTATAGATATAATGTGCAAAACATGTTAGTAACAGAAATGGAAATTGTGTCCAAAATTTTTGATTCCATTACTGATGCATTTTGAGTGTTTCAAACCCTATATTATTTAAGGGTTTTGTAAAAATGGCCTTATAGTAGATGGTATTTTGCCAGTAGGTATACATAATATCAGCTTGAAGATTTGCTTATGGCTATTGTCATTTAAAAAGTGGTAATGTGCCTGATTCTATTATCTTTGGAATTGCCCCTTGGTTTATATATAAGTAATGACTGACTTCAGCATTGTATAAAATATGTATTATAAATGTATAACTAATATGTTTTGGTATCATCAAATCCATGTATTGAATCTGTAAGGATTCTTACTTGGGAGTAAGCCCCATTGAATACAGTAGGGCTTCTTTATTTTAATTTAATTGTATTTAAAATATTAATAACTTGCCCCTACATTGCAATATGCCACCTTAAGTGGCACAGCGGGGAAATGCCTGACTAACAAGCAGCAGGTTGCCGGTTTGATTCCCCATTGCTACTATATTGGGCAGCAGTGGTATAGGAAGATACTGAAAGGCATCATCTCAACCTGCGTGGGAGATGGCAATGGTAAACCCCTCCTGTATTCTACCAAAGGCAACCACAGGGCTCTGTGGGCACCAGGAGTCGAAATTGACTTGATGGCACACTTTATCTTTACACTGCGATACAGGTGGACCTCATTATTTTCTGGGGTTCCGGTCTCACCTATAAGCACGAATACGAAAACTGTGAATAACGAAACATTGAATCAGTGGGAATCCAGGCATTAGGTTTCTACACAAACATAAAAAAGAGCTTAAAAAGCTGGGAGGAGGCAGAAATAAGAGAAGAAAAGGACTGCATTCTCCAGCAATGCCCTCCCAAGCCCTCAACACCCCCCCCCCAATTTATTTATTTTTAATAAAGCCACAGAATGGCTCTCTGCTGGAAAATGATGGCCGGAAATAACATCCAAAGTCGTTTCTGGCCACTCAAAACCATGGATAGGCGAATTTTGCCTGTTTTTCTATGTATGGATAAGGAAACTGGGTCTCTGAAATGCAGTCGCAGATACATGAAACCATGGATATGAAGTCCACGGATAAAGAGGACCACCTGCACTGCTCAGGGCCACTCACAACAATTAAACAGTTTAAAATGAAATTTAAACAGTAAAATGAATAAAACACAGTATAAAATCAATTTATTGAAAACAGATCCATTGAAAAATTTAAAAACCATCAGTCTGTATTTCTGACTAAACATGCACAGAATTGCACTTCTAATCCAAGGCAGGATTCATTGCTCAACCCATTGTTGCACATTAAAGCTGTGATCCTAAAAACACTACGTTAGGGAATAGACCTCACTGAATACAATGAGATTTACTTATGTGTAAACAAGTTTAGGAGTGTTCTGCAAGAGGAGAACGGAAGTTTTAGAACTATCTGTATAGGAATATTTTTGACTGAGAGCAAGTTCTTTCTCTCCCTTCTAGGAATCGGGAAGAGTTAGTGAGAAGCTCTTTTTGAGACAAAGAATGAATTTACTCTCTCAGATGTCAACCACGCCAATAGACTGCTTCTTTCAGGTTTGAATTGCACAAATATTTTGTTAGCCCTGTAAATTTGCCAAAGCTTTCCTGCCTTAGAAGGCTTACATTCTTTGGTGGAACAATTTTGCAAACTTTTTTGCTGAGAAATTTGGCAGCAGTTCAGGTCTGTAGCTAGAGATGTTGATGTGTTGGAGGCCTAAGGGGGGATTATTGCTAAATATCTAGGTCATACATACAAGAACTTGGGATACTTAAAGTGATATAACTATTAAATATTAACAAAATAAAATCTAATTTCATTCAGTCGGAAAAATAAGGATTTGGAGCTTATTGATTATCCTATTGCCTTTGCATTCATTTTTCCAGAACTTTGGAAGGTGGCATCAAGTTTCTACTTCTTAATGAGCATTCTAGTAGAATCCTGCCTGCATGCATTTCCTTATGGGTCAATCCAGAGGTAACGGAATCGGTATGTTATCACTTCTTCAATTATGGTAGCCATAAACAACTTTTCAAGGTGATATTATATAGATATAGATATATATACCCAGTGGCAAGAGATAATCTCCTACTATAAACCATATTTTTTACAAAACCTCTAAATATTATAAATAGTATCCGAAACGTTCAAAATATGTTGGTAATGGAATCAGAATTTTTGGACACCTGTTCCCGATGTATTTTGCACATTTCAGACACAATTGTTAATATTTAAGGGCTTAAAAAAAATTGGTCTTCTAGGAGATGTTCTCTTGCCAGTGGGTATATAAAATACCAACTTGAAAATTTGCTTATGGTTACAATCATTGAAAAAGTGGTAACATGCCTGATTCCGTTACTGTTGGAATTTCCCGTATCTCTTTACAAGTAAAGTGAGCCTGAATATTGCTGGGTGAGCTGTGAGCCAGATGCGAACTCGACATACTGGAGGAACACTTTGCAACTTGGCCTTATTCATTATCCCAGTCTGCTCCTGAATTATCATACAGAACACAGCTTCTGCTGGCTTCAGTTGATATGCCAGCTGCACCCCTTCCTGGGGGCGAGAAGGAGAAGAAGAAGAAGACCTTGCCACTGTTGGCTTTGCCTTGGCAACCTCTTGACTAGACAGTAGACTTGGTCTCCCTACCAGAATCTGGGTGGGAGGAATGCCCAGCCAGGCTCCAAGCACCGTGCTCACTCCTGAGAAACATTCATGTGTTGGCAAAAATCGAGATAGGAGGAAGGGGAAGTGATCGTGTGCTAGCCCGGTAGGATGGCGGCAGCCAACCAGCTTCGTTGACCCAACATTGTATCGAGGGTGGAGGAAAGGCGCATCCCACAATGTCCTACCCAGATTCCAGCGAGCACACAATCACCTTCCCGTCATCCTACTTGGGTGTTTGCTGACACTTGACTGGTTTTGGGGAGTGTGCACAGGGCTTGGAGCCTGACTGGACGCTCCTCCAACCCAGCCATCGGTTGTGAAAAGAGGCTTTGTAATACGTTGCACATGGGGCTGCCCTTCAATGCAGCTTGGCTGCTTTGGAATCCGGCAGTCGGATTGGTGACCACTATTAGCTATCAGAGGCACATTATTCTAATATCACAAGAGTCCCACGAGATTCCTGTTTGTTCTCAGGCTAAAATGACAAGGATGGTTCTTACCTTTTAAAGCCTTGTAGAGCCTGGCTTTGGCACGCCCGAGGAAGTGCCTCGTCCTCTGAACCTCCCTGGGAATAGATGAACAGTTAAGAGTCTGTGTTGCCGATGCCAGCTCTTAGTGGTCAAACTGCCTGCTAATAGAGGATTTTCAGCTGGGGCCCAGCATCTCTGGGATCTAAGATCTGCCCAGTTGGAGGACTTGGCTCACTTAGGCTGTTAAAATGCTTTTGTTTAGGCGCGTGTTTAATATTTCATGTGATGGGAGTTTGTTGGAATGGATGGCGTTTTATTTTTCTCTGTTGGGGAGGAAAAGTTGCTGATCCAGCTTGTTCTTAAGAGTCTTTTTGGGGATGTAATGCATCTTGTGCAGGAGGCAGCTTAATGTTGTATTTTTAACTCACACACAGATCAGGTATCTGAATCAAATAGCGATGATGCTTTCAAAAAGCATTAAGAGCAATAATGAGTAAAAACAAGGCATTATGTGGAAAACATGTTCAGAAGAGATCATCACTATGGAATTTCTTTACCAGTGTTAGCACTGAATGGGGTTCTCTTTAGTTCTGTAGTATGTCTCAGTCTTTGTAAAGTTTCATACTTTAGTGCCTTGATCTAGCTAAGAAGCTTTGCATACCGTATTTACCCGAATAGAAGTCTAGTCCCCCTCCCCACCCAAGTTCTTTCCTGTAAACGAAGTTGGGGGTCATCTTAAATTCAGAGTCCTCTTTCTTTGGGCTCAATACAGGTATAACCTGTATCTAACCTCTATTTTCTAAGGGAGTTTTCTTAAATTTACTGTCATCTTCTATTTGGGTAAATAAGGTATATATCACAGGCTCGATCAGAAATGGGCGGTGGGGGTGGTGGGGACAAATTACATGCCCTTTGAAATGAACCATCATGGGCGGTATCTATCCACACCTTCTTGATCCAGCAGATTCAAATACACATTCTCACTCTGGCACAACTACTCACTTGTAAATAACATTTTAGAGCGTGACCAGAGTTGGCATGAAGCATAATTCTTGTGCATGTGATATGTATGTGAAAGAGATGTGTGCCTCACCATCCCCCTCACCCCGTTTTAAGCGCACAATTTAGCTTTATTTAGCACATTAGTTCTCTTCCACATCTGCTGCTTCATTGTTTGCATTTAAGTGGCTCGTATTAGGCCTGCACACACAGTGAATGACCACCTTGGAGCCTTAGCCAATTGCAGCTTCCGGTAGCTTGTTTACTGCGTGTTTCAGACAAAATGAGTGCTCTTCAAAGGTTGCAATTAGGGGAATAACCACAAGGTGACCCAGATAATGGGGCTGTAGCTCAGTAGTAGAGCATCTGCTTTGCGTGCAGAAGGTCCCAGGTTCAATTCCTGGCAGCATCTCCCAAGTAGGGCTGGGAAAGACTCCTGCCTGAAACCTTGGAGAGCTGCTGACAGTCAGTGTAGACCTGGCCTGCTCAATTTTGGCCCTCCAGCTGTTTTTGGACTACAATCCCCAGCCACAGCGGCCAGTCGCCAGGGATTATAAGAATTGTTGGCCAACATCTGCAGGAGGGCCGAAGTTGAGCAGGCCTGGTGTAGACAATATTGAGCCTAGGTGTACCAAAAGTCTG
Source organism: Hemicordylus capensis (assembly GCF_027244095.1). Taxonomy (NCBI): domain Eukaryota; kingdom Metazoa; phylum Chordata; class Lepidosauria; order Squamata; family Cordylidae; genus Hemicordylus; species Hemicordylus capensis. The sequence continues at coordinate 18,224,255 of NC_069665.1, forward strand.
ACTCGGTATAAGGCAGCTTCTTCTTTTCCTAAATGCAGATCTGTGATTTCTGTAATGTGTGAATCGATCCTTAGTTCCTCTTACCGTTCAGCTGCCCTTCTCCTCTACCACAGTCTGTCGGATCTGGGTTGTGCATCAGTGTCTGACTTACATTTTGCCCTTGTTTGTAGCATATTGCTTCTGGGGAACAGGACGAAGTAGAGCGCTTATTAAGCCAAGGGGACAGTGATAAGGACACGGTGCAAAAAATGTGCCATCCGCTCTGTTTCTGTGACCAGTGTGAGAAGCTGGTGTCTGGGTAAGGATCACAGTTTTTGAATATTTCCAAAGGTGTTTTTTCCCCACAAAGCAGGACTAGACATTACATCCAGGGTGAAGTTGCTTCTGTTCCCTGGAAGTCCTTGTGGGGTAGAGTGTGGGGAAAGGACTAGCTGGCGTTCTAGTTCTGTGCGTCTTTTATTTGGAAATAAGCCTCACTGTGTGATGATGGGGCTTCCTCACTGGAGCAGGCAGGGGTGGCCATCCTGAGGCTCTCCAGCTGTTGTTGGACTACAGTGCCCATTGCCCCCTGCCACAGTTTATTGATGGGAGTTGGAGTCCAGCAAGAGGTGGAGAGCCTCAGGTTGATGGAGCACCCCGGCACTAGTAAGTTTGTTTAGAAGTGCCGCCAGAGCCAGCAGCAAGGACTGGAATGGCTGAACACCCGCTGAGACCCATAATGCTGCAAGGCCTCTTCAGCCTTGCTACACCCCTGAGAGAGAGAATGGTCTCTTCCCATTTTTTAGGAGGAGGAGAGCTGGTCTTGCAATAGAAAGCATGAATTATCCCCTTTGCTAAGCAGGGTCCATCCCATTTGGATGTGGTCGCAAGCCTGACTTGTCCCCTTAAGCTAAGCAGGGTCTGCCCTGGTTGCATCTGAATGGGAGACTAGGAGTGTGAGCACTGGAAGAGATTCTCCTCAGGGGATCGAGCCGTGCTCTGGAAAGAGCAAAAGGTTCCAAGTTCCTTCCCTGGCTTCTCCAAGATAGGGCTGAGAAAGATTCCTGGAGAAACTGCTGCCAGTCTGTGAAGACAACCTCATGGCCTTTTGTTGATAGTGTGCGCATGCGCGCGCAAATACACATACACACACACACACACACACACACACACACACACACACACACACCCACACACCCCTCTCTTTACTTGCATCCCATGAGCTGATAGTGATTTCTTTATTTTAAGGAAGCTGAATGATCCTTCCATTGTCACGCCATTTTCTAGAGATGACCGGGGATTCACACCACTTCATATAGCTGCTATATACGGTAAGCACTACAGTTCTTTCCTCCTAGAATATTCCACTGTTTTTCACATTTTCTATCCCTGGAGGACACTCATCTACAGTGTACCCTCTAACAGAGATTCCCAGATATTGTTGACTACAACTCCCAGCATCCCTAGCTTCAGTAGCCTTTGCTTGTGGATTCTGGGAGTTGTAGTCAACAACACCTGGGAACCTCTGTTAGAGGGATCACCGCTTGTCTGCTGAGGGAATCCCTAAGCATTAAATTTTGACAATATGATCTGGAGCTGTGAGGAAGCTAGTGGCTAGCTGATCTTGCCCAGGGGCCCATCTTAACTTCTTGTCCTAGGGCCCACTTCAACCTTGCTGTGCCTCTGATAGAGAGAACAATCTCTTCCCAATTTGTTTAGGTGGAGGAGAGCTGGTCTTGTGGTAAAGGTAAAGTTGTGCCATCGAGTCGGTGTCGACTCCTGGCGCCCACAAAGTCCCGTGGTTGTCTTTGGTAGAATCCAAGAGGGTTTACCATTGCTATCTCCTGTGCAGTATGAGATGATGCCTTTCAGCATCTTCCTATATCGCTGCTGCCCAATATAGTTCCCCATAGTCTGGGAAACATACCAGTGGGGATTCGAACCGGCAACCTCTGGCTTGCTAGTCAAGTCATTTCCCCGCTGTGCTATTAGGTGGTATGGTCTTGTGGTAGCAACCATGTATTGTCCTCCTTGCTAAGCAGGGTCCATCCCATTTGGATGGGTGATTCCATGTGATCGCTGTCTGCTATAAGATACTCCCCTTATAGGATGGGGTCCTAACTCAGTGGTCGTGCATCTGCTTACATGCAGAGGTCCCAGCTTCACTCCCTGGCACCCCCAGCTAGGACTGGGAAAGACCCCTGTCTGAAATCGTAGAGAGTCGCTGCCAGTCAGTGTAGACAACACTGAACTAGATGGACCAAGGGCCTGACTCCGTATAGGTCAGCTTCCTATGTTGCCTTTTGGCTTGGTAGAGGGATGGACTTGAGGACCTTTTGGGCTCTGTGACCCTGTGATTCTCTCCCTTGTGAACCGAAAGCCTCTTCTGAAAGCCTGCCTTAATCCCTTCTGCGGCGTTGTGGGCTGCTGTGGCTTCTGCCCACTTTATGTAGGTCACAGCACGGACCTGAGAATTGCGAGCAAGTTCATGATTCCAGGAGGTTGCTTAATTAGTGTCCCTGTACAAGCCCCAGGGATGGGATTGCCCTTGCATGTACCTCCAGTTGGCGTTCCCATTGGTCTCTTCGTTAATTTATTGTTGCAAGGAGGCCCCTCGCTCAGCTGCGACCTGGAATAATCTGTCATAGATCGGGGGGGACTTTGATCACCAGGAACTACTGCTAAGAAACCTAGCCGCTTGCTCGAGCGGGAGGAATGGATTGTTAAGTGCACAGTTTGACTTGGAGAAAGAAAACTCCCTTTTCTCCCCATGAGACGCTGCCGTTTTGATTCTAACAAGCATGCTTCCCCCTCCACAGGACAAGCCTCATTAATTGACTTGTTAGTCTCCAAAGGCGCCGTTGTCAACGCTACGGATTACCACGGATCAACGCCACTTCACCTGGCTTGTCAGAAAGGCTACCAGAATGTTACCGTAAGCACCAAAGGGTTCATGAGGGATGTTGCACAAGACCCACAGAACACTGAAGCAGCTTTCTATCTGATGCAAGTGGGTGCAGAACCTCCTGGCTTTTTGCTGAGAGCAGAAACGGCTGCTTTTTCCACACTTTGACTGAATGCTGACTCCCGTAGCCTCCAATTGTGATCCAATTAAAAAAACCAATCCCTGTGGAGTGTCAAGCCTCATGCTAGGAATGCAGCCCTTATCCCTGACCTTTTTTTTAATGTTAAGTGTTAAAGAGAGAAGAATCCAGTTGTCATCTTCGGAATACAATGCAGGGGCCTCTGGCTTCATAGCTAGTTTCCTCTTCTCTGACAGCAGAGAGTACATTGAATCATAGCTACGGAAGAAAAGGTGGCAACTAAAAGAAAGTGGCTGGGATCCAGAGAGTTTCTCGAGTGAAAGGCAATAGGGCAAGAGGAAGTTGCCAGATTCTGGGAGCCCGGCCCCACAGAATACAAGGAGAGCTGGTCGTTTGGTTGCAAGCATGACTTGGCCCCTTAGCTAAGCAGGGTCCCCCCTGGTTGCATTTGAATAGGAGACTGCATGTATAAGCACTGTAAGATAATTCCCCTTAGGGGATGGGGCTGATCTGGGAAGAACACCTGCCTGTTTGTTCCCTCCAGAAGGTTCCAAGTTCAAGAATGCAGAAGGTTCCAAGTTCCCTCCCTGGCTTCTTCAAGACAGGACTGAGAGACACTCCTGCCTGCAAGCCTGGAGAAGCCGCTGCCAGTCTGTAGTGGTGCAGCGTGGTGTAGTGGGTAGAGTGCTGGACTAGGACCAGGGAGACCCGAGTTCAAATCCCCATTCAGCCGTGAAACTCGCTGGGTGACTCTGGGCCAGTCACTTCTCTCTCAGCCTAACCTACTTCACAGGGTTGTTGTGAGGAGAAACCTAAGTATGTAGTACACTGATGTAAAAATGTAAAACAATGTATAGACAATACTGAGCTAGATGGACCAGTGGTCTGACTCAGTATATGGCAGCTTCCTATGTTCCTAAGAATGGCTTTCCAGGAGGCTGCAGTGGGAAGGAGGAGGTAAGAAAGACTGTTGTGTATGTGGAGCTCTGCTCCCACTTCCCTGAATGGAACCTGATGTGTTCCGGTGTTCAATGTAAGTAAATACCCAAGCTAGGTTATACCCAAGAATAGGTTACTATTTGTCTACTGCCTCCTCTCAAAAGGCCATTGAAAGAATGCCGTCCATATTCTCTAAATATCAGCAGTGATGTGCAAATGGACACCTGTTAGGGACACAGGAAGCTGCCTTATACGGAGTCACGTCATTGGTCCATCTAGCTCAGGATTGTCTACACTGACTGGCAGCAACTTCTCCAAGGTTACAGGCAGGAGTTTCTCTCAGTCTTATCTTGGAGATGCTTCCAGGGAGGGAGCTTGGAACCTTCCTCATGCAAGCATGCAAATGCTCTTTTCAGGGCGGCCCCAGGCTCACACACGTAGTCTCCCATTCAAATCCAAACCAGGGTGGGCCCTGCTTAGCAAAGGGGACAATTCATGCTTGCTACCACAAGACCAGCTCTCCTCCCCATAGGAAGCTGCTTTATACAGAGTCATACCATTGCTCCGTCTAGCTCAGTACTTTACGCTGACTGGCAGCATCTCTCCAAGGTTCCAGGCAGGAGTCTTTCCCAGCCCTACCTGGAGATGCTGCCAGGGATTGAACCTGGGACCTTCTGCACATAAAACAGTTTCTCTGCTGATGAGCTACAGCCCCATCCTTTGGCCATGGCTCTATCTCATAGGGTAGACTACATTGCAGGATTGTTGCGGGGTGGGGTGGGGCGCGGAAATTACCCTGAACATCTTGCGGGGGGAAGTGGGGATGAAAAATATGAAACATCAGATAAGCAGGCAAGGCCTACTTTATATGCTGTGCATCACAGGTGCATAAAATAACTGCACTAATGTATGTGAAGTGTTTGAAATTTACTATGTCAGTACTAAGTTTGATTATGTAAAGAAGTGCTTTGAAGTACGCATTTAATTGAGCTTGAGGGTGCTTTTTGGACTGCAAAGCTCCTCTAGAAAGCCAAATATTGAACTCCTCTGGATTGTTCTGTACTGTAGCGGATGATATAATGTCTGGGCATCTTGGCTGTAACTCTGAATTGGTTTTAAATAGTGCATGACAAGAAGCTTTTATACGGGTCAGGAAATGGGTCAAAATGGTAACAAAAAGCCAACGAGAAGCATTATCACTTGGCTGCTTTCAGGCAGAGGAGAGATGCATTCTCTACTCATTTGCTCAGACTTAAAGGAGCCACAGCAGTAACAGCCCTCGCTGCCATCTTTGCAGTCTCTTCTTTATAAAACAGATGGGCTTGCTTCTCTCTCTCTTTCAGCTCCTCTTGCTGCACTATAAGGCAAGTACTGAAGTTCAAGACAATAACGGCAATACTCCACTCCATTTAGCTTGCACTTATGGCCATGAGGATGTAAGTAGTTTATCTATAAGAAATCAAAACACTGCCTGATGTTTGTACCACTTGCAAAATCTTGTCAGAATCCTAAAACCTGTGTGTGTCTATAGAAAGGAAATTCCTATCCTTCACCCTTTTGGGCATATTCTCAGAGTTGTCCCTGTATCCTTGAGGGCTAGAAACATTGGCCAGTTGAGATGGTATTTTATAGGGCGAAATCTCAGCCTAGTAAGCAGTGTTCCCTGTAAGGAGGATTCCCAGACGTTGTTTGACTATAACTCCCGGCATCCTCTGCTGCAGTGGCCTTTGGCTGGGGATTATGGGAGCTGTAGTCCACAACATCTGGGAACCCCTGTTATAGGGAATACTGCAGGTAAGAGTCTTCAAGGCATGCATGGAAGGAATGAGTGGAATGTGTTGTTAGGTTTGTTTGACTGTAGTATGACAAGCTCTATGGAGGACTAAAGAAAAAGGGCCTAAAGGCTAGGTAAGTCAATCAATTAAGTTTGTGAAAAGTTAAGAGCAAATGAGATAAGGAATGTTGAAGTTGCCAGTTGAAAACGGGGCTGAGGGGAATATGGAGGCACTGAACAGGAATTGGCCTGTTCACATCCCTAATAGCTTGAAGTATGTCTCCCAGAAGAGCTGATTAGGGCTGAGTGGGTGGAGAGGATGCATGTAGTCAAGTTAAGCTTTGCCTTTCTTGGTTGCAAAACAAGTGCAGGTTGCCTAAAAAAAAAATAAAAATCTATAAAGCACTGTAAGAATAAAAAATAAAAAATACAATCCAGTAAAAAGCAACCCAAAAGCAGCCGTCTAAAAACACAAGAAGAGTTCCGTCAATTGAAACAAACACTCCTTACCTAAAGCTTTGTGAAATAAAAAAATGGTTTCTTGTGCCATTCTCTGTGGCAGGGGGTGGGGAATGCCCCAGAAGTGGGGCTGCCTCCCAAAAGGCTCTGCTTCTGTCTGGTGCATGCCAAACTGATCTCAGTTAGAGGCAGTCCAGAAAGCAGGGCTTCCGATGACAATCTGAAGGGTGTGGAAAGGTTAATATAGAGCAGGTGGTCCTTGAGAGGGAGGCTGTTCCTAATCATGGAAGGGGTCTGTGTCCTGTTTTCAGAAATTTCCCCTTTGTGCTTGATCCCACACCCATCCGATAGCCCCCTGCCCCTCTCAGGAGAGACCTTTTAGGAGGCTGATGTGAACTTCTGGAAGGGTGGGGCAGCCCCCTTCCAGAAGTTTCCTTTTGCTCATGGTTCTTTGGCCATAAGCTTATGTTGGCTCCAGTGCTGGATAGTTCCATTGCTTTAGTGGTTTACTCTGTTTTGTTTTGTTTGGTTCAGTTTATAGCATCGTTTTGTGTGTGTGTTTGTTTTTAAACTTTCTAGTGTGTCAAGGCTTTAGTCTATTACGACGTCCATTCTTGTAAATTAGATATTGGCAACGAAAAAGGAGACACCCCTCTACACATCGCTTCCCGCTGGGGCTATCAAGGGATCATTGAAGTCTTGCTGCAGAACGGAGCCAATGCAGACATTCCAAACCGAATGAAAGAGACCGCTGTGCAGTGTGCTTTAAATTCTACGGTACTTTTGAAAATAGATATATTGATTTCTTCTTTGGAGACTTCAAAAAATGTGTTTCCTCTGTGATTTTTTTAAAATTGGTGTTTAATTGCCATGTGGGAGGAGTATCCAAACTAATGTCAACGTCACTTTACCTGTCTGCATGCAGTTAATTTGGCTGAGTCCTAGGAACATAGGAAGTTGCCTTATACCGAATCAGACTGTAGCTCTGTATTGTCTAGACCAGCGGTTCCCAACCTGGGTTCCTCTGGATGTTGATGAACTACAACTCCCACATCCCCAGCCATAATAAATGGTAGCTGGGGATGCTGGGAGTTCAGCAACATCTGGAGGAATCCAGGTTGGGAACCACTGGTCTATACCAAGGTGGCATATTTTTGGCCCTTTAGTGGCTTTTGGACTACTACTCCCATCATTTCCAACTGCAGTGGCCTATAGTCAGGAATTATGGGAGTTGGAGTCCCAACACCTGTAGGAGAGCCCAAATTTGTGCAGCCCTAGTTTACACTGACTGACTGACAGGGGCTCTCCGAGGTTTCATGCAGCCTTACCTGGAGATGCCAGGGATTGAACCTGGGACCTTCTGTGTCAGATGTCCTACCAGAGCAGATGTCCTACCACTGAGCTACGGCCCCATCCCATAAGGGGAATATATTACAGCACTCACATGTTGTAGTGACCCGAACACCCAGAGATATTTCCAGAGGGCATCAGGGTAAGTGAAGAGAGGGGAGAGCTCAGCAAAAATTGCTGCATAAAGACAGTGTTCGCTTGGATGCTGTTTAGGATTTATAATCAATGCCCTTCAATTTGGTTTGCTTTTGTGGAAGAAAAGCTATTGTTTTCTTTTGGAGTTGCATGCAGCCTGCATTAAATTCCAAGGTACTTTTTAATTTATCTTCTATTCTGGAGGTTTTTTTAAAAAACCAAGTGCTTCTGTGGTGTTTTTCTTCTTCTTTTTAAACTGATGGTTAACTGCAAAGAGAAATATATAGCCAGGGCCTTCAAAAATAATTTTCGGCCCGCTTTTGATGGGGGAAGGTCACAGCTTTACATCTGAAGTGCAAGGCATGTGTGCTAAGTGCTGCAAACTGGGTGCCCTCTAGTCTGCTTTTATATATAATCTCTTTTTGCTAATGCAAGGCTTGTTGATTTCTCTGAAGATGGAGTTGCGCCTGTGCGTTCATGAATATTTTATCTTTCTGCAGATTTTATCTTTAATGGAGCTGAACTACCTAACGTTTGAAAGAGGGAAGAGTACTTCTCAGGTAACAGAGAATGCTGGCTGCAAACCATTCTTTAAGGCGGGGGTTCTCAAACTTGGGTCTCTAGATGTTGTTGGGCTCCAGATGTTGTTGGGCCAAGGGCCATTGTGGCTGGGTTTTTGGGGGTTGTTGAAGCCCACCCACATCTGGGGACTCAGGCTGGAGGACCCCGCCTCAAAATTTTCAGCGGATTGGTTGCGATGATGGTGATGATCCTGCCAGCAACCTCACTTTGATTTATTTGCTGATTCTGTCAGCCCCTCGCCAAATCTCCTCCATGTTATGAAGATGCCATCAGCCAAGTGTCCTCTCTGTCCAGCTTACCTGAGCCAGCTGCAGTCAGTAGGCAAGAAGAAACAAAAGTGAACGATAAAGAGGTAAGTTGAAGAAGCTTTGAATCATCAGCCACACAGTAAAAACCCCAACATGCCCTGTGCCCTTTTGCTTATCTGTCTTGTCTCCCATAGATGGGAATGAAGTTGATCATAAGGCCAACCTAGACCAGGCCTGATGGCAAAGCAGAGGAGGGTCCCAGGAGCTTACTAGGGCTGTGTGACGGGATCTCTGATCCTGGCAAAAATGTACCGTTCCCCCAGCACTACGAGCTCCGTACAAGGTCTGCCTTTTCCGATATTGGAGGCCCTTTTTGCTGGAACAGGAGGGTGTGAAGGGAACTCTAGGAGGGTGTTCCGGGCCATCTGGGAAGCTGTACTCTCCTCCCAGTGCTTTTAAAATGAGAAAGTAAGTCCTGACAGGCGAAATACGGTCAGCTCAGCCTGAGCTGTTTGAACCGCACTTGCCTGCAGAGCTTTTCTACATCTAGTACATATCCAGGCAGAACCGAAGCTGTTCGCTGGGAAAGTGCCAAGAAGATAATTACAGTAATGCATTGTTTCCACACACACCCTTTTTTTAGTGCTTTAGAGCCAAGCCTCCCAACCTCAGGTCCTCTCAGATATCCCATAATCCCCAGGCTCCACTTTTGTTCTGGGGATGATGGGAGTTGTAGTCCAACAACATCTGGCAACCCACATTTGGGAAGCCCTGCTTTAGAGTGTTCGGTGTGGTTCCCCTGTTATGTCAGTAGTACAGCAGCCTTGCACGGTCAGTCAGTGCTGTTCTTCCCCTGCTGGGGAATAGCGGGGTGAGGCTGAGAGAGAGTGACTTGCCTGGGGCCATCTGGTGCGTTCGTGGCAGAGGCAAGATTTCAGTTGGGGGCTTCTTGGGAAGCTGCCTTATACTGAGTCAGACCATTGGTCCATCTAGCTCAGTATTGCCTTCACAGACTGGCAGCAGCTTCTCCAAGGTTGCAGGCAGGAACCTCTCTCAGCCCTGTCTTGGAGATGCTGCCAGGAAGGGAACTTGAAACCTTCTGCTCTTCCCAGAGCGGCGCCATCCCCTAAGAGAAACATCTTGCAGTGCTCACATGTGGTCTCCCTTTCAAAGGCAAACCAGGGCGGACCCTGCTTAGCAAAGGGAACAATTCATGCTTGCTACCACCAGACCAGCTCTCCTCCCTTCCTGCATCCCATTTCAGTCTTGGAGCTCCTGAGCTTCTCTGGCTAGAAGAGCCAGACGGGGCTGATGTTCTTTCCCTGTTAAATGTTCAGGGTTGTATTTTTTGAGTTCTGAGCTGTGTGTCTCTGGGATAGCATTTGAGCACCATGACTAACACTGGTGTGAATTTAATTCAGCCAAGTGCCGCTATGCCAAAAATAAGAAGCAAAGCGGGTAAAGAGCTGGTCTTGAGGAGGATTGCTGCTTTTGTGGTAGCAAGCATGGATTTGTCCCCTTTGCTAAGCAGGGTCTGCCTTGGTTTACATTCGGGTGGGTGACTACAGAGGAATGCTGTAAGATGGTAGGGGATGGGGCCATAGCTCACTGGAAGAGCATCTGTATACTTGCAGATTGGTTCCTTAAAAAACTAAAAGGCATCTTCAATTCCTGGCATCTCCAGATAGGGCTGGGAGAGACTCCTGCCGGAAATCTTGGAGAGTTGCTGCAAGTCCTGCCTGCAACCTTGGAGAAGCCGCTGCCAGTCTGGGTAGACAATACTGAGCTAGTCTGACTCCGTATATGGCAGCTTCCTATGTTCCCAAGACTCATTTACTAGCAGACTGGGATTGGCTTAAAAAAATCCTTAAAGGGGGACAGAGTTCTCACCCTCCATGGGCTGAGTTGATGGTTCAAGTCAGGGGAAAAGATTACCAGCAGCTTAGGCGTCTTGGCTTCTGGAGCTCATGGCCTCATTCTGTAATCCAACTTTAGTTCACTGCCATTTGCCATAATTCCTTTCGGTTTCTTGCAGTTGCCTCTCATGTTTGATCCTGTGTTTCAAGCCTCCAGATTAAAATGGGAATCTGTTTTTGCAGGAAAATCTTTATTTTTCATAAAGATGTCAACGCCATGTTTGCCATCCTTGCTCTCAAGTTCTGCTTCGACCGTACACTCACTGTGTGGCCTCGGGCAGTGTCTTGTCTTAGTTCCCCCCTAGCAAACAGAAAAAAGAGCCAACCCTTTTGTTCAAAATTGCCACACGGTACATGCCTTCTTGACTGTGCCGCTTCAGACTGAGTGGATGGAGAAGATTGGTTCCCTCAATGAAAAATCTCCCTGCCTGTAGAAATCTGATGCATCAGGAAGAAGGGTCCTAACCAGTGTTCCCTGTAACACGGAATCTGACATGATGTTGACTACAACTCCCAGCATCCCCAGCCAAAGACATTTGCAGCTGAGAATGTGGGAAGTTGTAGGTGTTAATGTCTGGGATTCCCTATTACAGAAAACACTGGTTCTGACCTAGTGTTCTCCCAGATGTCTTTGCTTTCTGTGGGCAGGGACATTTTTGACATGAAGCAGCAAGGAAGGAGAGCAGGTCTTGTGATAGCAAATATGAATGGTCTCCTTTGCTAAGCAGGAGGTGGGGGGCATGATCTAGCTAAAATTGGGGCATCTGAGGTGGGACTTGTAGATTGATTTAAGGGTCCCTGAATCTCCCCATAATGCAAGCACTACACAAGCAATATTTTCAGGATGAATCAAATACAGATTTTGTTTGTATAGGAACATAGGAAACTGCCATATACTGAGTCAGACCATTGGTCTGTCTAGCTCAGTGTTGTCTTCACAGACTGGCAGCGGCTTCTCCAAGGTTGCAGGCAGGAATCTCTCTCAGCTCTATCTTGGAGATGCTGCTAGGGAGGGAACTTGAAACCTTCTGCTCTTCCCAGAGCGGCTCCATCCCCTGAGGGGAATCTCTTCCATGCTCACACTTCAGGTCTCCCATTCAGATGCAACCAGGGCAGACCCTGCTTAGCTATGGGGACAAGTCATGCTTGCTACCACAAGACCAGTTCTCTTCTCCTCTATGTAACACTTGGTTCAAATCCTGATGATGGTCAGGCAGTTTTTTTGCAGGAGCGGTGCAGGATAATCTGAACTGTCCAGATTTGATCTTGTTAGAGGCAATGGCTCTCAAAGCTTTCCTAGGCTCCTCAGAATTTCCCTGAACAAGAAACTTTCTTTCAAGCATGTTGTTAAAGATTGAAATGATCGAATGTCTTAGTTAACATTGGACTTGCTTACTTATGGAGGTTGTCATCCCTCCCCTACCGCGAGGATTCCTTACTGGCAAAAACCTGTGTTTGGCAAATTCGCGCTTGGCAAGTCATTGAAATGAATGGGAAACAGAGGGTTAGGGGGACTGAGATTGCAAAAAGACCAAGAAATAAAGGGGAAATGTGTGAAAATCTGCAAAAATCCTTTAATACTGCCAAGAGTCACCCAGAAGAATGAGCAGATTGAACCTCTGGAAAAGCTTTGAAACACCCCCCACCCCCAATCACTCAAAGGCACTTTAAATTGCGAGAAGTGGGCAAGGGCCAGCAAGAGGAATGAATGGGTTGAACTTCTGAACTTTCACAAATCGCTAAAACCCTCGCCAGCCACGGATACTCGGGTTGCGGTTGCCGAGACCAGACACAATTTCCCGTTCGTGGATACTCAAAACCATGGCTGGAAAAACTGCGGTTGAAGAGGGATGATTGTATATACAGATGTTCTTAGACTACTCAGTGGACCCGCTTCTGTTTATTTTTTACCATTTGGCCTTTGTGTTCCCTCTAACAGGGATTCCCAGATGGTGTGGACTACAAATCCCACAATCCCCAAGCAAAAGCCATTGCAGCTGGAGATTCTGGGAGTTGTAGTGAACAACATCTGGGAATCCCTGTTAGCGAGAACACTGCTTTGGACTCAGATATAATCCTGAAAATGCAACCCTCAAGACAGCTTTTATGCTGCAACCCCAAACAAGGCAACTATAATCGGGCAGGTCATGTATATCCAGGCCCCATGTGGAGGTGCTGTTCGTACAGTTGGCCCTTATTGACCCCTTGTTGGGTCTACTGGATGTATGAACTGACCTGCCCACAAGAGAGGACCATGGATGTTCAGAGATCACATTATAAGACTGACACTGTAGATCGCACCTAAAATGTCTTTTCCTTTGGGTTTCATTTATTGTGTAGGTGGAAAAGCTCTTGCGAGCAGTGGCTGACGGAGACCTTGAAATGGTAAGGTGTCCTGTATTCTGTCTTATTTCTTTGGAGCTTTGTAGGTTGTATATGCAACACCATGTTGCCTGTGTTGATAGCGTTATAAATAACATAGGGATCACGACTAGGGTACACTTTGGCCAATGACATGAAGCTATAGAAAGAAGAGCCAAGGGAGGGGGGAGTTTGATTGCATTTGTAGAAAAGTCTGCATGGTGATATTGCTCCAATGCTTTCTAGAAAGGACAACTGGCCCTGAAATTGAGGACTTGATTTCACATTAGCCCAACTTGGTCATTATGCTACATACAGGTGTTTGTGCACTCGTACATGTGTACGTGTGAATGACTGTACCTATGTTCATTTTAAAAGTGAACCTGGATACAGGCCCTTCAAATGCATGGTTCATATAGGAAGTGGACTGCTGAACCTGCAGTCAACATAACTTGTTACTGACTCTACCTGTGTATAGGTCTGTACCTCTGTACACTCATTGTACAAGAGTTGAACATAACGTTGAATGGGCCTATTGTGATATGTTTCTCTCCCCGTTGAATTAGCTCCATGAAGTAGAATGCTCGCTCTGTTTAAAGAGAGCTTGGCTTTAAAAAGGTACCTCTTGCCTTGCCATGAGATCATTTCCGCAGCCATTTTAATACATCTTTTAGAATCATGAATATTTGGAGGTAGTCTCTTTCCTGGGTCTTCCTCCAAAGAGATGAGCTGGGCACTAAGAATTAGATGAATTCTTCTTCCAAAGAGTTAGATGAAAGGCACTAAAGCACTGATTGTGCATTGTATCGTGAGGTAATGGTCTCAGTTGCTGTGTGTGTTCTAGAAAAGCATATGGTGGGTCCCCTCAAGGGCTGTACCAGTTTGGAATAGAAGAAATGTACAATTGAGTTTGTTTAAAGGATTTTTTTAACCCTGCTTTACAGTTTTAATGGGAAGATTCCCAAGGCTTTAAATATGGAAATATCATTAAACATAAAAATTTCCCAAAATACAACAGTGTACAGAAGAACAAAAGCAGCCTAAAATCAAATAACAAAAAGTAGCAAGACCACATAAACAGTAAGATTCCATACACCAGTAAAAGCACCTCCTTGCAGTCTGCTAAAATCTCCAGCAAAGAGCTGTCTTCATTTGACATTTAAAACTTAACGAAACAGGTGCCAGCTAGACATCTCTGGGGAGGCAGTTGGGTGCCACCACAAAGAAGGTGCTCTCCTTGTTCATCTCCTTCCTCGGATCTCCTCTGGATGTTTTTCCATGTCAAAAATTATTTCTTTTTGGAAAGCTGGTATGCTAGGCAGAAGTCTAGTCTAGCCTCTTCTCCTTGTCCTGTGAGTGATTGTGTGGGAGCTGGACAGGGCATTCCATTCCCATCATATTACTGAGGGTGGGTGAAAAACCACCATATGATGACTCTGCCCTCCTCCGCCCTTGCTTTTTGAGTTCACATGACTGCCGATGGGGTGTGTGCCCAGCTCTCCTATCCTGATTGGCGGCTCCTCTAACCCTATTTCAGGTTGTGTGAATGAGCCTAATGTCTGAATAGGGCTCTTGTTAAAGAGACATTGAGCTTGTCTCTGTAGCATCCTGTGCAAGGCAGAATTCCTCTGACTGCCTCCCTCCCTCTATGTTGGGTCCTGCATGGACTCTCCTGCTGCGGCTTCTCCCTCCTTTTCCAGCAGTCACTCCAGGTTCTTCCTCTGCACCGGGGTTCTCAACCTTGGGTCCCCAGATGTTGCTGGACTCCAACTCCTATCACCCCCAGCCACAAATGGCCATTGTGGCTGGGCTGATGGGAGTTGAAGTTCAGCAACCTCTGGTTGAGAATCTCTGCTCTACACCAATCCTACTAGATGGTCCAGACCAGCCTAGACTCTGCTGTGAATATTTCTGCACAAAACACACATGTAAACACATCAGTTATAGAGGGGATGTATGTGTTTCAAATGTGGATTTTCCTTGGAGGATTTGTGCGGGAGGCAAGCAAGAATGGATTGGCCCTCTGTTTCCATGTATTTGAAAGGGAGAGAAGACATGTTTGAAATATGGGTGTTCTTTTAAGAACATAAGAACAGCCCTGCTGGATCAGGCCATAGGCCCATCTAGTCCAGTATCCTGTTTCACACAGTGGCCCACCAGATGCCTCTGAGAAGCCCACAGGCAGAGAGTAAGGATTTGTCCTCTCTCCTGCTGTTGCTCCCCTGCAACTGGTATTGAGAGGCATCGTGCCTCTGAGGCTGGAGGTGGCCCACAGCCACCAGACTAGTAGCCACTGATAGACATGTCCACCATGAATCTGTCTAAGCCCCTTTTAAAGTCATCCAAGCTGGTGGCCATCACCACATCCCATGGCAAGGAATTCCATAGATTAATTGCGTGCTGTGTGAAAAAGTACTTTTTTTGTCGGTCCTAAATTCCAACTTTCTGTTTCATGGGGTGACCCCTGGATCTAGTGTTGTGAGAAAGGGAGAAAAATTTCTCTCTTTCCACCCTCTCCACTCCATGCATAATTTTATACACCTTGATCATATCTCCCCTTAGTCGCCTCTTTTCTAATGCAAAGAGCCCCAGTTTAAGGAAGGTGCTCCAGGCCCCTGATGGATGGTGCAGCATGTTTTGGACTCAGGTGCAAAATCTCTCACGGGAAGCATTCCTGAGATGGAAATCAGGGCTTTGTTTCCTCAGTGTGTATAATTGTAATATCAGCTCTGAGCAAGAAGTCACGGCAGGCTTAATGATGTCAACAAACACAGTTAAAGAAAACAAACAGGCTTGCATGAATTAAAAGCAATTGGTGATGTGTTGACTGTTACTATCTTCCTTTCCATAAAGGGCTGGCATGGCAATATCAATCCAGCTATTCCCATCCTATAATTTGCATTATTTACTGTCTCCCTTAATGACTGAGAACTGCCATCGCAGTTTTATTCTTCAGAAACCTTTTAATCAGGCAAATTATACTGCTGCATATTTGATATTTAATGTTTGTGGGCGTTCCCATTTTTAAAAAAATACATGTAATTTACAAAGACTGTGAAACCATGGAGGCTCAATTCAGATATCACACCAGCCTGTGATTCATTCAGGAAACTTAGCTATGACTTGGTGCGATGGCTGAATTGACGAATCCTGCTTTGCAGTTGTTTGGCAAACCAGAATCAGAAACCATGGTTTTGAAGTGGGTTTGTAGCCTATGGTTTGTGATAACCATGGTTTGGCCTGGTGTCTGAATAAAGCCCTATTTACAGCTGTTGATGCACCTCCAGAGTCTGCTCCACTTAGAAATTGAGGTGCTGATCAAGTGGGAAACAAACACAGATCAACAGCTCTAAACCATGGTTTGCCTGTTCTCAACAACAGTGCAAATTATGGTTTGTCATGATGTCTGAATGGAACCTCATAACCCGGTAACAAGGATCAGCTTTAAAAAGCTGGCTTTAGTTGCACAAGGCAGGATCACGTGATCAGAGAGGAGAGCTGGTCTTGTGGTAGCAAGCATGACTTATCCCCTTAGTTAAGCAGGGTCTGCCCTGGTTGCATATGAATGGGAGACTTGATGTGTGAGCACTGTAAGATCTTCCCCTTAGGGGATGGAGCTCCTCTGGGAAGAGCAGAAGGTTCCAAGTTCCCTCCATGGCAGCATCTCCAAGATAGGGCTGAGAGAGATTCTTGCCTGCAACCTTGGAGAAGTTTGTGTAATACTGAGCTAGGTGGACCTATAGTCTGATTCAGTATATGGCAGCTTCCTATGATCTGCCTCAAGTCCAGTGCCCGGGGAGTGCATGCTCCCAAGGACACACCCATCCCTAGTTCCCCAAGCCTTCTGCCTGACATTCTCTGCAAATTTGTACCTGACATTTGAAGTTAGATGGAGAAAGTCCAGTGAGTGTTGGGTGGAAAGCTTGGGAACTTGCAGGGGGTGAGTTCAAACAGCACACTCCCTAGGAACCAGGGATGTGCAGCAGGTTGTACGAAGCTGTCCACAGCATGTGAGGCTGCAAGGCAATGCTCTTTGTTCTTCCTGTGTGCAACATCTACACAACTCCTGGGTGGCTGGTTTTATTTTCTGTTAGTCTTGATCATATGTGCCATTTGCAGTCAGCGCCCAGTAGAGGAGTTTGCCTTGATTTGCAAGCTGTTGGTTCAGCCAGCGAGAGAGTGAGTGCGTTCAGGAGGGAAGCAGAGATCGCTAGTAGTCACCACCTCGATGTCGCGTCATTTGTGGTGCCTCGTCATTTGCTGGGGAAATACTGGAGTTGTGGGGAAAACAAACAAAGTTGTTTTGTTGTGTTAAATGTTTTATTGTTTCACTGTTGTGAGCTGTCCTGAGCAGTACTGTACTGGCGGGTGGGGTTATAAACGTTTTAAATAAATAGGCAAACAAAACTCCACATAGCAAAAGCCATGCTGTTTTTATGTGGCCAAATATGCTTTGTTGCGCATGCAGCAAATGCATTACTGACCTGGAATAGTTGGGGGCCAAGGCACACTTCACAGCTTGGCCTGGCTGGGTATCTGCCCAGGTCGGCGTCCTTCAGGGGATCTGCCGCGAAGGGAAACCTGCCCTTTCTGTTCCTCCTGCTTGTGTGCCTGCCTTTACCTTCAGGTCTGGGGGCGGGGGGGGGGGACAAAAATGGCGGCAAGGAAGCAGAGCAGTCCTGCTATAGACTTGCTTGCCAGCTCTCTCCCTGGTGGCAGCTGACAGCAAAGGAATTGGTGGCTCCACCAAGTGTGCTTTGCTTAAGGATCTCCTACCACCTGGAAGCCAGCATTGTGAGGGTTAAAGGCTGTCTCCTGGGCTGAGTTCCTGCCTCCCAAAAAGCTGAATTGTGCAATGTCTTTGAAAGATACCAATTAACCTGTAATTTACTTAACTTGCTATGGGGGAGGCCAGTGAAGCCCTGCCGCTAGGAATCTTAACTCAGGCATTGTCCATACACTTTCTAACATACCTTTGCAGTAATGACTAGAAGCTTGCTTTTTATTTTTAATGGAAGCTGAGGTTTTCAGGAGGTTGAATTGTCCACTCTGTTCCGCATTCTGTGCTTTTCATGGGCTACTGTGGAATTGCAACATTCTTGCATGTATTTTCCCACTGCCATCCTGTATCTAAATAAAATAAAACAAATGGAAAAAACAACCCAAACAGAAAATGGTTAGGCAAGGGTTTTGGAAGCTGGGGGTCTCAGGCTGTTGACAGGCACTGGAAGGCTTTGCCATGCCCCCTTAGCCAACTGGTACCCAGACTGGTCTGCCAGTCCTACACAAAGACCTGGTTTATGCAGTTGTTCAAATCTAGGTTTAATGTGGGTTACCGACTTCAATGTGAGTGTGTGAACCCATGCCAAAGTGGTTTATGGTCTGAGATGAAGCTGAGAGTCCCAGCCTTGGTGTGGGTTCACACAATCATTTAAATGTTGGTAACCCACATTAAACCTAGATTCAAATGATTGTGTGAAGGAGGCCAAAGAGAAAAATGTCTATTCCAGCACAAGTTATAATGCATCTCTAGGAGATGAAGACAGCTGTGCAGCCAGATTCTGCAGCAGAGAGTACATCCTCTTGCTGGTTTGTTTTTTCTGAATTGCTTCTTGTCGGAAATGTAAAGAAATCGCAAAGTGACGTGCATTAATTGATGAGATCAGATTACGACAGCTTCATGGGATACTTAACATGTGCATCTATTTTAAAGTGCATTTAACCTTTCGACTGAAATCCTCCATTAATCCATTGTAATTGGAAACAGATAGGTTTGAGATAGCATGATTAAACTTTGGTAAAGCACAAATTTAAATTGCAGTGTAGTGCTGAACTGTTATTTAGTCTACAGATTTCTGGTTGTCCAGAGATTGTACTATCTGTGCAACTGATGGGAGGAGCTTGTACAGGAATGAATCTTGTTTATCTGCATCTGAGGAGCTTAATTGTCCTTAGGATACATCCCAGGGATGTGGGTTTTCCATTAACCTTTGAACTGGAAAGATTTCTGGAAAACTTCCAGGAAAATGTTTTCCTGAATTTCCATGCAGTTTTTCTAATTTGCACAAAATTGTCATCAAATCAGACTGTAATCTGATTTGGCATGGTTTTTTACCTGTATAGTTAGAGTGGGTGAGAGAGTGCACCCACACAAATTTTACTGTTTACAATCAGTAAAACACATATGTACTCTCTCTCTCATGCTTCTTAGAGAAACTCACCTAAAAACATTATTTTTGATCCTTCTAGTTGTGGTGATGATGATGAATATTTATATGATGATGAATATTTATATTTATGCAAAAGCAAAAAAAAAAAGTTCTCGAAGCAGCTTACATAGAAAAAGAAACAAGTGGTTCCCTGTACCAAAAGGGCTGACAGTCTAAAAAGAAACATGAGGTAGACACCAGCAACAGCCACTGGAGGGATGCTGTGCTCGGGTTGGATAGGGCCAGTTGCTCTCCCCCTGCTAAACATAAGGGACTCACAATTTTAAAAAGGTGCCCATTTGCTCAGTTACAATTCACCTAATATTTTTATCTTTTGGTTATGTCAAATGATTGAGCGCTTCTTAGATTTCTCTCTCTCTCCAACCCTCCCCAGTTCTAATGCTAACCAGGCATACACCAAAACAAAGGTTGTTCGTACGTACTGGCTCTTTCCTTCCCTCAACTCCCTCTATGGCTGTACTATATTTATACCACAAAATACATTCCTTATGCCAGGCAACTTGAAGCATGGCCTGTACTGGATGCTTTTGCTTCTGTGACAGGTTTGCTTAAGAGCAAGATGGTGTTTTAACCTAGTTCTGTAGCTTGGTTGTGTGGGTAGCCTGTGGTATGACTAGCTACTTTTGTGTGTTTTGTGTGTGTGTGTGTGTGTGTGTGTGTGTGTGTGTGTGAGTGTGTGAAGCAAGACTGAATATTTCAAAAACTCCTCTGGGAAAGCATACAGAAGTATATCAGACTGCCCTGGGAGTGAGGTGGTCCATGATGTTCTCTCCGCTGCGATGTTCTCTCATTTTATTCCCCCCACCACCGCCAATATGTGTAAATGGCAGCCTGCCTTTACCATCAGTCAGTCTATCTGAAGCTCCTTCCTGACAGAAGAGCATGAAACCTGGACTGTTCCCTATAACATGGTTAAGAACACAAGAACAGCCCTGCTGGATCAGGCCCAAGGAAGCCCATCTGGTCCAGCATCCTGTTTCACACAGTGGCCCACCAGATGCCGCTGGAAGCCCACAGGCAGGAGTTGAGGGCATGCCCTCTCTCCTGCTGTGACTCCCCTGCAACTGGTACTCAGAGGCATCCTGCCTTTGAGGCTGGAGGTGGCCTGTAGCCCTCCTATAGTTCCTGTAACCCCAACGTGCAAAGGCCCAGAAGAGTATGCCTCTCTTCCATCCAAAATATTTGCAGTTATATTATGTCTTTGTGCGGATTTTCATTGTCTGAAAAGTGGAGTATAAATATAATAGATTTCCTTGCATGGGATAAATAGAGGGGAGCTTAGGGGTGCCAGAGGTGCTGAGGCTAAACCTGCACTGACTGCAGGGTCTTGGCCAAGATTTAGGGTTGGCCCCCTTTCAGCTGCATCCCAGGCTTGCTTTGGAACAAAGCATCTGGCCCCTATCCGCATAGTCTTGTCCTGGCTTCTGTTTCTTGGTCACTGAACATTGGCAGTTTTTCTTCTTTCTTTTCGCATGTAGATAATCAGATAGGATGTTTTCATAGGTTTCTGGCTATACAGAATTATAGAATAAATGTGAAATACTCTCAGTAAAGCAGTGGTATCCCTTTAGAAGATTCAGCTGGTCAAAGGTTGCTTGTAATAATGATCAACCACACGTTTTTCAGGTTCCCTAATTAAAGGGAACTGTCCGTCTCCAGTTACCACTGGTATGTCTGGCGGCGACTTGGAACTGGGCCTTCTCTGTAGCTGCTCTTGGGCTGTGGAATGCACTCCCTGCAGAAATCTGTGCTTTGGGATAATCGTTGGCCTTCAAGAGAGCCCTTAAAACTTATTTGTTTGGTCTGACCATCCAGGGTTTTTTAATTGCTTTTAAACGGTTCTAACTCTTGATGGTTTTAGACTGTTTTAAAATTTGTTTTTCTAGTGTTTTAAGTTGATTGTTTTAAATGATTGTTTGCATTTTAAATTATTTTGTTTTAAACTTTGTTTTAAAACAATATAATATTGTTTTAAATGATTTTGTTTTGTTGAGCACTGCCCAAATCCTTTAGATGGGGTGTTTATAAAAATGTAATAAATGATGATGATGGTGGTGGTGGTGATGATGATGATGATGATGATATCAATAACAATAATATTGATAATAAAATTCTGCCATCCCAGGTCCTTGGGAAGGAATGTCTGGATAAAACAAACCAGTCAATAACACCTGTCTGACTGTGTAAACAAGAAATAATAATACAATAAAGTACACAGATTGTTTGTGATTTCAGCATGTGTCTTTGGTGCAAGACACTGTGCTTGGTCCCGCTCTTTGCTTATGTTGTAGTATGGAAAAATAAGGATTTATTTATTATAAGCTCTAGGGGACGAGTGCTGGTCTTGTGGTAGTAAGCATGACTTGCCCCCTTTGCTAAGCAGGGTCTACCTTGGTTTGTATTTAGATGGGTGACTACATGTGAGCATTGTAAGAGATTTCCCTTAGGGAATGGGGCTGTAGCTCAGTAGAAGAGCATCTGCTTGCATGCAGAAGGTCCCAGGTTCATTCCCTGGCATCTCCAGATAGGACTGGGAGAGACTCCTGCCTGAACCCTTGGAGAAGCCGCTGCCAATCAGTGTATACAATACTGAGCTAGATGGACCAAGAGCTGGACTCCACATAAGGCAGCTTCCTCTATTCCTATGTCAGTTCCATCTGTGGTGTGGATATAAACTGGCACATGGAATTCCTATCTTCAAGCTAAGGTAGTTGGTTCTTTTACAGCTGTATGAAATGTTAAAATGTGTATGCTGGCTTTGAGTTTTCCAACAGCAAGGCCTTGCAATTAAGAATTTCTCCACCAAATGTCTCAGCAAACTTGTCCCATCTGAGGAAGAGAAACAGTAGCCTTTGAAACAAAAGGTGTTCCAGCCCTGCATGGCTTTTCCTTCTGAGCAAAAATCAGCATACTTATCTTTGACTCGAAGCAGTGATGTTTAAAATACAAGAAAAGGTGAGGACCAGGGAAAGATGCCAGCATATTCTGGCGGACTGCCCTCAGTTTAATCTCCAGCAATCCAACCTAAAAGGATTTGAGAAGCCGTGTGCAGAGGTGAGCGTCAAAGTCTCGATTAGGAGCGGGGGAGTCGTTTCCAATTTACCTCACCATGCCTTGACGAACTTTTCTTGACAGCAAGAATGTTTACCTTTCCCCTCTTATTTTCACTTGACTTGAAGTAAATGAAATGCCAGGAGGGTCCTTGGTGAGGTCTCCTTGATGTCTCATTCATTTTGCAGTTCTCTTCTTTTTCTGTGAAAATATCACCAGGTGGCAGCCTTGTTCTCACTGAAGTGGCAATCCTGTGTCTGGGCATTATGCTCATGCGCGTAGATGCTCCTCCAGGAAAGGAAATTCACCCATATTGAAAACTAGCATGTAGAAGCCTAGTCGCCTCCTTGATATGCTAGCTTTCCGCATGCAGGAATTTTTTTTTATATGGAAGAGAATTCAATCACATGAGCCACCACTAGCAGTCAAAAGTGGTACAGTCCAGACACAAGCTTACACCTTCGGTAAGCCTACGATTCAGACTATAAAAAGATAATGCTTCCCCCCCCCTCCCCATTGCAGGTTCGTTATCTTCTGGAGTGGGTGGAGGATGATCTAGAAGAAGCTGAGGAAGCCAGCAGCATGGAGAAACTCGAGTTCTGCCACCCCTTGTGCCAGTGTCCCCGATGTGGTCCTGTGCAAAAGGTTTGTTTTCCTAACCCACCAGCCAGCGTTCCATGTCATAGATTCCCAGGTGTTGCTGACAGCAACTCCCATCATCCCTAGCGGCAATGGCCTTTGGCTGGGAATGATGGGAATTGCAGTCAGCCACATCTGGGAATCCCTGTTACACAGAGGCATAACTATAGGGGGGGCAGGGGGGGCACGTGCCCCGGGCGCCATCTTTTCTGGTCACATGGGGGGCGCCGACATGACAACATTTTAAATTTTTTTTTTAAATTTTTTGTTAATACAAATGTTTCCTGCTCAGTGCAGCAGCGCTGCAGCAGTCAAGGGAGCGCGTAGGCAGCCCATTCCCCATGAGCGGTCCCTTCCGTGCCGCCCGCCCCCCCCCCATTGCTTTGCTGGTGCCTGGCGGCCAGTCAGTGGCCTGGCTTGGCGGTGGCAGCGGGCGCTTGTGAGGAAAAACCTAAGTATAATGTAGTATGTTGTGGCACGGGGGGGCGCGGGGGGGCGCCATTTCAGTGCTTGCCCCGGGCGCCATTTTCCCTAGTTACACCTCTGCTGTTACAGGGCACAGTGTCGCTCTTTGCTCATAAGAGGCCTGTGATTAATAGTGTCCAGCTCTTAAACATGGCCCCGTCCTTAATAGAGTTCATGACCTCGTGGGATGAAGCTGCTTTTCTGGCTAATCGGACTGTTGAAAGGATTGAGCAGCAGTGGGGGGAAGCTTATTTCCCTGTGTTAGCAGGCTAACCCTGCTAATGAGGCAAGGAGGCAGCTTTCAAAGTGGGGATTCTCTTATATTTATCAGGGGGTGAGCAATGGGCCCAGTTCAACCCCAGCATAGCATTTCTCCTGTGGCTGTTGCTGGCGTCTCTGTTGTGTTCGTTTTTAGACTGTGTGAGCCCTTTGAGGAAAGGGAACCTCCATCTCCTTCTTCATCTCCTCCTCCTCCTCCTTCGCAAACCGTTTTGAGAACATTTGTTGAAAAGCAGTATGGAAATAGTAGTAGTAACAGCGACAGACTTTTCAGAGGATGAATTTTTATGTCCTCAACGTTCTGCTTTTTTCAATGGCGCATTCCAGAACTTTATTACCGTTATCTTCAAGAAGATTTTGTACCGGTGAGAGTAAATGAGAGTTCTGTTCTGGCTGTGTCTTTCTCTTGCTTAAGCACATGAAGACTTGGCTAGCAGATGTGTATATAGGGGTGTTTTTGTTTTTGTCTTAAAGCGTGCAGATCCATTTACTAAAAGCATCTTTCAAAATCATAGATAAGAGAGACACCACTTTAAACGGTGCCTGTTTTTAAACTGGACGAAACACTGTGATGAATTCCCTTTTGGGTTTTTAAACTTGTCTTTCCCCCAACAGAAACTCCTCAGAGTCCCCTCCAGTGGCCTGGGAGTGGATGTTGCCAACCAGGATGGCTTGACACCGTTGCATGTGGCCGCGCTCCATGGGCATGCGGACTTGGTGTCCCTCTTACTCAGACACGGAGCCAGCAGTGGGGTGAGGAACGTGAGCTGTGCGGTGCCTCTTCACCTAGCCTGCCAGAATGGGCACTTCCAGGTGAGTGCTGTTTTACTCCAAAAACCTAACGGAGCACCCGAAAGGCAACTTGAAGTATGGTTGGTGCTGAGTAAAGCCATGTGGGCGACAAGGATAGAGGGGAGTCTGGCTTTTAACTTGTTTAATATTGCATCTGCTTTAATTAAGCAGATAGTATTGCCTCTGCTCTTAATTCATAGGGGATTTGGAAGGACAAGACAGGATGCTAACATTTACATATAAAAAGAGACCTCAAAATCCCCAGTGCCTTTCTTCTCACTTCCTTGGCCCTGTTCAACCCTTGTTCTCCTCTCCAGTCCATCCCAGCTCACTCAATTTAAAATGTCCACATCCTTTCTTATGTGAAAATTGCATGCTTGTTTGTTTATTTAATTTCTATTCCGCCAGACTTCAAAGGCTCGGTTCCCAGAGAAGGAGATGCTCTTATTTCATCAGGGAGCATATTCCAAAGCCCAGGATTCAGAGCACATTGCCAACATCATTTAACCTTTCTCCTCCTCCTCCTCCTCCTCGCCTATCATAGAGCAATAAGGACTCTTTTTGGCTTACACTCTTAGGTCTAGTTCTCACACAGTAGATGAGGCGATAAAACTGTGTGAGGGCTGTACCACTTCAAATCACAAGTGAGGGCAGATGGAAGACTTGATTCTGGAGTGGTACTAGGGTGGAGGAAGTCTGGTTTACATCTCTCTTCCGACATCCTTGTTCTCTGTGCATGACAGACAGCCCAGACAGGAACAGGAGGGCATGTGGGCTTGATTTGTGGGCAAATAGGTGGTCTTGCATTTTCGCTTGCCTGTTCAGCTGCTGAATATGAGCACAAGAAGTTCTTTTGCTGGGCTAAACCAAGCTCCAGGTTCTAGTCCATCATTCTTGGGAAGACTCCCAGCAACCAGAAGACATAGATGGTCCACTAGAAATTGGCTAGTGGTCCATTGGTGGGTCACAGTCTACCTTTACCCAGCCCTGGTCTAGTTCGCATTCCCTTGTTCTCTCTTCTTCCCATCACTATGAACACAGACTGTGAAGTGGGGCCTCATGATCCTTTTGACTCTTGGGTTTTTAAAGGGGGATGTGTCAGAAAAGTTACCAGAAAGTACAGGGTTCAGAAAAGTAACCAGTGACTACATGCCAGTGACTACACACACACACACACACACACACACACACACACACACACACACACACACACACACTCTCTGGCAAAATCTGGAAATGTAGGAGTGCCTTTTCGAAAGTAATGGCCACCCACCCACCCCCGGCTTCATGTCCCAAACTGCTGTTACTTTTCGGAAACCTGTACTTTGTGGTAACTTTTCTGACACTTCCCGCTTTAAAAACCCAAAAGTCAGAAGGATGGTGAGGCTTGTGTTCTTAGTGAAAGTCAAGATCAAGGGAGCTTTTGCCCTTCTGTTCTGCGGGAGGCTTCTGTCTACTTCGATGTGTAAGTGAATGTGCACATCTTTTGCCTTGCACTAAATGTAAGCCTTGGCTACAGTGCAGAGCTGCAAACATTTAACTCTTATTTCTGTACTCTGTGTAACACTGGAAGGTCAACACTTCTTTCAACAGGTTGTAAAGTGTCTGATGGAGTGCAATGCGAACCAAAATAAAAAGGACATTCATGGCAATACACCCTTAATTTATGCTTGCTCCAATGGTTATCAAGAGATGGTGGCCTTCTTATTACAGGTGAGAGAAGCTTACAGTTGTGTATTTTCACTTTCCTTTATGGAGGAGAGCTGGACTTGTGGTAGCAAGCACGACTTGTCCCCTTTGCTAAGCAGGGTCTGCCCTGGTTTCCATTTGAATAGGAGCCTGCATGTGTGGGCGCTGTAAGATATTCCTCTTAGGAGGTGGGGCTGCAGTGGGAAGAACATCTGCCTGCTTGCCTGCAGAAAGTTGTACGTTTCCTTCCTGGCATCTTTAGATCAGGCTGAGAGAGACTCCTGCCTGCAACCTTGGAGACGCTGATGCCACCCTGTGTAGACAAAAGTGAGCTAGATGGACCAATGGCAGCTTCCTATGTTTAGTTCTCATATTTTGTCGTCATGGGGGAATCTAGTATTCTTAATAGCAATGCTTTTCCCTGCTGGAATAGTATCCACTGAAAACTAATATATAGGACTGCAGCCATTGATGGATTGATCCAATTAGATTAATCCAGGGTTTCCCAACCTGTGGTACTCCAGATACTGCTGAACTGCAACTCCCATCATCCCCAGCCTTATAGCTGGGGATGATGGGAGTTGTAGTTTGGCAACATCTGGAGAACCACAAGTTGGGAAATTCTGGATTAATCTAACCGGATCAATAAATTAAAGGCTGCAGTCCTATATATTAGTTTCTGGATAAATACATTCTGGATTAATTTATTTAAAACTACAAAGGCATCCCCTAATAATCAGACAACACATAGTTAAACATTTTTTTAAAAAAATATGTAATTATTTATAAAAACTGCCTTAGAAGGGGCATTTCCTCTACACTTTCACATGGGAGCAAATGTCTTTGCCTGCTTTGAATCACTCATTTGCACCATCCGAAAGCAAAGGAAGTGTGGATGAAAAATAGTTTTTTTAAAATCAAAGCCATTATCTTGGATCTGAAGAACAATGGGCAGAAGGAGAAAATGATGTCCTGCTACTTCGCAAACTCTTCTGCAATCTCTAGTGGAAGCCATCTCCCGAGTATTGAATCACACCATACCAGGGGCTGCATCACATGGAGGGAGATGGTGGCTAAGCCTGTAGCATATCAACTCCAGTGGGCCATAAAAGGGTTTTGAAAAGATCTTGGGCAGAATCTTGCAGAAGAGCTTGTGCAAATGGAGGAACACTTTTGGATCTCAGATGACTGTTTTCCCATTCAGTGCTCATCCAGTAGGTCAGAAACTGCTCTGTCAGAAACTGTCAGAAAGTGGAAGAGGCTCTCTGCTAGTGAATGGGTACTTTAGACCCAAGCTGTTCTGTTAAGGCTTTTGCAAATATATGTAGGTTTAATCAATTAAAACTCATCTGATTACTCAACTAAGATTTCTGTAATCAGGAAATCCACCCTACTAATATTTATTTATTTTAATTTCATTTAACATATTTTTATACTGCCCCAAACGTACATCTCTGGGCGGTTCACAACAAAGCAAAACAAATGACCACAGAAAAAGTTAAAACATTAGTTAAAACAATGATAACAGAAAAAGTTAAAACATTACAATTTAAATTTTTTTAAAATTTTTTTTTAAAACAATGTTAAAACTATTTAAACTATATTTAATTGAACGCATGGGTGAACAGAGATGTGTCTTTAATGACTTTTAAAAAGTTGTCAGAGATAGTCAGGCTCCTTACTTCAGAAGGGAGCGTGTTCCAAAGCTTTGGAGCAGCAGTGGAGAAGGCCCGTCCCCCAGTAGCCACCAGACGAGCCAGTGGCAACTGCAGTCGGTCCTCTCCTGGTTATCTCAGTGGGTGGTGGGGTTCATGAAGAAGAAGACATTCTCTTAAATATAACATTCTGATGACCTGTATCTTGATTTCTGTGTGTGAGGTAGGGATGGGGGGAATCTAAACTCATGGTGATGCTTTCCTGTAAAAATGCCCCTTGTATAAGCTCACCCTTATGTGTTGCAGTAATAGATATTTGGTGTCTTCCATGCCCTGTGGGCTTTGACCAGCTTTGGCGAATGAACTGGCTGTGTCAGTTTCTGTCACAGTCAGATCTGGCTATGGTTACTATTCAAGAGGGCCTTCTCAGTGGTGGCCTCCTGCTCCGTGGAATTCTTTCCTGGGAGATTTGATTAAACCCGCCCCACCCTCTTGATGATATTTAGATATGTAGCTAAGACATTGTTCCAGCACGCATTCTCATCTCCCTCCTGAATTGCTTCTCCTGGGGTATTCTGGCCTGAGGTTTGTTGGGTTTTTGTTTGTTTACTCTTTAACCTTCTTAATCATGTTGTTGATGGCAAGCTGCCCTGAGTCCAATTAGAAGAGAAGTGAGGTAGAAAATTTTAAAACATTATTTTGTATCCTCTCCCTCGTGCCAGTTTTATATCCTTTGGCGTTCTTTCTGTTTCCAGCACGGGGCCTCGGTTGGCCTTTCCAATCACCGAGGCAATACAGCCCTCCACAATGCTGTGATCGGGAGGCATGAAGCTGTGGTTGAGCTGCTTCTGCAGTATGGAGCATCGGCCCACCTGAGGAACCACAGGCAGCGCACCCCGCTGGATTATGCAGAACCAGTAAGTGGCCCAAATTGGTTCCTGGAATGATCATCGCCACGGACAACATTTCTGAGCCTACAGTGGGATCACCCTGCTAACTCTGAATTGCCCCCCAGTAGCCAGTCACAACTGGTGCCTCTGCATCCCAAATCAGATCCCTTTTGATGCTGAAATTATTATACTTGGGTATTCGGTACAACACAACTAGACTAATTACGTACTGCACAGTTTGTGCACAGTTGGGACTAAATGTGCCTATTCAGTAGCAGAAATAGCATTGTGTGACTAATTTAACTATTCAGTCGCGTACCGAAACAGTAGATTGAAAACATTAAACGTTTTTGCAAAAAATGTAAAGCTCATTAATTGACCTGTACTGAGGTATAATCTCTCATGTGGCTGCTTTTTTTTTGCATTTTTTAAAACTAGATTTGGAAGAAAAGACCTTAAAACAATGATTCCCCTGCAACAATGATTCCCCTGCATTATTCCCCTCCTTCAAACCAAGCAACAGCAAATGCAATCAGACCTTTTACCCTCTTGGAGGCTATTGACGTTTGCTCGTTCTTGATGAGTTTCTCT
Source organism: Hemicordylus capensis (assembly GCF_027244095.1). Classification (NCBI taxonomy): domain Eukaryota; kingdom Metazoa; phylum Chordata; class Lepidosauria; order Squamata; family Cordylidae; genus Hemicordylus; species Hemicordylus capensis. The sequence continues at coordinate 18,253,323 of NC_069665.1, forward strand.
GAGTGAAGAGTGAACTAGGATTCTAAAGTAACTCCACTCTCCCTTTTATTTTTGAAGACCAGACTTTTTAGTAGTGCTGTCACTTGATTAAAGAGATCTTAGTCACCTAATCATATGATAATTAATTAATTAATTGATTAAACTTGCATATGAGTAACAGTTTTGAAGGAAAAAAATATTGTTTACATTGAGATGATGCCCCAGCACCATTTGAAAGGAGAGATGTCTGTACATTTGTATGTGTTTTGTCTGTGAATGACTGTATCTTTGTTCATTTAAAAAATGAACCTGGGTACTGGCCCCTCAAATGCAGTGTTCCCTCTAAGGTGAGCATACATACGTGTGCACACAAGTTTTTTGATGTCCGCTTAGTTAATTTAAGATCCCGCTCAGATTGAATCAGGACGGTCCCACTCTGCATATACATGCGTGCACACTGCCTTGATACTGCCGCCCAGAACAAAATTCATTCAGCACACAGATGAAAAAAAGTAGAGAGAACACTGCTCAAATGCAGGATACAGACAGGAATTCCCTATTCAAACATTATATTCAGTACTTGTACAACAAGTGTACAGTGTAAACACATGCAGTCATTCACGCGTTATGTTGAACACAGGTACAGCACTATATTTCCTATCAAACTGTAAGCATGATGTGAGTTTGGGGTGAGATATAAATATGTGAAATGAATAAAATAATAAATAAGCTTTATGTACAAGATAGAAGAGGACTAGGACCGGGGAGAACCGAGTTCAGATTCCCATTCAGCCACGATACTTGCTGGGTGACTCTGGGCCAGTCACTTCTCTCTCAGCCTAACCTACCTTACAGGGTTGTTGTGAGGGGAAACTTAAGTATGTAGTACACCGCTCTGGGCTCCTTGGACGAAGAGCGGGGGAGATATCTATCTATCTATCTATCTATCTATCTATCTATCTATCTATCTATCTATCTATCTATCTATAAATAAAATAACCAAAATAAATCATGCAGACTTCCAAGACTGTAACACTGGAGATTTCTGAGGGATGGGACTTATTCCCATAGTGCCAACCTGTGATTTGGATTATATCTGAACCAACCCAAGAAGTTATGCAAAGTAAGGCAGATGCAGAAAAATGTTTAGTTCAGGGCTGCTCAGCTTTGGCCCTCCTGTAGATGTTGGCCTACAATTCCCATAACAAAAACAAATATTTATATATTGCTTTTCAACAAAAGGTTCCAAAGTGGTTTACATAGAGAAATAATAAAATAAAATAAAATAAAATAAAATGGTTTCCTGTCCCCAAAGGGCCCACAATCTAAAAAGAAACATAAGATAACCAGCAAGAGTCACTGGAGGTCCTGTGCTGGGGGTGGATAGGGCCAGTTACTCTCCCCCTGCTAAATAAAAGAGAATCACCACGTTAAAAGGTGCCTCTTTGCCAAGTGAGCAGGGGTAAAAATATACATTTTGTTTGTATGGTTCACTTGGTTCAAATCCCTTGCTATTGGCCACTGTAGCTGGGGATTATGGGAGTTGTAGTCCAAGAGCATCTGGGGGGCCTGAGTTGAGCAGGCCTGGGTTAGTTTGAAGAATTAATTCAAGTTGCAGAATTTTGCATGTCCTAGGGCACAGTTTTGACTGTTCTGGTGAGAATGTTTGATGTTTCATTGGCCCAGAGTACATGCTGTCCGGACAAGGAATATGGCTACTGCTTATTCTTCCTATATCTGATGTATCACTGTATACACCAAGGCTACACAACTTTGGCCCTCCTGCAGATGTTGAACTACAACTCCCATCATCCTGGTGTTGTAGTCCAAAGTTGTGCAGCTCTGGTATACGCACTACCTTCAGTGTTCTGAGAATGCTCAGCCCTCATATTCTGCATTGTGTAATGGCATCCTGAGATCTTGCAATGCGCTTTTTTAAAAAAATGGAAATAACCATGCCTTTCCCCCCTATCTCCCACCCACTTAAAGAATTCAGGTATCCTCAAGCTGTTACAAGCTGTTCCAGTCCCCGAAGAGGAGGAACCTAAAGACTGCCGTGCTCACATGGCTGGGAAGATCAGGGACAAAAGTGAGTGCTATGTGTTGGCTAGCATAAGCAGAGAGAGAACAGGGCCCATCCTGCCAGTGATCGCGGCATTGACCAACCCGTTGACCAGGGAAACTCTCTCTTAGCTGCTCTACCAAATTATATGGATATGCTACCAAGTCTCATCTTGGTAGATCTGTTTTCTGCCTGGGGTTGTCAGGGTAAGAGGCAGAGTATCGGCCGCTGTAGTGCAGGATTGGGCAGAAGGTAGACTGCAGTTCACTGGCCAGCTTCCAATGGGCCTGGGCCATCCATTGCCTGCTGGTTGCTGGATTAGGTAGACAGTCCCTTTAGCTGTGCTAAATAAGGACCGCAACCCAACATGGAATCAGATTCTACCGAAATCCAAATGGGAACGCACGTCCAAATCCACACCTGCCTAATGCAGAGAGATGTTACCTAACGCAATGTATGCCAACACTTAGAGGTGGCTCAGTCCAGGAGAAGCTAAACAACTTTGTCTTCCCATTGTGTAAGCAGGGGTATTACCTGCCGCTTAATTATTTCTAAGCTTTTAAAAAGAACATGATCCGCTGACCTTTGCTGGGATGGGCAAGGCTTTGCCTTTCCTTTTATAGCCCCACCCAGTTACTACGTGGATAACTGTATATGTATCCTTTTGTTTGTTGCCCTAAGTGGGAATGATGGGCAGAACCCAGCATTCTTGCTCATGCAATTGATCCCTACGGGGTACTTCTGCATCAATTATTTGTTCATCTAGTAGTAAGGAGTCCATCCTCATGAAGTTTATTTCAGGAACTTTTCTGCAAGAAAGGATTTTGAACAGGCTTGGGGAGTGTGCTGCCCAGGACCTTTTTTGGTGTCTGGAGCAGGGGGACTATTCACACATGCTGATACCTCATTGTTGGCTGCATGGCTGTATTGAAGATTGCAGTGTCAGTGATTTTTAACTATAGTATGCTCTGAACTACTGCACTGATTCTGGACTAAATGTGCATACCTAGTCTTAGGCACCCTTTACCACAGAAGTATCTTGGCCTTAACAGACTAGTTTCTTCTTTGTGACTGAATTGTTGGCATCTGTCTATCTATTTCTCTTAGGCGTACCCGTAGTTAATCCTATGTGTGGCAGCTCTCGCCAGAGTTCGCGAGCAGCTGCTCGGATAGCAACAGGGACGGGAAAGCAAATGGCGGTGGCAGCAGGCCGCCTGGTGGGTGCGCAAAGAAAACGGCGGTGAATGGTGGCGGCTGGCCGGCCAAAGAAGGCGGCAGGCGGGCAGGAAGAAGATGGTGGCGGGGGTGGTGGTGGTGGCTGGCGGGTGAGAAGAAGAAGGCAGGTGGGCAGGGGAAGAAGAAGAAGGCGGGACGGGGGCAGGCAAAAAAGCGACGGTGGCAAACTAGAGGTGCAGATGCTCTGCACCCAGCCCAGCTAGTTTTAGTGATGATGTAGAGAGATCTTAGACTGCAATGCCATCTTGGGTCAGTGGTGTTACCACTACTCCAGGCAGTCTTACGAAAGAAGAATAGCAGCTGTCCACGAATCTAGCTCACTAGCCAGCCATTATTTGTGGTCACCCGCTACACCCCCACGCCGCCAGATCCTTTTCTGGCACAGGCAGGGAGCTTCGGAGAGAAGCAGATCTTTTCTCATTTGCATGGGGATATTAAGAGGGCAAGAAACGGGGGACCCCCTTCCTACTACCCAAAAAGGATTCCTGCTGTTTCTTACCTTCTCAAAAATGTCAGTGGAAATTAGACTTCTAGAGAGGAGATCTCTGTGGTGCTTGGTGTCCTCCTTGCCAGGGGGCCAGAGCCACTTGCTGCTGGCAATTGAATTTGTGGATGCCTGAAGAATACCAATTTTATGTGTTCTGTTACTTAAATCTGCAGTCGGTGCTAAATCTCCTGAGACAGCAGACGATCTCATTGCTCGGCGACTGCAGATGGTCCAGTCAATCAACCAGTTTAACAAGTAGGTCTGATAACTTGCTTCCCAAGTACTTACGGCAGATGCAATCAAAGCAGCAAATACTGTATTTACCTGAATCCAAGACTAGCCTCCCCCACCACCCAACCAGGTTCTTTGATGTTGTTCTTTGATGAAACGAGGAGGAGGTCTTACATCCAGAGTCCTCGAGCCCTTTCTCACGATCAGGAGAAAAGGCTCAAAGGGGCGGGGGGAGGAAATCTTGAAATGCTTACCTCCCTCACAGACAATCTCCTTTTCCATTGCTGAGCAGCGGCTCATGCGCCCAGATGACTGCCAGCTACTGCTGGCTGCGTGGAGGGTTGCGGGCCGGGATGTGTCTTCCCCAGCCCCCGGAACTCCTATAATCCACCGCGTGTGCATGCGGTGCATTATAGGGATCTTCCTGGCATTGGCTGAAAAGCTACTCGCATGTAGATGTTGTGTGGAGTTGCGAGGCACCGATCAATTAGTCCGGTTTCTAGGCGCCCTTGCACCCAAAACTTGGGCTAAGTGACGGGCTCCCTAAGTGGGATTTCTGCTGGCGGGAGCCATGTGGCTCACACTGGTTCACACATACCAACATCACTGGGCTGGGCTTCCTTAGCTTGGTTTTGCCTGTGCGTATGAATAGCCCCCTCTTCTTTTTCAGGTAAATGCAGGTATAATCAACTCAACTTTATTGTTATTACAGCCAACAGCCTCTCATTACAACAGAACCACACAGAAAACTATACATCTCGTCACATCAGTAACATCAATAGAAACTACAATAGGAACAATACAATAAAAACAATAATCGTACATAAGAAAGTTTCAAATAAATAAAATCTGTTCACCCTCCTAATGTGCTATGCCCACATCTACCCTCAACATTTCTTCTGCGAAGTTTACTTGCAATGCAAAAACACTTGGCAACTCCTGCAAAGCTGAAATCGTCCAAGTCTGAGAGTAAAAACTCCACTCTATCCTGGCCTGAGGTCAATCTATGATCTCTTAAAAGGGGAGAAATTAATTCTTTTCTTAGATCTTTATAAAAACAGCAACTCAGCAAAACGTATTCAGTAGATTCTAATCTAATATAATCTGTATTTAACCTCTGTTTTTAAAGGGGGGTGTTTTAAATTCAGAGTCAACTTCTGTTTGGGTAAATATGGTAAGAACATAGGAAGCTGCTATATACCGAGTTGGTCCATTGGTCCATCTAGCTCAGTATTGTCTACACAGACTGGCAGTGGCTTTTCCAAGGCTGCAGGCAGGAATCTCTCTCAACCCTATCTTAGAGAAGCCAGGGTGGGAATCTGAGACCTTCTGCTCTTCCCATGGCGAATGATCATGGCGTACAGCTCATGAAAACCCCCAAATCCACAATCTCAGAAAATTAGAATATTACATGGAACCAAGAAGACAAGGATTGAAGAATAGAACAATATCGGACCTCTGAAAAGTATAAGCATGCATATGTATTCAGTACTTGGTTTGGGCCCCTTTTGCAGCAATTACTGCCTCAATGCGGCGTGGCATGGATGCTATCAGCCTGTGGCACTGATGAGGTATTATGGAAGACCAGGATGCTTCATTAGCGGCCTTCAGCAATTCTGCATTGTTTGGTCTCATGTCTCTCATCCTTCTCTTGGCAATGCCCCATAGATTCTCTATGGGGTCAGGTCAGGCGAGTTTGCTGGCCAATCAAGCACAGTATACTGTATACTTTTCAGAGGTCCGATATTGTTCTATTCTACAATCCTTGTCTTCTTGGTTCCATGTAATATTCTAATTTTCTGAGATTGTGGATTTGGGGGTTTTCATGAGCTGTACGCCATGATCATCACAATTATAACAAATGAAGGCTTGACTTATCTCGCTTTGCATGTAATGCGTCTGTCTCATATATCAGTTTCACCTTTTAATTTGCATTACTGAAATTAATGGACTTTTGCACGATATTCTAATTTTCCGAGTTTCACCTGTAGGTGGGAGTGCTGTCTGCTGTAAGATATTCCCCGTAGGGGATGGAGCCATAGTTCAGTGGTAAAGCATCTCCTTGCATGCAGAAGGTCCCAGGTTCACTGCCTGGGCCCTCCAGGTAGGTTTGGGAGAGACTGCTGCCTGGAACCTTGGAGAGCTGCTGCTAGTCAGTGTAGACAATAGTGTGCCAGATGGACCAATTGTCTGACTCAGTATAAGGCAGCTTTCTATGTTCCTATGACTGTTATAAAGCCCAAACACCTGTAAAAGGGTATAATTGTGCAGCAAAATAGATTTCTGACCCCTGAACCTGTGCATGGAGAACCGAGTAGCCTATAAGTATACACAAGTTGGCCATTCCTGATTAAGGCAGCTGACAAGATGACTATTAGTCTCAAGGGTAAATTTAAATGGCTTGGATTCAGACCTTTACAGGCTTAAACTCCAGAGAGCAGCTCATGCCCTTTATCTCCTGGGAAGGTCACATGATGAGAATGTTCCAAGTCAGTTTAGGCTTGGGGTTTTGCTGTAGGAATATTGACACCTAGTGGCTGCCAGGAATCTGTATTAAAAATGCAATAGTTTAATTTATTTGAGGCTTATTCATGGTGTGTGTTTTTTTAGATCAAAATATTTGCGGAAAACCATAACAAGAGATAAAAGCGTCCCTAATTTTGATGATGAATTACTGCACCAGGTAGGTAGAACGGTGCAAAGAAAATAGGTATTGAAATACAGTACTGTAAATCATGGGTTTACTGTTGGGGAAAGTTGAAGGAAAGAGAAGAGGATGACCAGGAGCAAGGTGGATGAACTTGATTAAGGCAGCAATGAATCCACCACTGAGAGACCTTCAAGGCCCAGTTGAAGACAGATCAGCCTCGAGAGAATCTATCTATGTCGTCACTAAGAGTGGACACTGACTTGACGGCACTTAATCAATCAATCAAATCATGGGTGGGTTCTGCAAAAGGGCCTGGATTAACTTTGGCTTTGTTCTTTGGAAAAAAAAATTATATATATATATATGTGTGTATGTGTATGTGTGTGTGTGTGTATTTTATTTTCATATTTATTTGCTCACTTGCTTATTTTAAATTGTTGCATGTTTGATAAATCTTTTCATCTGACTGATTCTGGAAACAAGAGGTTGAGTCCCTGAGCCAGACCCACACATTGGCCATCGGTACCATCTTGGGATGAATGCTCATAGTGATTTTTGGCAATGTCTACCTCGTAGAGATGGGAAGTGGGTGATAGCTTTGTTGCACTAACAACTTTCTCTGTACTATCACCCCTTCTTTATCACTACCCCCTAACCATTAGGGTAGAACTGCAGTCATTTGTGCACGGAGGATTTTTTAAAATTGATTAAGTGCCATCAAGTTGGTGTCGGCTCTTAGCTGCCACATAGATAGATTCTCTCCAGGATGATCTGTCTTCAACTTGGCCTTTAAGGATGGCACCGAGGATAGGGTTAGGGCAACAATGATAAAATTTTGTACTCTCTTTCCATGGAATAATCTTTAGAGAACATTCCGGTCCTGAGGGACAGCAAGACCTAAACAGGACAGACTCAATCCTTAACCTTGCAGCTCAGATGCAGCACACTCGTCAGCATTTTATAATAGCTTTTAAATCTAGTATTTTAAGGTTTTACAGTTTTATAGCCTTGCAACTTTTTAGATATCAAGATTTTGGCATTTTAAGACTTTGGGATTCTGGGATATCAAGATTTTGAGACTCAAGAGATCTAGACCCTTGGGATCTTAGCATCTAGGGAGTTCTAATTCCTTTTAACATCTTCTTCATTCTTTCAATGTCATTTTATACCTGTATGCCATTTAAAATCTTGTCTCTTTATGTCATTCTAACCTACTTTATGCTGGTCTTTTTGATTGATTAAGTGCCGTCCAGTCGGTGTCGACTCTTAGTGACCACATAGATAGATTCTCTCCAGGATGATCTGTCTTCAACTTGGCCTTGAAGGTCTCTCAATGGTGCCGTAATAAAGATGAGTTGATTTAGAGAACCGGGCCCATTTTTATTTCTGTTCCTTTGACAACACTGATACACTTTTATAGTAGTTTTTATATGTTTAAAATGTTTAAAAGCTTTTAAAGCACCATTGCACATTGGGCTGCTGCAGGCCTGAAGGTCAGGACAATAAAGTAAGTTCACATACTGGAAGCTGAAAGTATTGCAATCCTATCACCCGTTTTCCATCTCTAGAGGTGCAGACCTTGTCAAGAATCACAATGATTCCCCGCTCCCCCGATGGAGTACTGACCACTCCAGCTGGCTCATGCTGGTCTTGTGGTAAAAGGTAAATGTGCCCTTGAGTCGATGTTGATTCCTGGCAACCACAGAGCTCTGTGGTTGTCTTTGGTAGAATGCAGGAGGGGTTTACCATTGCCATTTCCCACACAGTATGAGATGGTGCCTTTCAGCACCTTCCTATATTGCTGCTGCCTGATATAGGTGTTTCCCATAATCTGGGGAATTTAGCAGTGGGGATTTGCACTGGCAACCTCTGGCTTGCTAGTCCTGTCCCTTTTGCTAAGCAGGGTCTGCCCTGGTTGCATTTGAATGGGAGACTACATGTGAGCACTCTTAAGAAATCCCCCTTAGGGGATGGGGCCGCTCCGGGAAGAGCATCTGCCTGCTTGCATGCAGAAGGTTCCAAGTTCCTTCTCTGGCATCTCCAGATAGGGCTGAGAGAGACTCCTGCAACTTTGGAGAAGCCGCTGCCAGTCTGAGTAGACAATACTGAGCTAGATGAACCAATGGTCTGACTCAATATATGGCAGCTGCCTATGTTCCTATTTGAGCAGAAAGTGGGGGGAAAGCAGGACGACAAACGAAGGTGCTGTAGCTGCTTTTCAGGTCTTCCTCTTCCTCATGGCTGGTGAAAGGCTGTCAGGAGTCTTGTGCATTTGCTCTAGTAAAGCAGCTTCTGATGCCAAGGCAAATATGAAGGAAATCTACTAATGCTAGCTTGCCAGTCAGTTGACTGCCTACAGCATCAGTATTCTGTGATGCGGATGATGTTTGAAGAATTGGCTTGCTGCCTACTTAACATCACTGCCTGTCAAAACTGACTTTGAATCCTTGCTGCTGTTTTGCTTTAACTTCCTTTTTAAAAATTAAGTAACTTTAGACTGGATTTGGTGTCCCAGCCAGCTTCTGTCTGGCTCTCTCCTCAGCATGGACCATTGCTCATGCAAATACTGGAGACGTGGTGCAATGGATAGAGTGTAGGATTGAGACCGTGGAGACCTGGGTTCAAATCCCACATTAGCGATGAAGCTCTCTGGGTGACTTTAGGTTGCTTGCTCTCAGCTTCATTTACCCCAACAGGCCTGCTAGGATTACATGAGATAATCCCCACGTATGCTACCCTGTACTCCTTGAGAGAAAGGGCAGGCTAAGATGTGCTATATGCAGCCCTTGCCTAACGTGAGGTGTCTCCAAATGCATTTGTCACTTCCTACTCCATAGGAACAGAAAGATGTTGCTTTGGAATTTGCATGTCTACTTTGACAGAGAAATGTAACAGCCTAACTCATGCTCCCCCCCTTTCCTCCCCAAGTTATCTATTAAGAGCAAGCTAAAGCCTGTGGATCTTTTAGAGCAAAGCAGAGCAGAAATCTTTGATGCCAGCAGTGGAGGTGAACCTGCAAGAAACAAAGGCAAGGATGTGGCAGCTGCACCGCCTCCTGGAAGCAAACGCATGCATCGGAGCCACACGGTTAATGTTGCCCTTTCAGCAGCAGATGCAGACGACATCTGCGATTTATCCAGTTCCAGAGATCCAAGTGTTTCCTCAGCAGAGGGCTGATGACTGAAGCTTTCAAAACACTGACAAGGAAACAAGCTTCCTGCCAAGAAACAAAAGAACCAGGTGGCATCTTTTCCCACCAGGCATTAAAAAAGAATCAAAGGATGCTTGGGATCAAGGTTTTCAAAAATGGGATCAGAAGGGCTGGTTGGCAGGAAGGAAGTGGTACTCCTCTTCCCAACTTGATTTGCACTTTTGGCGACAGAATCCTGTTTTTATTTGCAGATAAATCCACAAGATTCAATTGTTTGGTTCATCTTAAAAAAAACAACAAAAACATACAGAGATGTCAAAATACGAATTCCTATACTGTAAAGAGTGGTGATGGTGCAGAAGAGGAGTTCTCTGTGGGATTTCCAAGGCCCGGCAATTCTAGTTTCAAAAGGCACTGGTTTGCTTTGGCTGCCAAATACTTGAAGTGCAGCATCCTTGCATTGTGAGGCACTCTGTATAAAACTTGACACAAAAGGCAAAATTGCAGTTCTTTAGTTCTTACCAATTTCATTGGCATGTAGGCCATACAGTGGCCAAAGAGTTGGAAGGTGGGAGGCTAAAGCAACTGCTTTTAACAAAATGTTTGTAGAGTGGGCGTGCAATTAAGAGATTTTCTCTGAAAAAGCACAGTGGAGATGTAACAAGAATGCTTTTATTTTTGTTGAGCACCTGCAGAAGTGAACAGATGCTTAACTTCCTGTGCAGAGGTGATAGCCTGACCTTGTTCCACTTAAAATTACAACAATGCATTGAGCATTTACGTTTTGGAGAAGGGTCTCAACTGGCATACTTAAACACACACATGCAGACTGATATATTCACACACACCTTTAGAGATGGGGTGTCAGTTTCAGTAAACATTCTGTTCAAATCTCTTTATTTTTAAAGAGGTTGAATGATCACTTGAACAGCATGACTTTGATCAATTTCACCTTTTATTTTTATGTAAGATTTGTATACAGAACCTTGCTTTTTTAAAATTTAGTTTAATAATCTACATGGGGATAAAGTCAAATTGACCTGTCATGATTTCTCTTTACAGAATGTTTAAGTGTAGGTACAACAGTAAAGCTTTAGGCTGCTCCTAAAGGAGGATAGGTATATTTTTCTAAGCACTTCTGAGTTCATCTAGTTTTCTTATGTGCCTTGGATTTGTGCCAAATGATGGAAGGGAAAAATAGTAAAGTTAACAAATCTATCCTTCTAATGTGGGGCTCTTATTTACAACCAAGTCTGCTTTTGCAAAGTTGTCTTCTGGAGGCAGCTTTCTGGTATATGGAGAAAAACCTTGGTAGTTTTTGCCTTGTATTTTGAGTGTGGGGTTGCATGTGTTAGACTGAAATCTGTTCTTGGAATAACAACTTCAACCAGCTATTCAGTAGTAACCCTATGATATGCATACCAAACATACCTCTTTCCTTTTAAGATACACCTCCGTGGCCTTCGCAACGTGCCAATTTAGCCCAGTAACCAGGATACCAATTTCCTGTGCACTTATGCAGAGTAGCTGTAGTTATGGTTGTCCCCCATCATTATAGTATGCATTAGGACGTTGCAGTGCAAAATATAAACTGGCTGGTTCCATTATTATTCATGGTAAAATATAATTATGAGAAGTTCTACACCAGCATTTTTATTGCACAAAATCCAGGAGTGAGAGGAAAATAGTGACTTCTTCTCAAATGAATGTACCATCAAGTAGCACACAGCTGGTGAGCTGGCTATTCAATGCATCATTAGGTTATCACCTGCTCACCCCATGGCTGTAAACACCAGTCAGATTGAGGCAGGACTTCTATTTCAGTCCATTTACCAGTTTAATAAATGCAAGAACCTTTTTCCACCAACCGGAATGGACACAAAAGTTGCTCACTGCAGCTCTGTCCTTTACACAATGGTTTTAATTGCAAAGCTCTATTATATATGGGCATAACCTCTAAAAACCAGGAGAGACAAATACCACCTTCTCCTTTTACATTCTGGCTTACATGGGACGTTGATACAATATAATCAAACACTTCTCATAGCATTCTCAAAGGCACAACATGAAGTTACAGTGGCATCATGCATGTAAGATGGTCACCGGGGGTCTGGGCAACTGCTTAGACAATTCTGAATTCTTGGAAAAAGGGAGGTAGCGGGAATAATCTGGTGTTTTGCTATGCAGGACTATGTTGCACTGAAACATAAAAGGGACACAATTCAGGAATAGCGAAGCCCTTTGAAGCTGCATTGGTTTTAGTAAGAGAGAATTAATCCTGTGTTTCAAGTCTCCTGTTGAAAAATAAGAGGACTTAAATGCTTACCCCCCTGACTGTATCATGCCCAACAGATGAAGCATTCTCAACTAATGACTCTACTAGCTTCTTCATGAAAAAAGCACCTTAGTGAAATTGTATTTCCCCCCCAAGCAGAGCCAATACCTACTATTAAATGCAGCAGATCATCCAGCCAGATACAGAACCTCTTATGGAGTCATCGAATTGCCAACCCTTCTTGCTTAGTTTCAAACAAGGATTTATTTGGGCAAACTGCAGAGAGCATTCCACATGCCAAGTCAAAACACACACACAGTGCTCCTGATCCTTTAAACTGGCGAATGCTAATCGGGATTTGCTGCAGGACTGGTTTCAAAGCCCTGGTTAAAGTCATCAAGGGAAGAGGTAGGCACCGCACAACTCTGACTAGGTCCTAATCCCTTAGCCATGCTTAAGGGATCAGGAATGTTAGGCCCATGCTTTCAATGCACACAGAATGAAAATTCTCTCTACCATATTTAGCCTGCTAACTGAGATAAACTACATGTTTGCAGTGCAGTCTCTTTCACTCCCCAGTGTTTTGGTTGCAGAAGCAGGGCGAAAGATTTATACGATCTGAAGAGAAACCAGAGTATTTTTTGAAGAGAAACCAGAAGCAGGACAAACATGCTGTTTAAGGTGTCGACAGCAGAGCAGGTTTGCTAGGTAGTGTCAAAGGAAAGCTGAAGGCCAAGGGGGAGTCAGTGAACTATTTCTCAGGCCTTCAATATAAAAATGATCTAAGAAAACCATTTCACCTAATTTTATTATACAGAACACAAGATCATTTGTTTCCCCTTTATATAAAAATGTGTACAGGAAAAAAAATTGTGTAAACTTTATGCTCCTGTCAGGTACAGCATACTTTCCTTGACATCTTCCATTTGATTTGCACTTGACATTCACTTTGATAGTTCAAATTAATCTTCCTCATCAGAATCCAGCACTTTTCTTCTGTTGAACTAGGAAAAAGAATTGCAGTACAGGATGAAGCAGCAATGCCAAAACCTTACAACTGCTTCAGGCTAGATTTAATCTGCAAGGGGTGCTCCTTTCAGAGTTCCCCAACTGTTAGGAAAACAGTGGAAAATGAGGTATAAAAAGATACTCCCAGGATATTTGCAAGATGCATGTCTTATACAGTTGTCTCTTGCCAACTGCAAGGGTTCAGTTCCTGGAAGCCCTCATGGTTGGCGAATTCATTGTGGACAAGGCATAGAAAGCAATACGAAATAGGGGAATCGTGGTCACAAAAAGACCAAACAAAACAATTTAAAATAGAAAAAAACTGCCCCCTGATTGCTGGAAATGTCCCCCCAAACCCCCAGAAATGACCCTCTGACCCCCCCATTACAAAAAACTCCACCCTACCCTGAATTTTTTTCCCTTTTAAATCACCAAACCGTGGATACTCAAGTTGTGGTTGGTGAGGGCGGTCACAATTTCTCTATTGCAGATACTCAAATCCGCAATTGGGAAAACCGCGATAGGCGAGGGACAACTGTACTTGCATCTGCCTGTTCTAACATTTAGACATGAGAACTTGCAAGTCCTGTGCCCCACTGCCCCCTTAACACACGATGTGGTCAGAGGAGCTTCTACAGTTTCACCAGCATTCCTGTGAAACTCCAACCCATCACAAACATCCAGAGGCCCAGGCTAACAGATATTAGTGGAGATAAAGAATCCTCATCTATGGCTTTCATGGGACTTGCATTCTCTGTGCTAAAACAGAGTAAATTTTCAATTCCCAATACATTCAGCAAGTAGAATATGAAGTTACAGTACCAACAGAGGGAAAACAGACAAAAATGAATTCTGAATAAGGGGGCATCTTCTGTTATTACTGTAGTTGACTCTCCTTGTGAACTTCTCCTATAGTCACACACTTAGTGTGTCAACAAGTCACATATGCAGGTTTATGATCAGGAAATAAATCCTCTCTTACACAAAGTGTACTGGTTTTCACTTAGTTTGTCCTATCATGGGACAATACAATTTGAGCAGTAAACATAATTATCTCCCCTAAGTGGAGTTTCCAGTTTTCTGCATGGTATAAATGTAACAGTTTTATGTAACAAATGAAAGAAGTTTTAACAAAAAGACTGGACAGAGAACAACATAGCCCATTCCCTACCACTCTCTCTGCAATTTTGTATTATTTCCAAATCAGCTTGATTTAAGATATTTCTTACCTTTACTGTTGTTTTCTTGTCAGTTTGCTGACTCACTTTTTCAAGTATTTCTATCAACCCTTGTTCTGATACCTGGGAAGCAAAACAACAACAACAACAACAACAACAAAACCATGTAGAGAACACTCAGTTGCAGAAATGATTTGTCTTGCATCTGTCCTCTGGGAACAGTTCGATTTTTTATTTATAAAAAGGTCTTTCTAAATTGTCTGGCCAAAAAAAAAAAAAAGCAGAATGGAAAACCAGTTGTAGCCAGTCCTTCAAGCCAGGCAGCGAAGAAGGCATTAATTGAGAAGGCAGGAAGAGACTGGCTATACAACACAGGTAATGTAACAATTTACTTTTATTTTAAAACCAAAAGGGAGAATTATTTAGAAATTACTTAGTGATGCTAAAGGATTATGCTAATTGCATTTTTAAAAAATACTTTACACCTAGTGCTCTAAGATATGCTGCCTCTGAACAAGAAGTTCCATTTAGCTATAAATCTACATTTCAAGGATTTGTGATTTCCCAAGATGTGTTTCATTTAGGAGTCATGACAGAGGATTAACTCACCTTTCCACCCAACTGTCCAAATCTTGCCATCTGTATAAGATAGTTCTCAACCGCTTTAGCCTTTTCTGGTTTTACAAGCGCTAAATTACTTACTGAAAAGAAGAACAGTTATTTTGTGATTTTAAGAAATTTTTTTCAAAACAGAATAGAAATTTACAAAAGGCACTCTAGACGATTATTATTATTTTTACATTGTTACTATAGTTCATGGGGGGAAAGCCTCTTCAAGTGCAAGAGGTTGCACTTATATTCACCGGCTGACATCCAGCCTAGTCCTGAGCTGACACACTAGGTTTTATGTTGTGCAAGAGGAAAGGGCCAATTTTCAATCTCCTCCCTTTCTTTTGCAACAGCCTATGCCTCATAAAACAATGTCCCTGAGGGCTAGGAGACCCTCAAGGACATAGTTTGGGAGGCACAGCCAGCTGCAGATGGAGGGGAACCTGCTGAAAATCACCTCACCCCTCATGCAATGGAAACACTGGTGCTCTGTACAGGGTTAGTCTAGATAACAGCCACTGTTATTTTAAGATGTATTACCGGAATAAGCCTTGTCTTAGGAACAAGGTATTGATATTTTTAAGAAGTCAGCTCACTGCCTGCTTAACTACTTATTAGGATGGTTACATTCTTTTGTCCCTATTGCTCTGACAAATATAGTAAAATTAAGATACATGCAGCAGCTAAGATTGCTGATCATACTTTGCATATATTTCAGAATAAAGGTTTCTAAGGTGGCCCCACAACTGGGCTCCCCCCCGCAAGCCCCCTAGGAAAAAGATCTACTGTCACTGACAATCAGTTTTTGATGTATTGAAGAATGCCAGCAGCACTGTCCTCTTTTCCTCCACTGGAGATAACTTTGTATAAGCAATAGGACTTTGATTCAGGAAAGGGCAAAAAAGGCTTCTAGAAATTGACTAGAAGGCTGCATGGATGCTTACATCTGGCACGAGCGGCTTGATCCAAAACTTGAGCCAAAATATTATTTCTCATTTCTACTTCTCTGTAAATAGTAATAAAAATAATTAAAACACAGGAACAGTGCAGGTTCAGAAGGATCCAACATAGCAAACTGCAAGACAGGCATCAGATTCATTTCGTATGATGAAAGAGCTTCATGTTTCGACTTTTCAATGCTATGCAAATTATGGCATCCATTAATTTTATGAAAGGCTTTAGGACCTAGGTGCACACATCACAGTTGGACATATCCTACACCACTAGATGAACAGCTGCCCTTGTGTCTCAGGTATCTAAAATAGTGGGATTTCCCCCCAACTGTGTTTCTTCTTCATGATAATTATTTTCCCCATTTTGCATTTTATTTTGTGGATGACCAGATAAAAGCTAACCACCATACATCTTTAAAACAGAAAAATGTACACAAAATGAATCACATTAAAATGGGGGGTTATATATCCACAAAAGACTAACTTTTTCACAGAGCTCCAGTGGCCTTTGGTTGGAGATTATGGGAGTTGAAGTCCAATAACATCTGAGAACCCAACGCTGAGAATCCCTGCGTGTAGTGATCAGACCCTCCTTCTGCCAGAGAGTTAATGGGGTGAATCCTTGTCTTGACTGACACACTGGTAAACTCCAGGGCAGCCAATCAGTACATAAGGTGGGTAGGACCTAGAGAGCGGTTGCTGGGATTTCTAGAAACAAGAAGGGCAGTCATCGGAGAGAAGTGTGTGTGGATAGGCTTCATGAGGGATATGGAGTTTTTGCTCCCTCATGGTCAAAGACAGCATGGAGGTTTCTCTCATGGAATAACTGCAGATCCTTGAGAAACAGGATTGTAGGAAGCTTGATTCTCATCAGAGGTTGGGTAAGTTTTCAAGGAAAAGGGGATTCAGCATAGGGAACAGTTTGTTAGATTTTGTGTTAGAAACATATTTCTTTGGGTAAGTGCTCTGCATACTGTTCTATTATAGTTTACCTGCAATGTAAATGAAATAAGAAACAGTAGCCTATGCTCAATACACCTAGGGTGTTGCAAAAGACTCTATAAACATTTAAGCGTGCATTAAGACAACCTATTTTTGTAATCCTACTAAGTATTCTTAACTGTATCTAATAGCTGAGAAAGCCTCAGATGGAAGCAGTCTGTAGTAACTGAATAAAACTGTTTTTTTAAAGTTCTTTTCACAAGTCTCTCCGAGTTGACTTTTAACTCAGGAAAAGGGGCGTGCGCGCATGAAGGGGGATTTATCTGGTGCAAACATGTCCTCAAACGTTCAGCAGCTATCAGTTTTCTCACAATGTGTAGGCTTGCACAGGGAAGATTTTTGTACTTGTCCAACAGCCAAATTAAGATAATTTTTCTTTCTGGATTATCCCACCCCAAGTCCAGAGAGTTTCTATAGACAGAAGGGGTGACGGCGGCAGCATTTTGAAGCTACCAATAATACATAATAGTTTTAGGAGAAGCCTAGCCAGGCAGCTCAGCAGAGATTATTATTATTATTATTATTTCTTGTTTACACAGTCAGACAGGTGTTATTGACTGGTTTGTTTTATCCAGATTTCTATACCACCCTTCCAAAAATGGCTCAGGGCAGTTTACACAGAGAAATTACAAACATATAAATAAGATGGATCCCTGTCTCCAAAGGGCTCACAATCTAAAAAGAAACTAAGATACACACCAGCAACAGTCACTGGAGGTACTGTGCTGGGGGTGGATGGGGCCAGTTACTCTCCCCCTCCTAAATAAAGAGAATCACCACATTAAAAGGTGCCTCTTTGCCAAGTTAGCAGGGATGATTCAGTACTTCTTTCCCTCACGTAAGCTTCCTCTGAGACAAAGGCTTTAATCCACTACAGATGCTCATTAATGCAAGCTTTTGGATCAGGGCAATTCTGTACTGCAAAACACTACCTTTGAGCAAGATGCTCATCATTTAAGAGCAAATTCATTCATTATTAACTGAAAAACAGAATCTATAAAAATGTGCAACTCGAAACAGACAACAAATTACTTATGGCTCAGTACCAAAGCTCTCACAGAGGTAAAATTTCCACACTTTTAAACAGCACAGTCTTGAAGCAGTAAGGTTAAAACACCTTAGTTCAGTGGTTTGGATCCAGAGAACAAGTAGCACTCCACTCACAGAATGGGGCTTTCCCACCCCATTTAATTTCTATTTAGAGTCTCCCACAAAAGCCTATCTTAAGGGTCAGCCCCCCACCCCCAACAGTGTGAGGTGTAGCACGAGGTGCTGCTGATAGAAGGGAGAGCTGGCAGAAACTCTTGTGTGAGCAGGAAGTGCAAATCTGCTTGTGCAAACATCAGGACCCAACTCAACAAGTTTTGTACACAATTTTACATATACTTCTAAAGAGAAAAAAGGCAACATAATTATTTAAAGAGACTGGCAAAGTGCTACTCATCTAGCTGCCTGATGAGCAACCAGTTACTCTGGGATAATATGGAAGACAGTCTGGTTATCCTCCAATTGAAATTAGTTTTCTATGTACTTTTAAGGTCTTCTCTCCCCATTTTTGTATTGGTGCCCTCCCTTCTTTTCTTCACCTATGGAGAATAAAGGCCAAGTTTAATGTGAAATGGGAGTTCTGTGACTTGAATGCCTAACCTCTTTCTCTCTTTTTAAGAAGTAGCTAGAGGGAGCCCTGATTTGGACTGGGGCTGTGAAAAACAATGGTATTCCTCTGAACAGAATTAGAGCCCCAGTGGCCATTTGAAAGGAAATGGGAAAGAATGAAGGTATCCGATTAAGGATTTCCCATGTCACAGCCACGTGGACTCCTAGAACATACTGTCTAGGAAAGGCTATGCTGGTCTAAGACCATAATAAAGATGATTGATTGATTGACTGATTGATGGTCTAGGAAATGCAATTAAGCCATCACATACCTCTGTTTTGTTTCTTGTTGTGCAATATCACTGGAAGGATCCTGAAAGGTCAGAAATGAGATAGGCACTATTTTAGAAGCAAGCCTAAGTGTGAGAGATGCTTATTTTGAGTTCTAAACTCCCTAAGGCTGAATTATGCATGCTGCTAATTTAAGATCACACGTACGTGATTTCAATGGCTCATGTACTGCACAGCCTTTACTGCCCACAGGTAGGGAAAAGACAGCCAGGCTTCAACTGAACTGAGACACAAAACAAGCAAAGTGGTGGTTTGTTTGTTTGTTTGTTTTAAACTGGCCAAATTCTGTTAGTATAGAAGTCTGCAAGCTTCTAAAGTTTGTTTGCATAGATTATTGAGGTTGTTTTTGTCACATAACTTGTTAAAATTAAACTCTTCTTGTTTTGGTTGCATAACTTCCTAAAGTGTTGTTTTGTTTTTGCTTTTAAACTGGCCAAATTCTGTTGTTATAGAAGTATGGAAGCTTTGGGTTAGTCAAGAAGGAAAATAACAAAAGAGGGAAGTTACTTTTTAAATGCAGACACGTTACAAGCTTGCAAACTGCTACTGTTCTGGAGACAGGTTTTGTTTTGTTTTTTAAACAGATGACCAAGCAGGAAAGTTTTACAAATGCTGGTCCCACCCCAGCCCACCCTTGATGTTATACAAATATGAAGAGTATTTATAAACCACTTTCCAACAAAAGTTCACAAAGTGATTTGCATAAAGTAAGAATAGTTTCCTGTCCACTTCAAATGCCGACGTGTGAAAATGTACTTCCTCGTCAGTCCTAAATTTCCCAGGCTTCAGTTTCATGGGATGATCCCTGGTTCTAGTGTTGTGAGAGAGGGAGAAAAGTTTCTCTCTGTCCACTCTCTCTACTCTAGGCATAATTTTATGCACCTCTATCATGTCTCCCTGTAATCACCTCTTTTCCAAACTAAAAAGCCCCAGATGCTTTAGCCTTGCCTCATAAGGAAGGTGCTCCAGGCTCCTGATCATCTTGGTTGCCCTCTTCTGCACTTTCCCTAGTTCTACAATATCCTTCTTCAGATAACAGTGACCAAAACTGTACGCAGTACTCCAGATGTGGCTGCACCATAGATTTGTATAAGGGCCTTATAATATTTTTATTTTCAACCCCTTTCCTAATGTTGCCTAACATGGAATGCCTAGCATGGAACTGGCCTTTTTCACAGCTTCCGCAAATTGAGTCGACACTTTCAATCAGCTGTCCACCAAGATCTCTCTCCTGGTGAGTCACTGACAGCTCAGATCCCATCAGTGTATATGTGAATTTGGGTTGTTTTGCCCCAATATGCAACATTTTACACTTCAGATTTGGGCCTAGCTATCTCCTCTTCTGTGTGCAAGGCTTTTAGAAAAACAAAGAGCCTTGCAGTACCCTAAAGCCTAACCAATTTATTTCAGCCAAATGAAGTGAAATTGAGTCATCGAAACCACATGCTGACATAACTGTGCTAAGTCTTTAAAAGATCCTACAAGACTCTTGTTTCTGCTAGAGATGAATACAGCTCTGGAAGATTTTCCTTTTCTGGTGCAGATAAACATTCCATAGTTCAATTTTAGATGTGTTTTTGTACCCCATCTTTTAGAAGAAAAATGCCTAAGGAGACTTTCAATATAAAAAGCACCACTTACACTGGCAACATCCAGACAGAGTTCATCATGATTAAGTCCCAATGAGGCCAGTTAGTCTTGACTAAGAGTAACCTGGTCAAGACAAACTGGCTTCAAGCCAACATTATCCTGTACTGAATTATTCTGAGCCAGTCTTCATATTTTTAACTGTCCAGTGATTTTTTTTAAAAAAATGTTATTTCAACTTTCCAGTTCTTGAATTAAATATTTTTGTTATGGTTACAGCTAAACAAATACACTGATTGACTGACTACCTAGTCTCATTGATTTCAATGGGGTTTTATTTATAACCAACTAGTCTGGACACTAGTGTGTACACAGACACACACACCCCTACCTGCCCCTAATTGGGCAAAGAGGCAGCTTCCTTACATTTGTGTGGAGAAAAGATGCATTTTTATCCAAGCACAGCATCTTTTCTAGGGCCTGTTGCTGGTACCTCCCTTGTGTTTCTTTAGATTAGTCATAAACTGCCCGGGGCTATTAATTTAGATTGGGCATTATAAAGCATAACAAATAAATAAATAAAGACCCATTATTTCATTTCTTGAGCACTGAGAACTGTTGGCTGAACAGCAGCATGTAAATTTCTTAATTTCAATAGTACACAAGCACATAATACACCACAGAAAATATCTGAGAAACTACCTAGAGATACACACACATACACTATATATACACACACACACATATATACACACATACACACCACACACGTGTGTGATGTTATACACTATACACACACACACATATGTGTGTGCTCCTTGACTTTCATTACTAGAGCTTGCAGATCATCCTCATTCTCAGCTATCTACGAAGGAATAAACCAGCATTTTAAGCTATCTGGTCCCAGTTTTTATATACACACATCATTCTCATATACCGTGTTTTCCCCAAAACAAGACAGTGTCTTATATTAATTTTAGCCCCAAAAAATGCACTAGGGCAATAAGCGGTACATCAGAAATTACTACTAGGTCTAACTTTCGGGGTAGGTCTTACAGGGTATATATATGAGTGTGTGTGCACACACTGGACAGATATATATATCTATTTGTCCAGTGCGCGCACACACACACACACTATACACACACACACACACACACACACACACAGAGTGAGAATATGCTCTCTCTCGTGTGTGTGCGTATACATATAAATAAATAAAGGTCAGAAAGCTGAACATGGACCAGAGAGCTTAAAATGCTGGAAGCCAGGGAGCTGCTTCCCTTCGCACTCCCCTCCCCAGGTGGTACAGCCCACGCACAGGCTGCCCTCTCCCCATCCCCTCCAGAGAGCCGCGAAGGCTCCATGCCAACCGGCGCGACTATCTATCGGGAAGGGGTGAGGCCCGGCCCGCCCCGCGACCTCCGTCCGAGCGGGCCGCGCCTTCCTCACCCCGTGCTTGGCCTGCAGCTCGGCCAGCCTCTGCTTGCGCAGCGCCTCCAGCTCCTCGTCCGCCATGGTCGCGCGAGAAGCAGAAGGAGAAGAAACTCGAGGCCGCCGCGCGCCGCCGGGACCCTCGAACGCGGGGGAGGGCGCAGAGAACGCGAGACTCCGCGGGGCGTCAGAAGCCGAGACAGCTCCCGCTCGCCAGTTGCCCGGCCAAGCCCTCGGCCTCGGCAATGCGCCTGCGCCGAGCCAGGCAGTCCACGCCAGTCCAACGCCGAGAGCAAGCTACGAGAGCCCAGCTAGGCTGAGTCAGTCGAGCGTCGAAGGGCCAGTTCCTCTCCTCCCGTTATAACATAGCGAGGCTCTTGGGAAGGGCATATAATAAACACATTACCGTAACTAGCTTAATATACAGCTTTTATATATATTAATATACTTGAAGTAATCTATATCTGAATATGGAGAGCTATTAAAGTATTATCGATTTATTCCTTGGTAGATAGCTGAGAATGCGGATGAACTGCAGGCTCTAATAATGAAAGTCAAGGAGCACAGTGAAAAAATGAGACTCACTCCGACTCAATGTAAAGAAGACTAAACTAATGACAACGGATACAGCAGCCAGCCTCAGAACTAACAATGAAGACACTGAAGTGGTGGACAGATCCTGCCTTTTAGAATCAACCATCAACAGTACAAGATCCAGCAGTCAAGAAATACGCCACAGACTTGCACTTGGTAGGGTTGCATCAAAGGCTTTGGAAAGGATATTTAGATGCAGTGACATGTTTACACCTACAAAGACTAGAATCGTTTGGACAGTGGTTTTTCCTGTGACACTCTTATGGATGCGAAAAGATTTTGGAGGTGCTGGACACTGAGCAGCATCCTCCAGACGAGATAGTCATTCATTCATTCATTCATTCGTTTAGATACCACCCTTCCAAAAATGGCTTAGGGTGGTTTACAACAAAATAAAAACAATTAAAATAAATTAACAATTAAAACCCAAACTAAATCAATCAAACAATTAAAATCATTTAAACATTAAAACCATTTAAAACCATTAAAATTTAAAACCATAGATCTAATTAAAAGCCTGGGTGAATAAATGTGTCTCCAGTGCCTTTTTAAAAGTTGCCAGAGATGGGGAGGCTCTTATTTCAACAGGGAGTGTATTCCAAATCCCAGGGGCAGCAAGGAGAAGTGCAGTCATGACAAAGCCCCACTGAAATCAATGAGACAAGCTTAATCATGACTAAGATAGACTGGGTGCTGCCCACTGATTTCATGATGGTACAAGGAAAGAATAATGCCTATGTCTCTGTTTTTAGAAAATATAAAATCTAGTGGTTACTCAGTTCCAAACAGTTCCAGCTCTAATGGAAGCAGATGGGCCTTTTGTGAGGCAGAGAGCAGAAGGAAAAGAGAAACATAGAATATTTGTTTATTAGCAAAGCTAGAGGTGTTTTTAAAAGCTTTTAGATGTTGTATTAAGTACTGAAACAAGAGACGCCGAAATGGGTAGTATTATCTAGTGGCTGCAAGGCATTTAACACCTCCAAAGTACCATCTTAAAGTAGCAAAAGATTGTTTTCCTCCACTTTCAGAATTCCTCCACTTGATGGCTAAATACAGTATTCTCCAAAATACAAAAGATTGGGGGTTACTATGTTAGTCCCTTGGCAAAAACCTGAAAGCCACTATCTGGTAATACCTGTATTAGGACCAACCAAAATGACAAAAAATACTGAGCAGTTAGCTTTTGAGGTGGTTGTTTGGATACCTGCTAGAACATATACTGATGCACCCCGCAAAACACACACACACACACACACACACACACACACGTTTTTGCTTTGTTTATAATCCAGGCTGATGAAAAGTTCTGGAGAATTTAAAATACTGACTTGATAAAAGTATTACCAGATTATAAAGGTTTAATAAAATCTTTGGACTAAAGCATCCATAATGCAGTGTGACTTTGATCAAAACTCACACAACTCACACACACATGCACACTTGAGGCTTTTTATGCAAACAAGCTATTTACTGTTCTGGAAATGAAATCAACTGGGATTCAAGTAAGGTGATTTTGCTTGGAAATCGACTACTTAGGACTCAGGATACATGTATGACTGATCAGTCCCTTTACAGGCTTGTCTCCATCATCTCAAGAGCTTTTAAAATGAAATAAAACCCTGAGACATCACTGGATTCTGCACTAGATAACAGTTTCCATGCCCCCTGCACTTGACCTGTGGAAGCATAACATGCACATCTTGAATAAGACAAGTAGAAGTAACAAGTTTTCTTCAAGGGATTTGGGGGAAAGTATATGGACAGTGCATTAGCAGCAGAGGGCGCTCTGGCTCTACCAAAATGGTTATTTTGCTCTTTAAGACTCCAAAGCAACAAATGCAGTAATTGGGGTTTCCTGTTATCATGCAGTATATCCTCCCAGATGAAGCTTTAATCTGTAGCGTGCATCTTTGCTGCTGTGAATTCATGCTCCATTATACGACCATATGCTTTGATTCTCCTTGAAAATGCCGCAGTCATCTTAACATTTTGTTCTGGAATTGTTGCTTAGCATGCTTGATAGCGTATCGCTCTTGTCCACACTTTTAGTATTGTGTCTGAACAAGTTGTCTTAAGTCGATTAGCAATGAGCCTATGAAAGAAGTGTTTGGTTTTTAAAAATCTTACAGGGTCAATGACACCCATGGTGATTATAAGATGCATTTCAGGAGACAGAGAAGAGCTGGTCTTGTGGTAGAGTGCATGAATTGTCTCCTATGTCATGTGGGGTCCATCTCGGTTTGCATTTGGATGAGAGACTACAGGTGAGCACTGTAAGATAAGGGAATGGGGCTACAGCTCACTGGAAGAGCATCTGCATGGTCCCGGGTTCAGTCCCTGGCAGCATCTCCAGGTAGGGCTGGGAGAGACTCCTGCCTGAAACCTTGGAGAGCTGCTGCCAGTCAGTGCCTAGACAATACTGTGCTAGATGGACCAATGGGCTGACTCAGTATAAGGCAGCTTCCTATGTTCTTATGAAAAACCTTGCTGGATCAGCCAGCCAATCAGATTTGTAATATTGACTGGAAGGGAGGGAAGCCCCAACACCTGGAGAACTACTTCAGATAAGCCCGGGAGCAACCCAATGCCTATCCCTGTTAAAGTGGAGGTTCAAGAACTCTGTGCGCCTGAAGCAGGGTGTCAAATGCTGCCCCTTTGTGTGCACCTGTCAAAACTCTTAGCGCCAGCATCCCTGCTAGCTACTGCCTCTAGTGGTGATCCGTTACATTCAGCCTCTGGGCTCTTTGCTGGCCTGGCCCTTGGAAGCTTGCTGTTGGTTCCTTTGCAGAATCCCTACCGTAGGGTTCAGCGCCGCTGGGGGCAGGGGTGGAGCGGGACCTTTGCAAGGGAATACAGCAGGTCCTTCCCTGCTCTCCACTGTCCCATGCAGCTGCCTGCAGCGATGGCGCTCCCCCCAACAACCCGCTCACGGAGCCAGCACGCCCATGGCCTCTGCACATGCGCGGATGCCATTCGCATGGTTAGCTTGGTGTCACTGACCACACAAATGGCGCCCGCACATGTGCATGCTGGTGCTGTGCAAGGGTGGTTGAAGGGAGCGCAATCACAGCAGCAAGCTGCGTGGGCGGTGGAGAGCAGGTCAGGACACGCTGTACTCCATTTCAAAGGCCAAGCTCTCTGCTCCGCCCGCTCCCCGGCGCTGCCGAACTGGTTGGGCGCCCAACCTGTGCCCGAACCGAAGTTTGTGCACATCCCTACAGGGCTGCACAACTTTGGCCCACCAGTTGTTGTTGGACTACAACTCCATCATCCCCAGCCACAGTGGCCAATAGGCAAGGATTATGGGAGTTGTCGTCCAACATCTGCAGGAGGGCCAAAGTTGGACAGCCCTGCTTTACAGACAGGAAGGGTATAAGCTGTATACTTCCTGTCAGGAGTAACTTTTGCCTTAGTATCAAGGTTCCTTGGTCTCATGTGCATCATCATCATCATCATCATCACCATCATCATTTTATTATTATTGTTATATTGCCTGTCTCGGTGTTTTAACTCCTGTCCTGTCCTTGACTTCAGTTCCCACTTGCTCCTTTTGACTTGACTTGGCTTGGTGCTTGGTGTGACTTTGACTGCTGGCTCTTGGTTCAATCCTTGACCTGCTGTATCCTTGGTTCTGATCCCTCACACTGGCCCTTGCCTCCTGCCTAAGCTTTGATTCCTGATGGACATATCCAGCCATGCAGCAGACGCTTACCATATGCCTCTTGTAATCGCACGAAGGGATGGCCATCTGTGGCCGCAGACTGTTCTATTCAGGCCAGTGTTCCCACCTCTCGATAGATACTTGGGAAATCTGCAAAAGCAAAAGGTGATCATGCCTAACTTAATCATGTGTTTGGTGGAGAAAGATCAGTGGCTTCCCATGTGATTTACAGGCACTAGGCTGTATGGTTTCAAGTGGCAGTCACCGGATTCCTCGGGACCTGAACCCACCCAAAGCAACAGAGGCTAGCCAGGGGGTGTTGACTGCAGAACTTTAAAAATGCCTTCCAATAAGAGACGCAATGCTTCCAGCTGATTGTTGGAGAAATGTGTGTGGGAGAAACCACCCCCACTTCTGCGTAGATGCCGCCAGACCGAATTACCGATTTAGAGCAGCCGTTTGTCTTTGAATGAAAGCCAAGCAGCTTTAGCCTATAATTCAGCTCCTTCTCTGTCACTGTCGCCGGGCTCATCATGAGCAGCTTGTATTTAATATCTTGAAACACATGTGGGTCAGCGAGACATATGACCTGAGCATTGCTAGCACATACAGGGAAGCTATTGACCACCAGGGATTAAAGTTGAGCATAAAGCATGATAAGGCTTAGCATTGATGCCACATTCTTTTGCATTGTTCAAAAAGCCACACACAAATTATCTGAGTAGTCCCTACAACAATCCTGTCAAGTAGGTCAATAAAATTATCCTATTGCAGATGTCACGTAGGAAGCTGCCTTATACTGAGTCAGACGATTGGTCCATCTAGCTCAGTAATGTCTACACAGACTGGCAGCGGCTTATTCAAGGTTGCAGGCAGGAGTCTCTCTCAGCCCTATCTTGGAGATGCCAGAGAGGGAACTTGGGACCTTCTGCTTTTCCCAGAGAACGCCCCATCGCCTAAGGGGGATATCTAACAGTGCTCACATGTAGTGCTCTCAATACCAGTGCTGGGGAACAACAGCAGGAGAGATGGCATGCACATACCTCTTGCCTGTGAGCTCCCCACAGGATGCTGGACTAGAAACAGGATGCTGGACTAGAAAGGCCCTCGGCTTGGTCCAGCAGGGCTGTTCTTATGTAGCCTGCCATTCTAATGCAACCCTCTGCAGACCCTGCTTAGCAAAATGGACAATTCATGCTTACTGCCACAAGACCAGCTCTCCTCCTTCTGATGCTATGGGAAAACTACTTGCCTAAACTACTTGCCTAAGCCACCTAGTGCAGGGGTTCAGCCAAAATGGCCAAAAGATTATGGGAGTTGTAGTACAACATCTGAGGACCCACCTCTGAGAACCCCCACACTAGGTGGCTTAGGCAGGTAGTTTAGGCAAGTAGTTTTCCCATAGCATCAGAAGGACCAACATCATCTGGGGACCAGGGTTTGGAAACTCCTGACCTAGTGACTTCCCGGAAGACACAAGATTCAAACCAAGGGAGTGCGCAGATTTGTAGTCCCATATTATTAGTCTACAAATAATAAAAAGTTCTACATCATTTGGACACGTTGCCTTCTTAATCTGTGAAGATTGCCTTATCTAGGACCATTAGCTCCCAAATAAAACAAAACTTTCATAGAAGGAGATGTAAGCCTAGTCACACATTATGTTCAACACTCATATGAGTATACAGCATACACAGGAGCAGATCTGTACCCAAGTGCAGTTATTCACATGTTACGTTGAGAACAGGTACAGCAGCCCTCTTCCTATCTATTCCATGCCTTTGAGAGTCCCGTACCCAGGTTCACTTTTAAAACGAATGCAGGTACAATCATTCAGGCAAAAACATGTACAAATGTACAGACACCTGTACATTCCTACAACATAATGTCTGAAGAGGGCTTTAGAATGCTTCCATCCACAGACTGTACAAGCTGGATCCAAGTCATCTCTGAGGTCTGCAATTTTGCATGTCTGCTCTCTAGGCTGGCATAGTTTTGGTCTTTCTTCATTCTCTCCATGCCCTGGAAATGTCACAAGGTGACCTCAACGCACTGGTCTGTTCAGATCCCCATTCTCTTGACTACATTCCCTACAATGGGACTCTAATGGGCTTCTCTTGTTATTTCTCTGAAAGCAGCCTTTCTGGTGATACAGTTGCATTTAATTTCAACTCAGGAGCATGACTGCACTCCTAACAAGAAGATTTTGTTGTGTTTCCCCCTTATGGTGCCTATTAACCCAGTTTTCAGTAGCTTGATATTTCTTCCTTTGTTTCAGTAAACATTTTAATGGATGCAAAGACAGATCAGTGACCTACTACTACTACTACTACTACTGAGAATATTTATATACCACTCTTCAACAAAATCCTCAAAGCAATTTACATAGAAAAACAAATAACACATAAATAAGCTGGATCCCTGTCCCCAAAGGACTCACAGTCTAAAAAGAAACATAAGGTAGACACCATCAGCAGCCACTGAAGGGATGCTGTGCTGGGGCTGGATAGGGCCAATTGCTCTCCCCCTGCTAAATATAAGAGAATCACCACTTTAAAAGGTGTCTATTTGCTCAGTTACCAGAGGAAATTCTGTTTTGTTTAACAAAATTTTAACATAGCTGAAGTCCATCAACATTTGACAGGTATAGTCTCTTTTCACCAACCCAATTAACCTATTGTATGTATGTATATATGTATGTACAGGCAAACATCTTTACTCGCGGATTTGTTATCCAGGGTTTTGCATATCCATGACTGGGAAAATGACACTTGACCTCGGCACACACTGACCTCACATATCTGCAGGTCGAGGTGATGGTGGAAATGACCGCAGAGGTCATTTCCAGCTGCCATTTAAGGGATCAGAGCCACAAAATGGTTCCCGTATAAAAAAAGGGGGAAATCATGATTTTTGCCCAATTTTCAGCCATCTTGGGGGCACATTGCAACTCAGGGGGAGCAAGCAGAGCAAGGTAAGAAGTCCCCCCCCCCGCCAAAATTGGCCGATTTCCGGCCATTTGGGGGCCATTTCCGGCCACTTTGGAACCTAACCCCTGCGATCCCATAGGGATCAATGATCCAATATTTGTGGTTTCTGTATCTGTGGCACAGCTGTGGAATGGAACCTCTGTGAATATCAAGGTTCATCCATATGTATGTATGTATGTATGTATGTATGTATGTATGTATGTATGTATACATTTATATCCCACTCTTTCTCCAAGGAGCCCAGAGTGGTATTCAAGGTTATGTTTATCTTCCCAACATCCCTGCGAAGTAGATTAGGCTGAGAGATAAGTGACTAGCCCAGAATCACACACTGAGTTTCATGGCTGAATGGAGATTTGAACTTAGGTATCTCTGGTCCTAGTCCAACACTCTAACCCAGGGTTAGGCAACGTGCAACTCTCCAGATGTTGCTGAACTACAACTCCCATCATCCCCAGCAGTAATAAATTGTGGCTGGGGTGGTGGGAGTTGTAGCTCAGCAACATCTGGAGATGCCCATGTGGCCTATCCTAGCCCTAACCCCTGCGCCCTGCTGGCTCTCATGGGCCAACTTGCTTCCAGTCTAGAATGGTCTCGGGAGAAGCAGGTGAAAGCGGTTGTGGATGAAGGCTTCAATAGGTCAATTTGAAACCCCTCCTTTGCTAAGACAAGCAGGTCTAGTAACCTTCAGTGCAGCCTCTGAAGAGTGGTATCCTGTTCCACACTGGAGTCCAGAAGAGTAACAAGATATATGGCAAAGATGTCAGCAGGCATCCAAGCAGGGAAACAGAAGATTCAGCTCACTGATCAGGACCATGGACAGATCACTGGCCAGGAACAGGCTGCATGGAAAGCATCCCCACACAGCAAGCTAGGGAGCCCCTGGTGGTGCAGTGGTAAAACTGCTGCCCTGTAACCAGAAGGTTACAAGTTCAATCCTGACCAGGGTTGACTCAGCCTTCCATCCTTCCGAGGTTGGTAAAATGAGTACCCAGAAATGTTGGGGGCAATATGCTAAATCAGAAATGTTGGGGGCAATATGCTAAATCATTGTAAACCGCTTAGAGAGCTCCGGCTATAGAGCGGTATATAAATGTAAGTGCTATTGCTATTGTTGCTCCAGTAACAATCTGGAGCTCATTGAGGGTTTCAGTCGTCCTCCAGTCTCCAGCAATAGACCCCCTTGCAGGACCGTTGGGGCCTAAAGGTGCTGTGCCCTATTTCTCAAGCACTGGTTGCAGAGATGCTTTTGAGCATCCTGCATTTCTGGAAGTTCTGAGAAAGAGTCAGAGGAAGAAGATAGGGACTTGTCAGGGTTCCTTGAGGCTTTTCTTATTGCAAAACACACAGTTCTGTTAAACTGGAAAAGTGCTAGCTCTCCAGACAGAGAAGAGTGCGTACAACAAACGGTAAAGCTTGCAGCTCTTGCGGGGCGGGGGGCGGGGGATCGTTTATGAAACAAAACTTGACTCACAAATTTTACAAAATATGGAATGGTTATTTAAAATGTTTTTCAGTTTAAGTAGGAACAGTGTTACATTTGTAATCTTCCTTTTGTGTTATTTTCTCATTATTTAATCATTATCATTGCTACTGTCTGTTTATTTATTACTTATTTTAATAATCTGTGTCTTTATATTTTTTCTTAAGGGGGGATATGGCGGGGAGTGAAGGAAAACATTTGACATTGTTAAATTTTGTTTATTATTGTGTAGTGTTGAACAAAACACAATCAGCCAAGGCTTCTCAACCCCTGGGTCCCCAAATGTTGTTGGACTACAACTCCCATCATCCCTGGTTACATTTGCCAAGCCATTGTGGCTAGGGATGATGGGAGCTGTCATCCAACCACATCTGGGGACCCAGGGTTGAGAACCCTAAATAGATCCTTATTGTGATTCTTCCAGAATGGATACATAATGGAGTGTGCATGCACAGTCAAGATCTCAGGACACTCTCAGAGCTTTTAAGAGTTCCCCAAGGCAAAGACTCTGTTTACCACTGCCCCTTGTGGTAATGTGCTGCACTGCAGCAGCATTTGCATCTCCAGAATGTATGGTGACCCCACCCGCGGAGGTGCACTTAGGTAATTTTGGAGACTGGACCTAAAGGCCTTTGGAGGGCTCCCCTCCCCTGCAAATTAAGCACCATCATGCTGGGGCAGGCAACCACACTAAAAATGACGGACTAAAAATGACGTGGAGGCCCCCAGGGGCTGTGAAAGCCCCGGACTTCGGTCCGGAAGGCCAGGGGTAAGAGCGCCTCTGCCAGCCTGTGAGGCCTAGTCAATGGCTTCCCTGCAGACAGGAAGAGTATAAGAGGATACTGGTTTGTACTTTTGGCTACTGGTTTGTCTGTTTTTTGTACTGACTGTTTACTTGGCTTGATCTCTGGTATATTTCTGACCCTCAGCTACTGGTTTTGATCTCTGAGCTCTGACTGGTTGCCTGGTTTTCATGGTCCTGGCTTCTGTTCAAAGTTGCCCCAAATACCCAGTGCAAAAAATGGATTTTTTAATTCCGGATATAAATCGGGCTACACTCTAACGCTCAATGAAAAACCCGAATTGTCCGTGCAGTGCTCCCCGATAGCTCGCAGGGACTCCGGGGCAAATTTGGCCCATATGTGAATGCCCACCTCCATTCCAGAGGAGATGTGAACTAAAAGCATCTCCTGGTCCTAACAAGAAGCTTTGTTCGCACCACTATCCCAAGTGACCCAGCTACAATTTGGGAAATAGGAGAGCTGGAAAATTATGATAGAAACAGCAGACTGTGCACCACCATTCTCTCACCAGATCACGCTCGTATCGGTTGCCCTAAAAGCATTCCCAACTTCTCCTCCTCTTTGTTCCTCCAGCAAAATTATGCCGAATGCCCTTTACTGCAGATCCTAGCTAGAAGCAAGTGCTGTTCTTGATCAAACAATGCCCTTTAACATCTTCTGCCACTTTGCCCGCAGCCATCCAACACAACTGCATCATGCATGATGACCAGGACAGGTGAGTGGCATCCCTTCCTTAGCCTTGACACGCCATCCTGTTGTACACCTGCGGTTATTTATTTGGTAAAGGTAGAAGTTACCCCCTTTGTGTTCTCTGCTAATTGTATAAACAAAAATTAATTTGATTTAAAAAAAACACCACGAATGCTGTGTCAGGGAAAGAATGTGATTAATGGTTAATTAACAGCTGTATTAATATTATCAATTGCTAAGTCACTCGTGAAGAACAAAGATTCAATGATTTTTTGGGGGGACGTAAATTAATCTTTCATGACAGGCCCTTGCGGCTTTGTCATAGCAAGCATCTGGCAATCTCAGTGGGAGGGAGAAGGACAAGGCTAGAATGATTTAGCAGTGCAGCAATACTTACAGCCTGATCCACAATCCAGCTATGCCAAAAAATGTAAAAGATGAAGACAGCTGTAACTTTTAAAGTGTGGTGGAGGTATTCTGAACACATTTTTGCTGTCCTGGAAACACACACATATTCTTCTGTTTTGGAGTGAGTTCTGGGAGAAAAATGTTTTTGCAGGTTTCCAATATGTCAAGGAAAAGCTGGGTGTGCTAAGCACCTCCTGTCTAGCATCCGTGATGCCCAGAAGTGCACCTAGGTAATTTTGGAGCCTGGATCTAAAGACCTTTGGAGGCTCCCACCATGCTGGAGGCCCCCCAGCCGATGATAGACCTCTCCTCCATGAAGTTATCCAAACCCCTCTTAAAGCCATCCAGGTTGTTGACTGTTACCACATCTCGTGGCAGAGAATTCCACAAGTTGATTATGTGTTGTGTGTGATTATGCGTTCTGTTTGCTGGTCCTAGATTTCCCAGCAATCAATTTCATGGGATGACCCCTGGTTCTAATGTTATGGGAGAGGGAGAAGAATTTCTCTCTCTCCACTTTCTCCACACCATGCATGATTTTATAAACCTCTATCATGTCTCCCTGCAGTCGTCTTTTTTTTAAACTAAAAAGCCGCAGGTGTTGTAGCCTTGCTTCATAAGGAAGGTGCTCCAGGCTCCTGATCATCTTGGTTGCCCTCTTCTGCACATTTTCCTAGTTCTTCAGATACGGTGAACAAAACTGTACACAGTACTCCAAATGTCGCCGCACCATAGATTTGTATAAGGGCATTATAATATTTTTATTGTCAACCCCCTTCCTAATGATGCCTAGCATGGAATTTGCCTTTTTTACAGCTACCGCACATTGAGTCGACCCTTTCAACAAGCTATCCACCACGGCCCCAAGATCTGTCTCATCATCAGTCACCGACAGCTCAGATCCCATCAGCGTATACTTGAAGTTGGGGTTTTTCGTCCCAATGTGCATCACTTTACACTTGCCAACATTGAACCGCATTTGCCATTTTGTCGCCCACTCCCCCAGTTTGGAGAGATCCTCTTGGAGCTCCTCACAATCAGTTTTGGATTTCACTACCTGCAAGAGTATGGTATCATCTGCAAACTGGGCCACTTCGCTGCTTACCCCTGCTTCTAGATCATTTATGAATAAATTAAAAAGCACCGGTCCCAGTACAGATCCCTGGGGGACGCCACTTCTTACTTCCCTCCATTGTGGAAACTCTCCGTTTATCCCTACCTTCTGTTTCCTGTCTTTATAGATGAAGATGCTTCTGATGCAGAAGGCAAGTTGCTGCATGTTTGCCTTGCCCCCCACAATCTCCCCCCCCCCACCCCCGGCTCTGCTTTCTGGTTATGGTCTGACAGTCTATTCTGCCAGGCTTTTAAGATCTCTGTGGCATTTTGACATGTGCTCTTTTCTCAGAGCGTACTGCTGGGGGTGGTTGCTGCTTCTTTCGCTTTGAGTTTGGTTTGAGATTGTTTTGCAATGGCTGCATCTTTAGCGCTGAGATTTTATGTAAGAGCATAGGAAGCGGCTTTATATACCTTATATTCTCTTTATTGAGCAGGGGGAGAGCAACTGGCCCTCTCCATCCCCAGCACCGCATCCCTCCAGTGGCTGTTGCTGGGGTCTGTCTTATGTTTCTTTTTTAGATTGAGAGCCCTTTGGGGACAGGGAGCCATTTTGTTTATGTGTTCATATCTATGTAATAGATATGATTTGGGAACTTTTGTTGAAAAGCAGTATGTAAATATTGGCTGTGCTGAGTCAGACCATTGGTCCACCTAGCTCAGAGGTGAGCATGGGAACCTCACCTCCATGGTCTGGCACTGGGCAGGGGGTGGGGGAGGGTGTACTTACCCCTCCCGCCGCTTTCCCCCCACTGGCGCACCTGTTTTTTAAAGCATTTGGGGCGGCAGGGTACCTCCCTGCCGTCCCTTCCCCCATTCCTCAGCAAAAGGCTTCATAAAGCCTGACTGTGTGCAGGTTGCGCATGTATGTGTCATGTCTGCGCGTCGCATGCGTGCATACGTCAGACGTGTGCACGCACAACGTACGCACGTGACACGCAGACATGATGCGCATGCGTTATGTGTGCACGCGCAGTCATAGGAACATAAGAAGCTGCCATATACTGAGTCAGACCATTGGTCTATCTAGCTCAGTATTGTCTTCATGGACTGGCAGCGGCTTCTCCAAGGTTGCAGGCAGGAATCTCTCTCAGCTCTATCTTGGAGAAGCCAGGGAGGGAACTTGAGAAGATGCTCTTCTCAAAGCGGCTTCATCCCCTGAGGGGAATATCTTCCACTGCTCACATGTGGTCTCCCATTCAAATGCAACCAGGGCAGACCCTGCTTAGCTATGGGGACAAGTCCTGCTTGCTACCACAAGACCAGCTCTCCTCTCCTATGCTTTAAAAAACAGGTGCTCCAGTGGGGGGAAAGTGGCGGGAGAGGTAAGTACACCCTCCTCCTCCCTTAAAGGTCTATTCGCCCCGGCGCCGAACCGCTGAACCAACCTCATGTCCGGACTGGTCCGGAGGCCCTTTAGAATGTCCTCCAGACTGGTCCGTGGACATCCCTAAGCACAGTATCGTCTACACTGACTGGCAGCAGCTCTCCATAGTTCCAGGCAGGAGTCTCTCCCAGCCCTTCTGCCTGCAAATAAGATGCTCTTATCACTGAACCATGGCCCCATTTTAGCTGCCAGTTGGACAGCCAAAGGGTTTGTGCCATTTTAGCTGCCTTGGACATCACTGTATGGAAAGGCTACCCATATTTATAATAAATAAGATAAACTCGTCAAATATTTTCCCCATACTAGGTTGCAGGAAAGGAATATATAGAAGAATATCGACTGCCATCAATCCAAATACTGCAAGCAAAAGCAAGATGGCCCAGAGCTCTCTCAAACGAATTAGCAATGTAAAGTTCAGCATCTCAACTTAAAGGTGACTTTGGAGGGGAGGGGGGGAACAGAGATGGGAAAGGACTGAAAAACTGCAGAGGATTTTGACTGGTACGTGTCTCCCTTCTGGAATATGTGCTTTGATGTTAGAGAAAAACTTTTTTCTTTCTTTTGGCAGTTAAGGGAATCAGATGAAACTGCATCCATGTTACAAGCGGCGAACGCTATTAAAGGAGCACTTCAGTAATATTTTATATCAAATTCTTTTTGTGATTTATTAATAGCTGTACTTGACAGACAATTTAAAAGCTGACGGCCAGACTGAAAACAAAACAAAACCAAAATAAAAATAAAAAATAGGGGCCTACATCTGAGGGAGGAAAAAAAAGAATGACAGGATTTTAATGGGTACAACAAACAAACAAAATATCTTCAGACAAGAAAATAAAGGCCTAATAAACTTCATTGAGTATTAGTCTGTTTCAGTGAAATGCGCTATGGCAGCAAACAATTTATGAAAGCACCTTGGAAGTTTTCTGATCTTCCAAAATTAAAACAAAAGACAAGATGTAGAAGCCAAAATTCACAGTGAAACAAAACAAACAATTTTGGAATGAGAAGCGTAAGTGACACGTTAACATAATTCCTGGGCTCTTGCCCGTTAGGAAAGATGGTTGGTCACAAGACAGTTCCTGTGCTCATGCTGTAAGTCTGCATGTGGCAAGAGACACTTTGCAACAGGCAGTTCCACAAGAGTGCAGATTGGTGAATGGTCCATGAATGATGCATTTCCACAGGGATGAAACACACATGATGCCCACCCCTGAATGGTCACACTCATTCACCCTTCAAAATCCCAGTCCTTTCATGCTCCATAGCGTTAATTCACACAGGGGCTTAGTGAACGAGGTTCCATGTGGCGAGGATCCTCCAGCTAATGGTTGCTGTGACAGCTACACTCACCTGCAGAAAGATCCCTTCCGGCTCTCCTGCTCTCTGCATTGCCATGCTGTCCATCTGTTTGCTCACCCTCCCTGCCTCCAGCAACACCTGGCTGGCTGCTACTTGGATAGGGAGTAGCAAAGAGCAACAAGTGAGCTGATGCACCACAAGGATTCCCCCCCACTGACTCTAAATGGCAAGCCCGTATTTAGAAGATGTCTGGGTAGTTCGGCTTTTGAGCTGTAAGGACAGCAGTGGCCTCCAGATGGCAGAGCAAGGAAAAGACAGGGATAGGCTTTAGTTGGACTGGACGCATTTTTGAAGCCTATTCCTATTAGAGTGTTGGTTCTTCCTTCTGCGTTGCTGCAGGGTAGCAATGCTGTCCATTTGCTGACCGAATCTGCCCGTGTGGGTTGGGGGAGAATGAAATGATGCAGTTTTTATTATTGATTGATTGATTGAGTGCTGTCAAGTCGCTGTTGACACTTAGCGACCACACAGATAGATTTATTATTATTATTATTATTATTATTATTATTATTATTATTATTAATTCAATTTCTATACCGCCCTTCCAAAAATGGCTCAGGGCGGTTTACACAGAGAAATAAGAAATAAATAAGATGGATCCCTGTCCCCAAAAGCCTACATTCTAAAAAGAAACACAAGATAGACACTAGCAACAGTCACTGGAGGTACTGTGATGGGGGTGGATAGGGCCAGTTACTCTCCCCCTGCTAAATAAAGAGAAACACCACGGTAAAAGGTGCCTCTTTGCCCAGTTAGCAGGGGGCAAATTCTCTCCAAGATGATCTGTCTTCCACTTGGCCTTTAAGGCCTCTCAGTGGTGCCTTCATTGCTGTCATAATCGAGTCTATCCACCTTGTTGCTGGTCGTCCCCTTCTCTTTCCTTCAAATTTCCCCAGCATTATGGACTTCTCAAGGGAGCTGGGTTTTCGGATAAGGTGTCCCAAGTATGAAAGTTTGCACCTGGTTATTTGTTCCTCGAGTGAAAATTCTGGATTGATTTGTTCTATGATCCATTTGTTTGTTTTCCTGGCTGTCCATGGTAGCCTCAAAAGTCTTCGCCAGCAGCAAAGTTCAAAAGTGTCAATACTTTTTCTATCTTGCTTCTTCTTTTATTATACTGCCCTTTTAACAAGGATGCTCACATGAGTCATATTACTCCCCTATTGCTGAAATAGCTGGGCAACTCAAATGGGCTTTATACCACGTTTCTTCTCTCTGATTCAAACCAATTTATAACCTTGGTAGCTACGTTTTGTATGGCAGCAATGAAGTTACAACAAATGACTCAGTCATGAAACAGTTGCTTTTGAATCTCTCAGTCTCTCTCTCTCTCTCTCTCTCTGTAGAACTGTATAGTTCTGTAGCTGATCTTTGACCGTAAATAAACTTGTTGTTATTTAAGGTTGCAATATCTGAACTGTGCTTTGAAAGCAAGAAAGGAAAGGGGATCAGATATTCTGTAAAGCAGGTGCATTTTATTAGAACTGTATTCACATCATAACATAAACAATATCACATAGTAACACAGTGCATTCAACAATCATATTTTCCATATAACACAAGAGAATCCGGAATCAAATCTAGTACTATTAATATGATAAATATAATCTGTCCAAATACGGTAGAACTGTGATTCTACTCTCACAGCCTTCATTAATCTAATCTTATTGGTGATCTTTTCTAGCATCACAGTTGACCACACCTTATTATACCACTTCTCACTTGTTACCTGGTCCAAATATTTCCATTGTTGGACAATATTGTTTTTGCTGCCAAAATTAAAAAGATTACAAGTTCCTTATTCTTTTAACTCGGCATTATTTCCTTCGAATATATGTAATAACCCTAATTCTGGAGAATGAGGGTTACTCCACATTTTGTCTCATTAGAATTCTTATTTCTCCAAATATTCTTTGCCAAAAACATACCACCTTTTCACAAGACCACCACATGTGGTAAAATGTTCCTTTTTGTTTATAATCCCTCCAACTCTGAGTAGAGTAATTATGAGAAAAATATGCTAATTTTACCGGAGTGAAAGGATTCAACTCCAAGTAAAATTAAAATTGGATTCAACTCCAAGTCAACTTCAGGATGCTGATCTTTCTTTGGTAATGGGGAAGCACCTAGCAGTTGGGTGTCAACTACGTTTTTAATGTTCTCTAAGGACTGCCCTTGGGGTTCATTTACAGCACATTTAAGCAACAAATTACTTGCACAATGAAGTCTGAAGGAGGCAAGGGGGAAACACCACTTTATCCTCACTTAGCCAGAATGGATATTTCGATGAAATATTCAGCAGTCTGTTCTGCTATCGCTGCTGTGGCATGGGGCGGCCCTTCCATGAGGCAGGGTGAGGGATCACCTCAGACACAGGTGTGAGGAGGGGCATAAGGGGGGCAGCAAGCACTGCCCCCTCAACAGGTGTCATGTCATGGACCTCCATGCTGCCCTCCTTCATCCCACTGGCCATGCTGTCAGCAAGCATGAATTGTCTCCTTCGCTAAGCAGGGTCTGCCTTGGTTTGCATTTGGATGTGAGACTACACGTCTCTGCTAGTCCCCGCAGAGTGGTTGCGGTGCCATGCTGTGACCTCTGCTTTAGAGACAGAGGGGGGAGTGGGAAAGAAATATGTGGGGTGGGACTATGTTAAGTTGAGTGTTGAAATGTTTCTGCTCATGCATATTTGCTCATGCTCATACCTTTTCAAAATATTCTTACATTTTTGTGAGTGAGAGAGAGAACCCACATGTTAAAAATACTTCATGTGTCACAGGGTGTGTGTTTAGGGCAGGCCTACTCAACTCCCCCCCCCAGCTGTTTTCTGACTACAACTCCCATTATCCCCAGCCACATTGGCCAATAGCCAGGCATTATGGGAGTTGTAGGCCAACATCTGCAGGAGGGCCGAAGTTGAGCAGCTCTGGTGTAGGGGACCTTTAGGTCCAGGCTCCAAAATTACCTAGGTGCACCTCTGGAGTGCTGGCAACCTTCCCTCTGTCAAGCAAGTTCTTCCACAGTTTGAGATTTAGCTGATGCTATCTTGCTTGGTGCTGGAGAAGACTTTTGTGGAGACCATGGACAGCCAGGAAAACAAACAAATGGATCATAGAACAAATCAATCCAGAATTTTCATTCGAGACACAAATGATCAGGCTCAAACTATAATAATTCAGACATATTATGCGAAGATTCAGCTCCCTTGAGAAGTCCATAATGCTGGGAAAATTTGA
This sequence comes from Hemicordylus capensis, assembly GCF_027244095.1. Classification (NCBI taxonomy): domain Eukaryota; kingdom Metazoa; phylum Chordata; class Lepidosauria; order Squamata; family Cordylidae; genus Hemicordylus; species Hemicordylus capensis. Next base: position 18,292,836 of record NC_069665.1, read on the forward strand.
AGGAAAGAGAAGGCAAGGACGACCAGCAGCAAGGTGGATGGACTGGATTACGACAGCAATGAAGGCACCACGGAGAGACCTTCAAGGCCAAGTGGAAGACAGATCATCATCCTGGAGAGAATCTATCTATGTGGTCGCTAAGAGTCCACGGCACTTGACGGCACTTAATCAATCAATCAATTTTGCTTGGAAAATGGGCCCCTCCCCCCAGGATCACCCGGAATCCTCAAAAGGATCCCAAATGCCTCAAAAAGCAGCCCCCGGCAGTTAGCTGTCCAGCTCTCCCCTTCTGTTACCTAGACTTGCCATCTCAGGATCAAATATATAAACCGAGGGAGGAAGGCAGCTGACACGCTGCTTGTTAGCGAGGCGCCATGTGCTCCCCACCCCCACCCGGCACATTCAAAGTCTGCAAGGACTAGCTTTGAAGGGGGGCTGGCCCCACCCGGGCACGAGGAAGGCAGTCTTCTGCACTTCACCTCAGGCACGCCTCCGGCCACCTCTGCTGCTGCCGCCATTCGCTGGCCAAGTGGCTGGCCCATGGCCCAAAACAGCCAACTGTAGGAGGGAGGTCAGATTTAACGTTCCATGCATCTCAGAAAAGATAGGGGGCAAGGAAGATGGGGGGGCTGGTATCGCCCAACCCAAGGACCCTCCCCCATTGAAAGTGTGATGTAATCCTGGTCTATACCACACAAAACTGTAGTAGGTGAGTGGAGTGTATCACTTCAGTCAGCAAGAGGATGAGAAATCCTTAAAAAAACCCAACTTTCTCCACATTAAAAAAGTTGAACATAGGAACATAGGAAGCTGCCTTATACCGAGGCAGACCATTGGTCGATCTAGCTACCGTCTACACAGCCTACACAGACTGGCAGCAGCTTCTCCAAGGTTGCAGGCAGGAGTCTCTTTCAGCCTTATTTTGGAGAAGATGACAGGGAGGGAATCTGGGACCTTCTGCTCTTCCCAGAGTGGCCCCATTCAGAGGTGCACCTAGATAATGTTGGAGTCTGGACCTAAGGGCCTTTGGAGGCCCCTGCAAATCATCATCACGCTCCACCGGGCGACCACACCATCTGGGACAGGCTAAAGAGGATTTGGGGGCTCCCAGTGGCTGAGGAGGCCCTGGACCTCAGTCCCAAAGTCCAGGGGTAAGAGCGCCTCTGGTCCCATTGCCTAAGGGGAAGTATCTTACTGTGCTCACACATGTAGTCTCCCATTCCAATGCAAACCACAGCAGACCCTGCTTAGCAAAGGGGACAATTCATGCTTGCTACCACAAGACCAACTCTCCACTTCTAGGGAGGAGCACCTCTCCTTCCCACTATGGGGGGAAAAGAAAAGCACCCTCGGGGGAAAAAAAGCTGCTAGCCTGGACACACCTGCAGTGAGGTTTCCTACCTGCAGGGAGTTGTGTGTTTTGTTTCCCAGAGGGAAGCATTCAAAGATCTCATCTCCTACTTGCAGCCTGAAGTGGTACAGTCCACCCTACCGTCTCAGGTTGACTCTACCACTACACTGCGCTGCTACACCAGGCTAAACCGGCAAGGGCAGCTGGTGTGTGCGTGTGCGGGGGGGGGGCACCCTCTCAGACAAGGAGTTCCCTCCCCAGACCTGCATTGCTGTTTCAGAAATTCATTGTCCTCTCCGGGTGGCGCCACTGGAACGCAGCCCCCTTGGACGGCGCCCTCGTCGGTTTGGATTCCAAGGCGAAGGTTTTGGGTTGTGTTCTCGGTATTTGATGGAGCCTGTTAATGGTGAGTTGAGTTGGGACCTTCAAATGGCACAGCGGCGAAATGAGTGGACTAGCAAGCCAGAGGCTGCCGGTTCGAATCTCCGCTGGGTTCCGGAGAGGGGTGGCAAGCGGCGCCGCCCGCCCCGCGGAAATCTAGCCAGTGGGACACAGCTCGCTCGCCCACGCTGTCCTTTCTGTTGCCGCCCCGCTGGCCTGAGAACCCTCGGACACCCCGGGGCTGACTTCCTAGGCTTGCCCTGCCTGCTCGGGCTCAGCTCACCGGCTCGCGGGGAGGGGGAGGCAGGGAAGGCCAGCCACCCCCACCCCCCGCATGTCCCCCGCCGGCCCCAAATCGCAGCGCGGAAGGGCAAGCGAACGAGCCGCTTCGACGACGTGTCTGACTGTGTGGAATCACGGCGGGGCGGGGGAGCGATGGAGCAGCCCCAGCCCAGCCCCCGCGGCCGCGGCCCGGGATTGGCCGTCCAAATCCCCCGGCTCCCGGCCCTTTAATCCGCCCACCCAACCGGGTCTCCATCCGCGCGCCTTGGCTCCGCCTTCCCTGCACTCCGCAGCGGCCAAAGCAGCAGCATGCCTCGGCAGTAGCACGGGCAGGCAGCAGCTGTCGGGGGCGTCGAGCAGGACTGCAGGAGGTTGCCCGGGGCGCGCCATGACCTCGCCGCTGCGCTCCCACCTGTGGCTCCTGCTGCTGGGCTGGGCTCTGGCTGGCGGCGGCGGTGGCGCGGCACCGAAGCGCAAGCCTGCCTTCCGGGGCCACGTCCCCGAGAACTGGCCGGCGGGCAGCCGGGTGGCCGGCCTGAGCATCCCGCTGACCCGCCTGGGGCCGGAGCCGTGGTGCGCCAAGGTGCAAGGGCGGCGCTGGCACCTGCAGCTGCTGGGCGAGGGGCACGCGCACTTCCAGGTGGCCCTGCACGCGCGCTCGGGCCAGGTGTGGCTGCGCACCACGCGGCCCCTGGACCGCGAGGCGCGCGCCCTCTACGCCCTGCGCCTGGCCCTCTGCTGCAAGCGCTGCTCGCCTTCGGGCCGGAGCGCGCCCTCCGAGCTGGCCACCGTCGCCGTCGCCGTGCTGGACGCCAACGACAACGCGCCCCGCTTCGTGCCCCGGCCCGGCAGCGGCCCGGCGGTGACGCGGCTCCGCGTGGCGGAGACCCTGGCGCTGCGGGCGCAAGTGTGGCAGGCGCTGGCGCAGGACTCGGACGCCGGCGCCAACGCCGAGCTGCGCTACTTCGCGCGCCCGGGCAGCGCCCACTTCTTCGTGGTGCCCCGCAGTGGGCGCGTGGTGCTGGTGCGCTCGCTCCTCAACGTCCGCGCGCCCATCCCGCTGCGCCTCTTCGCCCGCGACCGCGGCCAGCCCGCGCTCCTCAGCGCCCCGCTCGACCTCGAGGTCCTGCCCGAGCCCGTCGAGCTGCCCCTCGGCCGTAGTAATAGCAGCAGCAGCAGCCGCCGCCGCCGCCGCCGCGGGCGCAGCGCGCGCGCCCTCCTCCGGCCCGAGCCGCCGCTCGCACTGGCGCTGCCCGAGGACGCCCGCCCGGGGACCCTCCTGGCCTCGCTGGGACCCGCGGCCCGCTTCGCCTCCGCCCGCTTCGAGCTGGTCTCGCCTCCGCCCGACGACGCCCCCGTGCGGCTGGACAGGGACACCGGCGAGGTCACCTTAGCCAGGAGCCTCGACAGGGAGGCGGTGGCCAGGTGGGAGATCATCTGCCGAGTCCAGGAGCGAGCAGGTAGGGGAGCGGGCCGGAGGGGAAGGGGAAGGGGGCTGCTTTCGCGTGTAGGATTGCTTGGCAGGACTCCTGCCTCGCTCCCAGCTGCATGGCAGGCAGCTGTTCAAGAGGGGCAGCTTCTTTCATTCATTGCTTTACAAGGGTCCACAAGTGTTCCTGGCTGACTGTGATGCCCATCATCTCCAGGCTCAGTCACAGAGCTTCTCAAATTGGAGTCCCCAGATGTTGACGGACCAGGGCTCCCATCATTCCCAACCACAGTGGCTCCATCCTTTGTGGCTGAGGCGGATGGGAGCTGTAGTCCAACATTTGGGACCCAAATTTGAGAATTATGTATGATTATTGCATTGGTTTCATAATATTTATACACTGCTTTTCAAACCCAAACAAACAAAAAAAGTCCACCCAAGGGTTTGCATGGCAAAAAGAATTTGAGAATGGTTGGGAATGCCAGCCCCAGAGGAAGGGAAAAAAGACATTAAAACGTACCTTTACAGACGTCTTACTCAAATCTCAAGGGGAAACACCAGCAACAGCCTCTGGAGAGATCCTGTGCTGAGGCTGAAGAGGGACAATGGCTCTCCTCTGGCTAAATACGAGAGAGGTGCTTCTTTACCAGAGGCACCCTTTCCCCTGGACTTCTGGGCCTCTACATCCCCCTGGGTGCCCCCCAAGCCTCTTTAGTCTGTCCTGGGTGGTGTGGTCACTGCACCGTGCCACTGACCTGCATTGTGCTGGGCGGCTGAGCATACCTGTGTCTTGCACTGGTCGTCTGAGTGTGACTCTGCTTTTAGAGACAGAGTGGAGAATGGGGAAAGAAATGTTCCCATCCCACATATGCTGAGTTGCATGTTGAAATGCCGCTGCTTAATGCACATTTGTATAAACATACCTGTTATTACATTTTTGTGAGTTCACTTGCAGTTTGTGCCCTCAGGAACACACGTGTTAAAAATACTTCGTGTGTCAGAGAGAGAGAGAGAGAGAGAGAGAGAGAGAGAGAGAGAGTACTTAATGATGCTTAACCTGCAGCGAGCAGGGCTCCAAAGGCCTTTAGGCTCCAAAATTACCTAGTTGCACCTCTGCTGTTTACCCAGTTATGTGCGTATACTTCTCTTTTCAACCAATCTTGGCTCCTGAGAACAGCATTCAACAATGTAAAAAGCATCACAAATCTAAGTGGTTGAGAACTAGCACGGTGTGGTGGTTAGAGCACTGTTGGCCCAGGAGTGATGAGATCTAGGTTCAAATGGCACTCCATTTGAACCATCTCCCAACCTGCTCTCCCTCACACAGTTCTTGTGAGGTAAAAGGGGAAGAAGACCCTGGCATACTGCCTGAGTTTCTTGCCAGAAGGCTGGAATAATATAAGAACAATAAATGGATGAGTTGGAAATTGGGGGTCTGTATGTGTATACAGAAGACTCTTTTGGTTTCTGGCACTAACGATGTAGTCCAGTTTCCAGGAATATCTGTCCAGAGTGAGGGGAGCAGAAGGCAGAGGAGGTGGACCTGGTGTGGCTGATAGTAAATGCACCAGCCCACTGAAGCCGCTTCTCCATTGATCTCTTTTTCTGACATGACAGTGCAGTGATGGGGAAAAGCTCCTCCTGTTGTAGTTCAGCTCCTGTGCTGGAGTTGAAAGAGACACAGGAGCGACTTCTTAATGTGTTGAGAATCCAGTATAAGGCCTGTTTTATTGGAAACTATTTTCAGTAGAAATCAGTGGGACAGACTGCCTCTTTATACAGATGTCATAAATGTTTGACCTGTTTTGAAAGTACAAACATTGAAAATGTAACAACTCCTTCCTGAAACTCACAAATAGGCAGCTAACCAACTTCTTATTGCAGGTGTTCTCAAATGTGGGTTGCCAGATGTTGTTGTTGTTGTTATTTATTTACACAGTCAGACAGGTGTTATTGACTGGTTTGTTTTATCCAGACATTGAGTCCTTCCCAAGGACCTGGGATGGCTGAATTTTATTGTCAATGTTGTTGCTGTTGTTATAGATATCGTCTCAAAATATAGGCTGTTCCCAGTAAAGTTGCTTTTTGTAATTGACTTATGGTGATTTCTGTGGCCCCTATGGTGTTGAGGTGCTTGCTCTTCAAGTTGTTTTGGAATTGCACCTAGGGCACCAATTACCACTGGGATTATTTTGGTCTTTTTCTGCCACAGCCTTTCAATTTCAATTTGTAGATCTTTGTATTTGATGATTTTTTCCTATTTCTTTTTCTTCTATTCTGCTATCCCCTGGTATTGCGATGTTGATTATTTTGACTTGTTTTTCTTTCTTCTCAACTACAGTTATATCTGGTGTATTGTGTGGCAGATGTTTGTCTGTTTGTAGTCAGAAGTCCCATAATATTTTTACATCTTCATTTTCTTCAACTTTTTCAATTTGATGGTCCCACCAATTTTTGGCTACAGGTAGCTGGTATTTTTTGCAGATGTTCCAGTGTATCATCCCTGCTACCTTGTCATGCCTTTGTTTGTAGTCAGTCTGTGTGATCTTTTTACAACAGCTGATTAGGTGGTCCACTGTTTCATCTGCTTCTTTACAAAGGCGGCACTTGCTGTTTGTGGTGGATTTTTCGACTTTGGCTCTTATTGCATTTGTTCTTAGTGCCTGTTCTTGTGCAGCCAGTATTAAACCCTCTGTTTCTTTCTTCAGGTTGCCATTCTTAAGCTATTGCCAGGTCTTGGTGATGTCTGATTTTCCAGTGATACTGTGCAAATATTGACCATGCAGTGGCTTATTTTTCCATTTTTCTGCTCAGTTCTTGACTTGTTCTTTCTTATAGGCCTGCTTTGTTTCATTGGTATTGAATAGTTTATTATTATTATTATTATTATTATTATTATTATTACATTTATATCCTGCTCTTCCTCCAAGGAGCCCAGAGCGGTGTACTACATACTTGAGTTTCTCCTCACAACAACCCTGTGAAGTAGGTTAGGCTGAGAGAGGAGTGACTGGCCCAGAGTCATGCAGCTAGTATCATGGCTGAATGGGGATTTGAACTCAGGTCTCCCCGGTCCGAGTCTAGCACTCTAACCACTACACCACGCTGGCTCTATGAACTACAACTCCCATCATCCCCATTGACAATGGGTGAATGATGGGAGCCGTAGTCCAGCAACTAAAGGGGATCCACATTTGAGAACCCCAGTTTTACTGTTATTATCCTCTTCCTACATAAACACAACCCAAAGAGTAGATGCATGGATTTGGGTGAATCTCCAGCAGAATCAAATGTTGGTTATTCTAGGGCAGGGGTTCCCAACCTGTGGCACTCCAGATGTTGCTGAATCATTCTCCCAGCCACAATATGTTGTAGCTGGGGATGGCGGGAGGTGTAGTTCAGCATCATCTGGAGTGCTACAGGTTGGGAAGCTCTGTTTTAGGGGAACTACGGTATGCCTACACTGCAAGATTATATCCGTTTTATACCAGTTTAACTGTTATGCATGACTGCCCTGGCTCAAGTAATTGTGGGAATTGTAGTTTGCTCAGGGTGCTGAGAATTGTCAACATTTCCCAGTGAATGACTATTAAGTTGCTTTAGGTGTGTAGTGCTAGTAAACCCTGATGATCTCCTGCTATGTATCCTTCCCATTCTGACATACTGTTTACAGCGGTGTGGTTAACAAGGTGACCTCAGGACTGGTCCTAACATCACTTAGTGTGTAGCTGCTGCTTCTGTGTGGTGGTTTCACATGTCACTCTGGTTGTGAATGTGACGGGGAGATCTTTTCTTATCAGGATAATGTCACTTGGTATGACTTGGAGACAGATGGTGTCACTTGGAAACTGTCGTCCTTCTGAATGTGAACTTTTGTATGGTGTTCCCAAGGGCTCCGTACTGTCTCCAATGCTTTTTAACATTTACATGAAACCACTGGGAGAGATAATCAGGAGTTTGGTGCAGGATGCTGTTAGTATGCTGATGACACCCAAATTTGTTTCTTCATGTCAACATCATCAAGAGATGGCATGGAGGCAGTAGTGGGCTGGATGAGGGAAAACAAACTGAGACTGAATCCAGATAAGATGGAAGTACTTATTGTTTGGAGTCGGAACTTGGGAGATGATTTTGATCTGCCTGTTCAGGATGAGGTCACACTTCCCCAGAAGGAACAGGTACACAGTCTGAGGGTGCTTCTGGATCCACAACTTTCCCTGGTATCCCAGGCTGAGGCGGTGGCCAGAAGTGCTTTCTATAAGCCTTTCTCTCTCCTCCTCCCCAGCTTAGCTGCTTAGCGGCTGGCATGGTAAGTCTTAAGAACAGAATCTTTAAAATCAGAAAATTATGAACTGGTTTGAAGATTGGTGTTGTTTTCTAGATGCAAATTTCTCTAAAATGTTGACTGAACGTTTCAGTACGTTTCACTAAAGATGTTTCACTATGCCTTCGGTTGTTGTGCCCATTTTGCCAAACCTGAACTCAAAAATCTCTCTTCCCACCACCTGCTCTTGCTCAGACTAGGGGTGTGCGCGGAACCACGGAGGCACAGTCCGGCACTGGGGGGAGTGTGGCTTTAAGGGCGGGGGGTAGTACTTACCCTCCCGCCGCTTTCCCCCCTCTGGCGCTCAACTTATTAGTAAAGTTTTTGAGGTGGCAGAGTTCCTCTCTGCCGCCCCTGCCCCCATTGTTGTCTGGAATAAGGAGAAGTTGGCGCCATGCACGTGTGTGTTGCAGTGCGCGTGCGGCCGTCACCGCATGCCACATACATCACACTTGTGTGTGACATATGCAGCGCACACGTGCCGGGATGGGCACATGCGTGGCGCCAACTTCTCCTTCTTCAAGACAACGATGGGGGCAGGGGCGGCAGGGAGGAACTCTGCCGCCCCAAAAACTTTGCTCATAAGTTGAGCGCCGGAGGGGGAAAAGCAGCGGGAGAGGTAAGTACTACCCCCCGCCCTTAAAGCCACACTCCCCCACCCGCCGGACCGGCCAAATTCCGAACTGGTCCGGAGGCCTCTTACATGGCCCCGGACCGGTTCCGTGTACACTCCTAGTTCAGACTTGTGGGGCCCCAGTTCAAATGCAAATGTGCTATTTGGAGTAAGGTATGTATATTTGAACTCTTGATATTTTGTACTCAGAGTACAAAATGGTGAGTGAGGGATTTGTCCTGAGAATATTGATGAAAGGAAGGTATTGATGAAAGGAAGGCACCAATCCCTTTTGAAATGGCTAGCTCGAAGGGCTGGTTCAGTCAGCACTGTTCACTGGCTCTGCTGATTCACATAATTAGAAGTATGAGCATGCATATCCATTACTCCTAGCATACTAACACATCGCTGCTTGATTGCATGTGAAGTTGGAACATCTAACCTGCCCTGTGTGATTTAAACGCTGTTTTACTTTGAAGTAGTATTGAGACGGGACACCATTCCAATAATTGCACCAGTTAGCCATAGGCAGGCTCTGCTCAGTTTGACTTGAAATTAGGCTTGGTTATGTTTATAGCACCATCTGTATGTGTAGCACTTTATACAGATGGAGAAGACAGGTTCCTGTCCTAAAAAAGGTCACAATCTAAAAGAGGCACAAAGAAGACGATGAATTGGAGGGAAATGGATACAGGGAAACACTGGGAAGAATATGTAATTATTTAATGTACATATATGTCACTATTGGAAAATAGTGTGTATTTTTCTTGAGCCTGATTCTAAAATTTAGGTCCTGTTAGGAACATAGGAAGCTGTAATGTAATATTTTAATGTTTATTAGTTTTTACTCTCTGTTTGGTCAATGACTGTAACTAAAATTACATTACATAGGAAGCTGCCATATGCTGAGGCTGTTCCCACGATCGCCCAAAAGTGGGCTAAGGGGACAAGTCATGCTTGCTACCACAAGACCAGCTCTCCTCTCATCCCTGGCATACAGGTATGAACTGAATGCCATTCCCAAACCTTCTCCTGTGAACTCCTGGATTCTGCCCTACTCTCTCTTTCTTTACCATCTGTTGGTGACCGAGAAATCTTGCTTCTTTTAACAGTTTCCGTTCGTTCCTCTCTGGCACTTTGAACACTGCCGTGATAGAAGCTGTTCTCATGCATAGGCAAAACCGGGTTAGGGAAGCCTGGCCTGGTTTTGCCTGCGGTTGAGAACCCTTGGGAGCTGCGCGGTGACCTGTGAATGACCTCCTAGTTTTTCAGTACACTTGAGTCCTTTATATGGACGTCAGGCACCCTGGGACATGGAGTTTCCAAGGGGCCTTAGGACTTCGAACTTGGCCATCTAGAAAACTCCATTTTCTGTGGTTCCCTGGCAGTTGGGATGCTGATGTTTCAGTGTTCAAGGTGCCAGGGAGGAAGAGTCTCTCTGTCTATCTCAATGCTTTGCATTTATTTTTTATTTTTTTAAAAGGACTTTAAAATAATTACATAGCAAAAGGAACCAAAAAACCTAGCTGGGCTAGGCACAGAGCATCTGAGACTCTAGTGCTCCCCCTCCTTTGCCCCCTCCCTCTCGGTTTCCCCTCTGTTCTCAGCCCCCCATTCATTCTTTGCCTGTCCACCACCGCCGCTTTCTTTCCCCGCTTGCCACTGCCACCGTTTTCTCCCTCACCTGCCACTGCTACTTCCCCCCCTGCCACCCCCACCGTTTTCTCCCCCCCGCCGCCATTTTCTTTCTTCTCTCACCTGCAAGCCTGTTTGCGGTGCTGGTACTTTCCATTCCCCCTGCTGGCAGCTTGCTCGTGAACTCTCGCAAGAGCTGCCACACATAGGGTAAGCGATGGGTACGCCTTGGGGGGGGGGGAGAGAAGATAGCTAGCTAGCTAGAGATAGATAGATAGATGGTTCCCTGGCCCCAAAGGGAACCAATGGGGTGGCCCACCTGAGGATCACCTTCTGTGTTTGGACTACAACTCCCATCACCCCCAGCCACAATAAAAAATGAATGGTGGCTGGGGGGTGATGGGATTTATAGTCCCAACAACAGCTGCAGACCCTCAGGTGGTCTAACAGGATACACCTGGGAGACGCCAGGAACAGCCACTGAGAGATGCTCTGATGAGCTGAATAGAGACAGTTGTCCTTCCCCTGCTAAATATGGGAGCTGCCACTTTAAAAGTTGCCTCTGCTCAATTTGCTGGAGCATAGAATAAAAATTCTGAACACTTCAGAGAAAAACACCCATCAGCTGCCTGTTCAGCTGCGCAGAAATCTTCTTAAGATGAATGGTTTCAAAGTGTTGGGGGCTGTTCAATGGGGAGTTTGCCCAATTGTCTTGGAATGTGCTCTAATTTTTATTTAATAAAACTTGGGAGCTGCATATCCTGATGTCTTGCTTCTTATTCTCAGTCCCCAAAGGGTTCTGCATGACGACTTCAACGTTGTCAGGAAGATCTCTTTCCAGTGGTGGCTTCCATCTCGCCATTTCTATTTCCCCACAGTCTTTTCCAAGGCGTGTTTTAGCTGCTTGAAGTCTCTGCAATCTCCAATCTTGTTTTTCTCCAGAGCAAATCAGTTTTCTTTAATGTTTTCTGCCAGTCCTTGTCATCTGCAGTAGCTCTAACGGATAAAGAACAGCACATCATGGCGGGGGGGAGGAAAGGGTTGATTTTTTTCAAAATAGCTGCTTTTAGAACTACTAGTCCATCCTATGGCTCTGAGCCAGCTACTTTGGTGCCAGCAAACGAAATTGCTACATCAGTGGAAAAGCACAAAACAATATTCAAACAAACAAACTGGCAATGGAGAACTTGATATCAATTACATGCATGTGTTTCTGAATCACAGTGTGCAGTGTTTCTCATTCCCTCTTACAACTTCTGAAAACAATTTTATTTTTCTTGAGAGTGACGCTGTTTGGGAAATGGACCATATCTTGATTGAAACCTAGCAGGTCCATCCGAAATCAGCTAAAATAGCTTCAGGGATGAGGCTTGGCACGTAACTCACCAATGGGTCATTCCTGGTGTATAGGAGAGAGAACCCCCTTCCCCCCTTAATGACTCAGCTGGGACTGCAAATTCATATTCTGTATGTACAGCCAAATTGCTTGCGCCGTACATTCCTAATTTCGATAGCTGCTTATGCCAGACCAAAAACAATTTTCTCTAGACATCAGGTACCAAACTAATGATGATCAGCATGTGCATAGCAAATCTCAAGTGCTTTAAGAGCTTGGTGTGTGTTATCGGTAAACCTCTCCTGTATTCTACCAAAGACAAGCACAGGGCTCTGTGGTTGCCAGGAGTCAAGCGGGAGTTGCCAGAACCTAAGGGGTATACTCGTGGGTCAAATGGGTCGTAAGCCAGTTGTTGCTGCTTGATCAGCAGCAATGGATGGAGTAGGCTGGGAAAGTGGCAGCAGCATCAGGCAGGCACAGGCGGAGCACACCCCCAAAGGCAGAGAGTCACTCTTTCAGTCAGTTCTGTCTTTGAGAGGGACGCCATCCTCTGTCCTCTCTGGAAACTGCCTTGCAATGTCATTCCATGCATGTTTACTCAGAAAAAGCCTCCTAATGGAAGTGGGGAAATGCTTGACTAACTAGCAGAAGGTTGCTAGTTCGAATCCCTGCTGGTACTATATCGGGCAGCAGTGATACAGGAAGATGCTGAAAGGCATCCTGTCATACTGCACTGGAGAAGGCAATGATCAACCCTTCCTGGATTCTACCAAAGACAACCACAGGGCTCTGTGGGCGCCAGGAGTCAACACCGACTCAACAGCAAACTTTACCTTTACCTTACTCGGAAGTATGTCCCATTTGGCTCAGGGAGGCAACAGACCATGGATGCACAATTCAAATACTCAGGTGGGACAGAACCAACTATGACTTGGTATGCAAGAAACCCTGGTCTATTTTCAGTGCATTATTTCATTAAGATTAATTAACAATAGTAATGAAAGCAATTATTTGTGGAACCTTTCCCTGCGTCAATGGAACCACCATTTTATAGGATTTACCTAACCCTAATCCCTGCTGCCTGGGCAAAGAGGCACCTTTTTAACGTGGTGATTCTTTTTATTTAGTAGGGGGAGATCAGCTGGCTCTATCCACCCCCAGCACAGCATCCCTCCAGTGGCTGTTGCTGGTGTCTATCTTATGTTCCGTTTTAGATTGTGAACACTTAAGGGACAGGGATCCATCTTATTTCTTTATTATTTCTCTATGGAAACCAGTTTTGGAGGCTTTTGTTGAAAAGCGGTATATAAATATTTCTTGTTGTTGTCGTTGAGCCAAGCACAGTGGCCAGAAAATAGGCCCTGTCTCTGCTCAGTCACTGGGCCACGTAGAGTGGATGCCAGCCCCAAACAAATGTGATGCCTCTTCTCCCTAAGTCACTGCTGTCTTCAGGCTGCAATCCTAGGCATGCTTCTTTGGGAGTAAGCCTCACTTGTTCACCATAAGGCCCTATAATTATGGCCATTAGTATTGGCTTCATATTACAGATGGAGTGCTGAGCTGGAGAGGAGAGTTACTTAAGGCCACCTAGGGAGTCTGTGGTTGGGATGAGACTTGAAACTGGGCACTTCCTGGTCCAATGGCTATTAGTCACGGCAGTTATGTGGAGCCTTCATGTTCAGAGGCAGCGTACCCCTGAATACCAGTTCCTGGGGGAGTGTAACAGTAGAGATAGGCTGTTGCCTTCATACCCTGCTTATGGGCTTCTTATTTAATTATTCAATTATTTATTCAATTTATTTATTCTTGAAGGCGTCTCGTTGGCTGCTGTCCAGCATCTAGTCCAAAGTTGGGGTGCCCAACCTTGGTCCTTAAAGTTGTTATTGGACTCCAACTCCCATCATCCCCTGTCCTGCTAGAGGGCTAAAACTGGGCTAGAGGGCCAAAACTGGGCACCTCAGATGGACCTTTTTGATCTGATCCATTGGGAGGTCTTTTGATATTCGCACTTTTACCTACAAGGCTCCTGAACTCTGCTCTGCTTCCAAGGTCTACTTCATCTTAAGACACCAGATGAAGTGCCTTAATTACACTAGATGAGACGATCAGTGTGAGAAGAATGAGCTGTATAGTCCTATCAGTGTTACTTGGCAGCCGTGTTTGATTGGTGCTATTCTGTTTGTTCACAGAAGGAAGGTGAAAGGGGTTTTAGTTGCGGACTGAGCATTAACATGTTGATGTTACTCTGACATTTTAATTCTAAGAAGGAGCCAGATTTCCATTAATGCTTGGGTGAAATGCATGAAAGATCCTTTCTCCTTAATCCTCTGTCATCTTGGGCTTCTGTGACCTTCCTTCATCCCTTGGCATTAGCTTAGTAATCCCTTCTCGTTCACTTTTCCCCCTTTTCTTATCAAGGGATTTTCTTCAGGTGGTGCTTGGCACTCTCTCCAAATAGGTAACACCGATCTTGTTATATTTGATTTAAGCACATATTTGCATCATTTAAGCCATGTGGTGAGAGCCAACATCATTTAAGCCAATATTCAAAATATTTTGAATATTTTATGACAATAAGCCTTGCTTTAATGAAGGCAAAGGGCAATCAATTTGAGTGGAGGAGGACATAGTCAGTAGCTCCCTGTGTCGATTGCGTGAGGGTGTCATGACCTGTCCAGGGCTTGTCTTAGAGATTTGATAGCCTTGGCAGAGGAAGAGGAGGAGAATGTTCCATATAGGCCAGGTCAGAGGAAGAGGCAAGCAGAATGAACCCCTAGGGTGAGTACTGTGTATAAGATGCCCAAGCTGAGGCCTGGTCTATGTGCAGTAGAATGAAATGGTCGTTATTTATTTCTTTAGTGTTTATTTATTTATTAATCACATTTGTACACTGCCCCAAACTTTCGTCTAGGAGAGGATGAAATGGTTTTAGGAGAGGAGAGCTGGTCTTGTGGTTGCAGGCATGAATTGTCTCCTTTGCTGAGCAGGGTCTACCTTGGTTTGCATTTGGATGGGAGACTACGAGGCGATTCTCATGATCAGTGGAAAGCGGGCTAAGGGAGCTTAACCCGCTTTCTACGGACCGTGGGAACCACCGGGCTCATAGGCGAGCCTGGTTTCCCCAAAGCGGGTAACCCGCTTAAATACCCCTCCCCTTAGCCTGGACTCCATGCCACGGCAACACATGAGAAGACCCCTGATGGGAGGTTGCAAGCAGCCTCCCGGGCTCAGGGGTCTCTCCAGGGCTCGCACAGGGCATCCTGCTAACTGGGCAAAGAGGCACCTTTTACCATGGTGATTCTCTTTATTTAGCAGGGGGAGAGTAACTGGCCCTATCCAGCCCCAGCACAGTACTTCCTCCAGTGACTGTTGCTGGTTTCTATCTTATGTTTCTTTTTAGATTGTGAGCCCTTTGGGGACAGGATTCCATCTTATTTATTGATTATTTCTCTATGTAACCACTTTGGAAACTTTTGTTGAAAAGCAGTATATAAATGGTTGTTGTTGCTCCAGGAAGCTGCTGGAGCAACGTCCCACTCGTGTTCCACTAGCCAAGGTGCTGATTGGGAGCTGTCCAAGGTCTGTGCTGCTCCTAGAGCCCTTCCTTAGCGAGACCCTGGTTTAGCCCGTCCTGGCAACTTAATCAAGAATTCCACCTAACAGAGGGATGGTGGATCAGGTGCTTTAACAATATGGAATAACCACAGGTTTGCTTTCTCTGTGCCATCTGAAAATATTTCTTTCTTTTTCAGTTTGCAGCTCTGGCATGTTGCCCACTTGCCGTGCACGTGAATATAAATGAGGGAAGTTGAGAGATAAAGCTGGCTCTCTGCTGCCTTCGTTTGTGCATACAGGAGATTTAGATAGGACATCTTTTACTGCAGGCAGTCAGATTAGAAACATCTTTGTAAAACTACTTGCATATGAGTGAGCTCTAAAGCTGTTTAGACCTGCTGGCTGTTTCCCCCCCATTCCCTTACAAACATTTAATTTCTGCAGAAGTCATCAGCTTTTTTTTTTAAAGATCTAACTGAATTTCACACAAATCTGTTAATCTGGTGACAGATGTAAATTGTAGAACATATGGGAAAGTCTGTCTGTCTCTTAAAGCTGGATTGTAGCACTTCAAATAGGAGACAAAGTTGTGAGCCTGAAACAGTGTTGGTTTCACTTGAAACCATTTAATATAGGGGTTCCCAAACCTGGATGTGCACATGTTGTTGGACTACAATTCCCATCATCCCTAGTGACATTGTGTTTAAGGATGATGGGAGTTGTAGTCCAACAACATTGGGTTTCATTTGAAACAATTTAATACAGGCTTATTATGTAATATTATTTATTATTTTATTATTTAATACAGGCTTTGGTGCAACATCTGTACTAAACCTGGGGGTGCAGATGTTGTTGGATTCCCATAATTCCCGTAATCCCCAGCAATTGTATGGCTGGGGATGTTGGGAGTTGTAGTCCAGCAACCGTGGCCCCAAGTTTGAGAACCCATGTTAAATTCTTAACAGTTACGGGTTCAGAAGGTAGTTCATCCTGATCCTTTATTCTTTTAGCTTTTCTGAATATATCTGCCCTGTAATGTTAACTTCTTAAATTGCTATCCATATACATGACACTTTAGGAAAAAACAAGAGGACAGGTCTCTGCCCCGAGGGGCTTACAATCTACTTATTGACATAAAAGAAGCAACAGAGAGGAGGGGTGTGGAAATGGTGTGGACTGGGGAAGAATATGAATTCATTTCAGTTGCACATTCTTCAGCAAGCTGCATAGTAGGGTATAGGAATTTAGGAGTTGTACCAAAGGTGTTGGAAGAACAGGTGGGTTTAAGATGGGATTTGAAGGAAGTGAAAGAGGAGGCATCACATAGGTGTTTTGGGAAAGGGTTCTAAGTATAAGGGGCTGTAAGGGAGGGAGGACCAAGTTGTCTGAAGGAGTCAGAGACCTCTGGATGATTAAGGGTGGTGGAGTTGGAGAAGCAAAGGTTATGTGGGCAGGAGTGTAGCAAGAGAGGGGAACTGAGAGAGAGAGAGAGGAAGGAAGGAAGGAGTTGATTTGGAACAATCTTGATGGGCTCTTTATCCAGAGGAGCTATGGATCCTGCAGTGAAACTAAACAGTTGTCCCTCAAAATCGGGAAGGATGCAGAAACTAGATTTTATTTAAGTTAGAGGTGGGCAAACGTAAAACTTGCGGAAACTGCTTTTGGTTCACCCTAGCACTCCAAGGTCCACTCTTCCAAATATTCAAGGTTAAAGTATGAGAAAAGCACTGCATTTTGGGGAGATTTTGTTGTGATTTATTTTTCTTGAAACTTGCTAGGCTTATAGCAGTGTTACTGATGCACAGGGCAGATGGGCACGCTTCCTGCCCCTTTGGTGCAAAGAGATTTATGCCTTTTGTAGTGGTCACCTTAAGTGGCGCAGCAGGGAAATGCTTGATTAACAAGTAGAAGGTTGCCGGTTCGAATCCCCACTGGTACTATATCGAGCAGCAGTGATATTGGAAGATGCTGAAAGGCATCCTCTCATACTGTGCAGGAGGAGGCAATGGTCAACCCCTCCTGTATTCTACCAAAGAAAACCACAGGGCTCTGTGGGCGCCAGGAATTGAAGTCGGCTTGACGGCATGCTTTACCTTTACTCATATTTCGTACACAGGAACATTAAACTTTAACATTAGAATTAGTTGCTCAGTATGTAGAACCAGTACCGGGGAAGTCCACACAACTATAAGCTGGATAGGAGACAAATCTTATCCAGTTCTGGGAGCTGGGTGCATTTCTGCTTTGCGCTCAACTGTTGGAAGTGGGGAGCTTGATCATCGCCAGCTGGTGGGATGATTCTTCTGACTACCTTGTTCCGAAGCTGGGGATGGAATCTGGATAGGGTGTGGTTGTCTTACCCAGCTGGGACTTGACAAATATCAGGCTCCCACATCCAACCTTGCTTTATACAGGGAATTTAACCAATCAATCAATTAATTAATTTGAAATACATCTAAACCACCCAAACCTTACGTCTCTGGGCGGTTTACCATTACAGTAATTTAGGACATCAAATCAATTAACAATTAAAATCATTGAAAACATTTGAAACCCAATATTAAAGCTATACATCTAATTAAAAGCCAGGGTGAATAAATGTGTCTTCAGTGCCTTTTTAAAAGTTGGGGATGCTCTTATTTCAGTAGGGAACACATTCCAAAGTCCAGGGGCAGCAACAGAGAAGGCCCATTCTGGAGTAGCTGCCAAATGAGTTGGCAGCAACTGCAAACGAACCTCTCCAGATGATCTTAACAGGCCATGGCAAAGAAGATGTTCTCTTAAATATCCAGCGCCTAAGCTGTTCAGGGCTTTATAGGTAATAACCAGCACCTTGTATTTTGCCCAGAAATGTATCGGCAGCCAATGTAGTTCCTTCAATATCGCCTGACTCCAAAGGCAGTTCACAAAAATAAACACAAGAAACAAAACAAGACAGACTGTTAAAACAATTAAAAACTGTCAGGTCCCCGTTTCCATTTTTATTGATGCACAGCTGTCATTTCAACTGGGGTTGGTAGAAGGTGCTCCTGGCCATAGGCTCAACCTGAGGCCTGAGTCCAGAAGCTCTCCCAAGCTACGTACCTGATCCTACTCACCTGATCCATATGAATGCAAAACGGGAGCACACCCAGCTCTCGTAACTGGGTAGAATCCATCTCCTACCCATCTTATATCTGAGTGAACTGCCCCACATTCTGAGCCAATAGCTCAGTGGTGGAACTCAAACTTTGCATGCAATCTCAGGTTCAATTCCCTGGCATTTCTAGGTTAAAAATCTGGTAGCAGGGAAAGCCGGGAAAAAGCTTGAAAAGCTGCTGCCCGTTGGAGTAGATGGACCAGTGATCTGACTCTTTATAGAAGGGCTGCTCAACTTCAGCCCTCCTGCAGATGTTGGCCTACAATCCCATAATCCCTGGTTATTGGCCACTGTGCCTGGGGATTATGGGAGTTGTAGTCCAGAAACAGCTGGGGGTGGTGGCTAAGTTGAGCAGGCCTGCTTTATAGCTTCACATGTTTGTGCTCCTTGACTTCTCCTGCAGAAATATCTGAGATGTTTCACTGAATGCTGCTGAAGGTCGAAAATGTCGAAGCTATGAACTGCCTCTGAATCGGAGAC
Organism: Hemicordylus capensis; assembly: GCF_027244095.1. Classification (NCBI taxonomy): domain Eukaryota; kingdom Metazoa; phylum Chordata; class Lepidosauria; order Squamata; family Cordylidae; genus Hemicordylus; species Hemicordylus capensis. The sequence goes on from NC_069665.1 coordinate 18,311,361, forward strand.
ATTTGGGATTTGAAGTTTTACTGTCGAGCAATATTTTTTCCATTTGCTTTTAACTTCTAGTTCATTTTTAAGCACCCCAGCTTTTAAACGTAAGATGAGAGAGTAAAGAGCAAAGACATGACAAAGTGATATTATTTTACCTATGAATAAGGTAAAGCTGTCTGAGAAAAGAGCATGAGCTGTCTATTCCTTTCGAAGGGTTTATGTTTTATGAATGAAGAAAGTACAGTACTTGAGAGCAAAAATCAGTCACTGTCAGCCTGGATTTCTAGAATTGACAAGTGTACATTGTTTTACTTTTAAGAGAGCTCCTCCCTACCCCCGTTTAAAGAGTTTGGAGCAATAACTGGTAACTCTGGGAATGCGCTCCCATAACTCCCAGTCATTACAGTGATGCTTTTGCAGGAGAACTTCTCACTGAATGGTTCCCTTTTTGCATTGCATTAAATGAAAGCAGAGATTTCCCCCAGATACTCTTTACCATCTGCCTATGGAATAACTTTTGACATTTTTTCCCCTCTGCCTGTCAGTTCAGTAAAACATTGACCTTGCAAAATATTGCTTTGGATCTCCCCAGAACCATGGACAGTTCCAGAGGCAGCTGCCACAGGACCTATTCCTTTGTGAGAGTAGCATACTAGAGGCTTCTGGTATTTTGTGTGATTATATCTGTTTCCAAAAGAGCTGGAAAAGTTATGATCCTTACAGATGCATATGTGGAGCACCTGGGAGTGAGAAGGCGGTACTGGCAGACTCTGGGTAACCCACAGATAGGTTGGTTTCACGAAAATCTGAAGGGAAAAAAACCCCCCAAAGGGGACCAAAAACTCCCCATACTGTCCCAGTGTAATCCAATGGAGCGGAATGTTCACAAACTCATAGGGCACTTAACAGACAACTAGGGGGGTGGAGCTGATGAAACTCAGTGGCAAGTTGGGGGAAAGGAGGGCTTAACAAAAAGAGTGGGAAATTTTGTAGCTTGAAGAATGCTCCCTCAAGACAGTCACAACCCCTTCTGCTTCTGAGGGGGAATGGTGCCTAAAACCTTCATTGTGACCAGACACAGGTTCAGGTAACACGTGCACACCAGGGACATAGGTAAAGGTAAAGTGTGCCATCGAGTCATTGTCGACTCCTGGAGTCCTCAGAGCCCTGTGGTTGTCTTTGGTAGAATACAGGAGGGGTTTACATTGCCATCTCCCACACAGATGATGCCTTTCAGCATCTTCCTATATCGCCGCTGCCTGATATAGGTGTTTCCCATATTCTGGGAAACATACCAGTGGGGATTCGAACCGGCAACCTCAGGCTTGCTAATCAAGTCATTTTCCCGCTGTTACATTTTGTTGTGGGTCCATACTTGTATCTTTTAATAAACAAATGTGTAAGCTGAGCATGGGGGAGTTTGCATATACTCAGATTGCTAGTCCATAAAATCCTACATTAGTTCCTTTCCAAAGCAAACAGCATATTCATAGCCAGATGCAAAACTCAGATTTTTGCTTGGCAGCATTCTAGCCACCAGATTGTGAATTCCTTCACACGAGAATGAAAAAGAGGCAAGGAGTCATGGTTTTGCAAACCGATGGGAATCCCTCCTATCCAAGTTGTTCAAAATAGCCAAGTTCTGTACCCTACTCTTTACCCAGGTAGGAGTAAAAGAGAGCTCCTCCCTTCTTGTTTTGGTAGTGGCAGTGCATTTATCTTTTCTAATAGTTCCTGGGACTCAGCGGCCATGTTAACGATAGAGAACTGTGGCTACAGGAGCTGCCATCCGTGCATGTGCTGCTCTGCAAAGCACACTCTATGATCCTGTTGCTTCCAATACCTTCAGTAGGGCTGGCCCTGACTCCTGCTCCTTGTCATCAGTCAGAGGAGAGCTGATGATGTAACAAGGATTGCCAGTCTGCTGGCAGCACAGTGCATGCTGGGATGGCTGACACGTTCCTTGGAGGACCTTCTATTCTCCCAGGTCCCTATTTTAGCAGTGGAGTCCAGAGCTGCTTTGATTGTCTGTGTCCTGGGTTTGGTGACCCAAACAGAAGTTCTGCTCATCTGGCTATTAGGGTAGAAGCTCTTTACTCCCCACCCACCTCCACACATGTGAAAGGGCTCTGTTTCTCTCCTGCCACAGAGATAGGTAGAACTTGGGTCCTTAACTAGCACTTGCTATTTCTCATTTGCACCCTCCATGACCTTGCAACCCTCAAGGTCAGTTATTGAGCTCTGTCCCAACCTGCAAGGGCATCAAACAAGACTGCATACCTGCCCCGCTCCTGTTTAATTTCTATATAAATGCTATGGTGGGCCACCTGAATAATTTGGACTTTCATCCCCCTAAGTTGACAGAGAAACACATCTCCATTGTGCTCTACACAGATGACATGGCAGTTCTCTCAAGGACCCCTTTAGGACCCCCTGAGCATTGGGAGCCCTTGCCCAATACTGTAAGGAGACTCTACTGGAAATAAATAACCATAAAACTAAGATCGTGGTCTTTGCCAAGAGACCAAAGACATACACCTGATGTATAAATGGGGACACAATCGAGTGGGTCTCATGCTTCAGATATCTGGTATTGGTCTTTCATGCCTTTGGTACTAGGAAGGTTTATGGCAGCTATGTTGCCGCAAATGCCCAGAGCAGCGCTGCTGACATCCTAAAATCATTCTGAACGAGAGGAGGCCAATACATTCCTTACACCCCTTAACCTATTTGAAGCTGAATCACTGGCACAACTCCTCTACAGTGCTCAGCTGGGCCCTTTCCCCAACTTTGCCCCTTTGGAGCTTGACCAGCCTAAATTCCTAAGAGCAATATTGCAGGTACCCTGCTGTGTCTAACGCTGTTCTTCGATTGGAGGCAGGGCTGGTGAAGGTGGAGGCCAGAGTATGGCTGACCATACTCAACTGCTGGCTAAGACTGTCCCCAGTGGGCTTAGCCCCCACTGGAGGAAGCAAACTCATGGAAGCAAACTCTGCTGGCAAAACCTTCATTACCTGGGTTCTCCCCTCCCTCCCTACTTTAGGCCAGGACACTCCTTAAACAGTGTATAACAGATGAAGAGCGTCAAACTGATTCAGGCAGGGCTCCAAACTTCCCTATCATTGAAAGTCTAAGGTATTATAGCAACACCTGCTGCATATCTTATGCAGCCAGAAGCCCCTAACCAGAGAAGGGCCTTCACCGTAGCTCATTGTAGTGCCCTCCCTTCGGCTGTGTTAGATGAAGGATGTAGGAGAATCCCCTTTCGGAACATCTGTGGCCTTACGACGTCGGCCAAGTTGAAACCACCGAGCACATCCTCCTTTACTGCTTATTTTACAGAGATGTCCACAATATTCTTAATTCTCCCATTACTTATCAGGCTGCTGGGCTGCTCCAGCCAATTTTACACCTTCCTCTTACTCTCTGACTGTAACCCATAATGTTGCCAAGTTCTGCGTGGCAGTGTGCAAAATTCATCGAGGTCTAACCGCCAGTAAGAGTTAGCCTGGCTTGACACAGCTCATACCTACATTGTTGCACCTAATTTCCAGTTGCTTAGTTTTATAGCTTTTACTGTTACAGCTTGTCTCTTTAGCTTTTATTGTTACAGCCTATCTCTCTAGCTTTTTAGACTTTATTACTTTTATTACAGTTTATAATATTTTTTATTATACCTTATAGTCATTGATTTAATTTCATAGCCTTGTAGAATTTCACAGAATTTAGCTTTAGGGCATTTTTATAGTTCTTAGGCTACCACTTTTTAACTCTATAATTATTATTTGCCTTTAGGCATAGACCTTACAGTTATTAATGCCATAGTGGTTAATTTTATAGCGTTTATGTTCCTTCTACTGTATGCTGGTCAAAAACCGAAATAAAGATGATTGATTGAGTGATTGGACTCTGGTCCCAGTGCCCACTTTGTCTGGTAGGTTTATTGAGTTGTCTATCAAATAAAATTTTTCTAGCTATCAGTGCCTTTTGAGGAAACATCCTCCACTATTAACTAAGCCAAACAGACCTGATAAAGAGTCATCTTCACATTTGATGGCCTAAGACCATCTTTACAAATTTTTAGATTGTGAGCCCTTTTTTGTGCAGGAACCATCTTATTACTTTTTACGTGTAAACTGCTTTGAGAGCACTTTTTGTTGAAAAGCGGTATAGAAAATATTCAGAATATTTAATAAAATCTAAAATATTGATATGCTGCATGTTCTTGCCAAAGATGTTTTAAAGCTACTTTGCTATGTACAGCTGAAGTGAAAGCACATGCAGTATTTACCCGAATAGAAGATAACTCTGAATTTAAGACAACCCCCTTTAAAAATTACAGGTTAAATACAGCTTATACTGTATACCTAAAAGGAAGAGGACTCTGAAATTAAAACAATCCCCTGATTTCTAACATCAAAGAACTTGGAAAAAGCCTAGCGGCTGTTCTTGCCATCAGACGAAACCAGGCTAAGGAAGCCAAGCCTGGTCTTGGCTGATTGTAAGAACCACTGGCAGCCACACAGCTGCCAGCACAGCAGAGCTTTGGCGGCAAACCCGCCGAACCAGCCAACCTCTTAAATGAGGTTAAGGGAGCGCTCACTCCTTTAACCCCATTTCCCTGCTTGTGTGCAGCTCCAGCTGCTTTTCGCCTGCATTGCTGCAGTGATGGGCACCACTGCTGGGATACCCATCATGCACCGTGCACTCATACGGTGCATCATGGGAGTTCCGAGGGCCAGGAGGACGTGCCTCGTTTTCTGACCCTCCATGCTTCCGGGGGCTGCCAGCGATCATCTGGGCGGGCAATCTGCCCGCCCGTAGAGAAACAAAGGATCATCTGCAGGGAAGTAAGTGTCAGCAGCCTTCCTCCCTGCACTCCCTCGAGCCCTTTCTCACCGGTCATGAGAAGGGGCTCCTAGTCTTGGATTCAGGTAAATAAGGTATTAATAAATGACTATAAATTGCATAATGTGGTCGGGTTCACACATGTTGTGGAACCTACTTGCAAAGTCGGTAACCAGCTTGCCCGTGAATGTCTGAATCCATGCCAGGGCAGGAATCTGAGGATCACTCCGGGTGTCAAACTGAGATGCATAACCAAGATTTGAAGCAGACTTGCCAGACCAAATTCTGATCACCCTGTGGTTCCTGCTATGTCTGAATGCACACTTTCCATGAGTCTCTGGTTCATTGCAGGTGAGCCTTTGCAATCATGACTGATGGATGCCAGGCAGATGGCACAGTGAAGGCTTGCCAGCCAAAGGGCAGCTCAAGGCAGACTGAGATAGCATCCAGGACCTTGTTGGGAAGCCCTGACAGGTGGCACACCTCTGGCTCGACCCGGCTACTTCCACCAAATCAAGATTTGTGATCGTCTGCAGCACCAAGTTTAGTTCCCTCCATCTCTTGGGCTGGGGGAACCTCAGGTTCCCTGCTCTGTGTGAAGCCGCCTGATATAAAAAGTAACAATCTTTGCTCCCAAATTCATTTCTTGATTAACAGAACTTCTTACGGCTGTGTAAATCTTGTCTTGAAGACTTTGCAAGACTTTCATTGCTCTTGTAATTTTTTTTTTTAAACCATAAATTGAAGTGACCTAAAAATGCCAGGATCAACCTGACTTCTCAGCCATTATTGTTTAATCATATTAATACAATACCTCTTCTCTCAGTAAAATAAAATAATGCAGACTAGAGTCCCTAATTGTGAAGACATGTTCACCCAAGTAAAATATTCCATACTGTCAGGTTTTTTTTCACTGGAATCACTGAGACTGTCAGGTCCCTGTCCCCATTTATATTGATGCACAGACGCTTATATTTATAATGACTTGAGCATTCTTGATTTATAAGAGCAGATCTCTTCATAAAGCATTCATAGGGTCTTTTTTCCTTTTTGAGAAGGCAGCTAAACTGGTACAAGGCTAATGAAATCAGATGTCTGAAAACATGTTGAGTTTTTATAGATGGACAACATTTTTCATGATTTGACATGGTGAGATGACAAGTCTAGAGGGGCATTCTGTATTATGGGACCATATTCCAACAACTGGCAGCCTGTTTAGGGCAGCTTGTTTCTGGGATCGGTTTAATCAGTGTTGTGCTTGGAATGTACATTGCTGATCTACGTCTGATTTTTTAAAATGTGTTCAAACGGCAGGGCTGGCCCTCGGGTTTTGATTCTGGCGCAAGGGCGTAGCAGCCGTTGAACAAATAGGTTCAAAGAACCTGGGCCATTATGTTCCAGGGGCCACGCCTGGTGCCCCAGCCACATCAGCCAACAGGGCCACGTGCCCCATTTGGAAGTAAAATTCGGCCAGCACCATGTTTGCAGCGTGGCTGGGATGGCTTCTCCCTGCTTGCAAAGGCAGGGAGAGGCATCCCTGGCCAGGCTGGGAGCCCAGCGCTGGTTGAAACTTCTCAAAAACAGAGCCATGGGGTTTCAGCCAGAAGTATCAGCCAGCGCTGGTCTTTGCAAGCAGAGAGAGGCATCCCTGGCCAGGCTGGGAGCTGGTTGAAACTTCTAAAAACCGGAGCCACTTGTTCATGTGGCCACACAGCCTGCGTCTGACGTGGGGGGCATGGCTGGGGTGGTGGGGGTCCCCGGTGGCAGACTGGACAGGGGCTGTTGGTGTCTTTACTCTGCCACTGTGCTGGTGTCCCTCCCCCCACCGCCAGCACCAGCTGAGAAGTGCGGAGTCCCGGCTTTATCAGGCCACATGGCTGCTCATTTGCCAGATCGAATGACCAGCGCATGTGACCAGCAAATGGCTAGCCTGTGCTGGTTTGAGGATACAATGGGAGAGGGAGATGGGTTGTTGAGTTTGGAGCCTGCCCGACATCCACCTTTCCTCCATTGCTGCCATCTCCCTCCCCTCAACAATGTAGGGACGGAGATCCTCCGGGCCAACCAAACTCTGTGTGTCCCTGAGAGGCTGCTTTTAATGGTGCTGCAAGGAGCTTCTCTCCATGACCAACCAGGCCTGGCCGCAGCCAAGCCAACCCTCTCATGCACCACTGTGCTTCCTGTTTTGGATCCAGGCACTTGAGAAACCAGGATGGAGGCTCTTGCCTGAGCAGTCAGAGGAGTATTGGAGCAGAGTGAGACAGGGAGGGGGCAGGAACAGCGCACACTGAGGGGAGAGGAGGAGGAAAGCAAGCCAGAGACCAGCTAGGAAATGGGCCCTGCCCACTCAGCCTCCACCCAGGGAGCTGCAGCGCCCCCAAGAATTGTTTTCCTAGGCGACTGCCTAGGTCTGCCTAGTGGACAGGCCAGACCAGTCAGAAGCGGTGAAAAATGTTTCTCTTGTCTCAACTGTAGGGCAGCCCAAGCCACCATCTGGTGGTTCCACCTCCCTTCCCCATCCTCTCCAGATTGTCTTGCTGAATGGGAAAGAGATTCATGTAATGGAACTCAGCAGTGATGGGATAGTCCTGCAGGGAGGGGGCAAGTCTCCTATGCCAGTACTGGTGATTACTGCTGTTAGTGGTTTCTGAGAAACCACTCTCTGAACCCTGTGTAAATCAAGTGTGTGATGGGGAATTGTTCTAGCTTCTCATGGACATTTCCTCCTCAGACAGCCTGAGCACATACAGAGTTGGGTGCCTAGAGCACCCGATTCACAGGGGAATTCCCCTAATGCATCGTGCTGCTCGTGTGGTCCAGTTTGGGATTCCTGGAGGCCGGGACATGTTTCCCCACCCTCCAGTGATCTGCATTGCTTGGAGCAGCGCAGAATGTGGGGCACGCACCAGCGTGCCGAAGAGGAGATCCCCAGTCATCTGGGGGGAAGGAAGGTTCATCCCTGCCATCCCCCCACCCTTCCTCCTGGCCCCTCCCACAGCCATGTGTACAGCCTTGCACTGTAGTTCCTGTGGGACACTCCACATTCTCTGTGTGACTGAGAGCCCTTTCTCATGAGCAATGGGAAATGGCAAGGCAGCTAGTGGGGAGGAAGCCTTAAAAAAGCTTACCTCCCCACGGACGAGCAGATTCCTTCTTTTGGGTGGATGGATTGCTCACCCAGATTGTCACCAGCTGCTGCTGGTAGCTCCAAGGGTTGGGGTGCCGAGACACCTTGCCCCGCTCCCCGGAGCTCCAATGATGCGCTGCATGAGTTAGGGTTGCCAACATTGTGTTGGCTGAAATTGGGATGTGGGGGGCCACCTAGAGGCGGGGCCTGTCTTGGTCCCAGGTGGCAGCCGCTGCTGGATGTGCTCAGTATCACCACCATCTGGAAGGATGAGCCGGCTGCAGGTGGCGGCGCTGCTGCTGGAGGAAAGTGAAACTGCTCCTGACCAGTGGGGGCTCCTCACTGCACACGGCGCGCCCCACCTGGGGGAAGGAGGGAGCCGAAGTTGGCAGTGGCACTGGCCGTGTGCATGTACCATCTGATCCTGGCAGTTCACATATGCATGCAAAGCCAGGCTGGGCTTCCTTAGCCCGGTTTTGCCCGAGCGTGTGAATAGCTTCTGAGAGTTTCTTCCAATAAACAGCAATTCAGAGTCTATAAACCTAAGAGAATCCAAAAGTGCAGCAAATTTAATTTAGACATGAAAGGTTGGCTGTTGTCAATAATTACAAGCCTTCTAGCAAGAGTAATAAATCAAAGCATGCATTCTTTTATAAGAAGAGAGCCCTGTTTGTGTTCTCCTTCCCCGAAAAGCATGAAAAATATCTGCCCTTTGGCAGCTGAAATTAAAGGTTAAACTCCTGTTTTAAAATATTTCATTCCCCCCCTTCCTCTCTCAGTTTTTCTGTCAACAGAAAATTCTTGTGGGCCTTGATATTTTGGGGAGTAGGAATAATAATAAAAAGTTGCCCTGAAGGCTGAAAGCATATCCTCATTTTGATGACATTTTGGTACCATAATTCCAAAGGGTGTGTGAGTTTCTGTCCCAGTGCAGTCTCTCCTCTCTGGTTTTGCTGCCCCCTCCCAGTGCGACAGGAGAGGCATTTCATTCTGAAGGAGACATCTTTAACAGTCACTTGAAACAGCTATACCCAAATAAATTCCAAGTGACTTCTGACCTTCCTCAGCTGGATAGCTAAAGGGGAACTTTCCAGCTATATTTTTATCTCTCTCACATGTGAAAACATCATCTGGATATAATTTGACATTAACTCCTCGGAGCACTTTGGACCCTCAAATAAATGGACTATATTAATGTGTGTGTACCAATGAAAGCCTGGCAGTTGTGTGATTATTTATTCATAAGACTGAAATGCCATCTTTCTGCCATAAGCACTGCAGAGTGGCTTACAAAAATACATTTGAAAACAACTCAAAAACAAATTTTAATAATAAAACTTTAAGCATGATGAAAGAGATGGCGAAGCAGACTAACATTCAAGCATAAACCTCCTGTAAGAGGCCCTGGGCATGTAAATGGCCTGGATCACACAATCCTTCTCAGGGATGAAGAAATGTTGGCTCAGTTTATCAGCCACACAAAATATTTTACTGGTCAAGCTGTGTTGGTACATTGCTCATCAGGACTTTTTTTCACTCTTCAGGCATCATTTTTCACTCATCATAGACTGATCATTTGAATCTAAGTTTAAGGTGGGTTACCAACATTAGCATGACTGTGTGAACCCATGCCAAGGTGGTTTATGGCTTGAGATGAATCTGAGATGAATCTTTTAGGGGTGTGACTTTGGCTACAGCTCTGTTCCTTTCTACCCTTGTACAGGTGAAACTCGGAAAATTAGAATATCGTGCAAAAGTCCATTAATTTCAGTAATGCAAATTAAAAGGTGAAACTGATATATGAGACAGACGCATTACATGCAAAGCGAGATAAGTCAAGCCTTAATTTGTTATAATTGTGATGATCATGGCGTATAGCTCATGAAAACCCCAAATCCACAATCTCAGAAAATTAGAATATTACATGGAACCAAGAAGACAAGGATTGAAGAATAGAACAATATCGGACCTCTGAAAAGTATAAGCATGCGTATGTATTCAGTACTTGGTTTGGGCCCCTTTTGCAGCAATTACTGCCTCAATGTGGCGTGGCATGGATGCTATCAGCCTGTGGCACTGATGAGGTATTATGGAAGACCAGGATGCTTCATTAGCGGCCTTCAGCAATTCTGCATTGTTTGGTCTCATGTCTCTCATCCTTCTCTTGGCAATGCCCCATAGATTCTCTATGGGGTCAGGTCAGGCGAGTTTGCTGGCCAATCAAGCACAGCACACTGTATACTTTTCAGAGGTCCGATATTGTTCTATTCTTCAATCCTTGTCTTCTTGGTTCCATGTAATATTCTAATTTTCTGAGATTGTGGATTTGGGGTTTTCATGAGCTGTACGCCATGATCATCACAATTATAACAAATTAAGGCTTGACTTATCTCGCTTTGCATGTAATGCGTCTGTCTCATATATCAGTTTCACCTTTTAATTTGCATTACTGAAATTAATGGACTTTTGCACGATATTCTAATTTTCCGAGTTTCACCTGTATATACCCCCCTTTTATAGCAATATGGTTAGCAATATGTGTTTGACAAATGCAGACTTCCATCATCTTGAAGCAAGAGCATCACTCCAGAACATCTAACAAACCATCCCTTCACCAATCTCCTAAACTTATCTGACACAGGAGATAAGGACACCACCCAGAGGGGAGGAGATTAGAATATGCTTTGAACTATGCACAGGTGTGAGGGCCACCATCCCCTGGGCCCAGCTCACTCCCTCCCTCATGGCTTTAAAGCTAGAGGGGAAAGCAGAAATAAGGGGAGTGCTGCACAGTACCTTTCACCTTCCAGATCCCCAGCTTCTCCAGTAATCCCCCCAAATCCTTCAATTATTGCCCCCCAAACCTGCCCAAAAGGTTGGGAGGGGGGAATCGCTCAAAGGCTACTCTGCCTCCAAGCCAGAAATGCCACCAGAAATACCCCAGGAAGTGTGAAAATCATGTACAGGAACTTCAAATAGCTGAAAACCACCCTCATGATAATGGAAACTGGGTCATGATGGCCCGACGGCGAATAAGCAAAACTGATATAAGAACCTGTGGAAAATGAGAGCCTCCTGTATTCCATTTCAGTGGCCGTTACTGTTGTAACGACCAGTTTTGCCCACACATGACCAAGATCCCTGCAGAATTCTCTCTCTCTCTCTTTTTAAAATATAAGTCTGTTCATGCAAATGTGGCTTGGAAATTCTTTAGCATACTTGTGCTGTCTCACATCCATGTGTTGCACATTATTGTCCATGTCAGTCTCTTCAAAGTTCTCTCTGTCCTCTGGCAAGCCCTTGTCTGATTATGCTTCACCAGACACTACGAGATTTATTCCCACAGCTTGTCTGGTCGTATTTGTAGGTCTCAGTGCAGAAAAGGCAGGCCTGCCTCTTCTGCAGTTCTTACTGTGGCGGGTGGTGCAGGATCAAGCCCTCAGATGTCACTGTAATGTTCCATAGGAAGCAGGGCCAAATTAACAAATGGCTGTAGTAGGGCAAGGCTCTGTGGTCGCCAGGAGTCGGCACCGACTCGAGGGCACAACTTTACCTTATACTATACTACAGCACTGGGGGCCAGCCAAATAACGATCATCTGGATAGTGTATTTTATTGCTTTGCTTAAAGCAGGCCTGCTCAACTTCGGCCCTCCTGCAGATGTTGGCCTACAGCTCCCATAATTCCCGGCTATTGGCTGCTATGGCTAGGGATTATGGGAGTTGTAGTCCAAAAACAGCTGGGGGGCCAAAGTTGAGCAGGCCTGGCTTAATGTATGCCCCTGCTTCTCCTGCCCCTGCTGATATTTAACATGCGTACAGTTGACATAATAAAGCATGCATATACAACACCATGAAGTCGTACACACAAGCAAAACCACCTGCGGTGGAGAGGGCAGACGGAGAGGCAGGGTCCTGCCTGCCTCCCCGCACACGGGGCACATGGTGAGCAGCAGAGCAGGGAGCTGGAGGAGGGAGTCCTCCGGCATCCCTCAATGCACTGCACCAGGAGTCTGTTGCATTGAGGGCTCCTCCCCCAGCCGGCTGCTGCGCAACGACTCCACAGCATTATTTCCAAAGACCCCACGACACAGAGAGGTCAATCAAACCTGACCCCGGACTTGGGCTTAAAGGTGTGCTCACACCCTTAAACCCAGGTTAAAGCCTAGGGTAAATTCCTGGGCTAAGGACTGAGACAGCGCAGGGACCGGGCTTGATCCTGGCACTTCACGCAGGCAGCCAAGTTGGGCTGCCCAAGCCTGGGCTTGGCTGCTTGTGTGAATCTCCTCCATGTCTTTTATTAGGGGATGCAGCTGGAGCTCAACGGTGCATGCTTGGCTCAGAGCCTCTGCTTTGCAAGCAGAAGGTCCCAGGCATCCGTGTTCCCTCTAAGGTGTGCCCGTGTCTGCGTGCTCACACATTTTTTGATGTCTGCTCAGTTATTTTTAGATCCCGCTCAGGTTGAATCAGGAAGGTCCCACTCTGAATCTCTGTGTGCACACACTGCCTTGATACTGCCGCCCAGAACAAAACTCATTCCGCACAGAGGTGAATTTTTTTTAAAGAGGACACTGCCAGGCATCTGTGGCATCTCCAGGAAGGCCTGGGAGAGACTCCTCCCTGAAACCTTAGAGAGCCGCTGCCAGTCAGTGTAGAGAATACTGAGCTAGATAGACCAATGGTCTGTCTCAATATAAGGCAGCTTCTGTCACGCCCTCGGTCTCAGGTAGCGAGGAGGAAGGGGAAGCTGACAGCCTTTCAGCTGATGCAGGGGTGCCTGAGGGGCAGAGCCCAGCTGTCAGTTCCCAAGAGACGGCTGAGGAGGGTCTGGCTGGTGTTTCAGAGCAGGCACAGCAGTCTGAGGCAGCAGAGACAGCGATGGACAGACTAGAAGATGAGCTGTGCAGGCAACCCCCACTGACTCCGCAGCAACGGCGTGTCACAAGGCGGAAAGCACAGCTGGAAACTATCAGGAGGAGTAAACGCAGAGGGCTGATAAGCCTTGAATCCCTGCCGGCTGAGAGTTATCAGCTTGGACTATAAAGCACGTCAACATCTTTCTGTTAGCTGCTGGAAGACAACATTTGTCAACCCTCATGTTGACAGCTTTCAGCCTGAGCCTGATATAAAGAACTATTCCGAGCAGTGTTTCGTTTCTGCAGCCCAGTTTGTATTGTGGACTATCTTCCTGGACTTCCCTTCTGGGTGGCCAGATTGCTGACAGTTTCATATGTTCCTGTTAGAACCATCCCACTTATCTATAGTTGTGTGAAGAGTCTTCATATCCTACATCCATGTTGCTTGATCTTATTTACAATGACTCTATGACAGAGAGAGGTCATTCACACAGTCAAAAACTGTGTTCTACCCAGATTTGGGAGCTGTGTGTGCTCCTAATTTTTGGTTATGTAGAAGCAAGGTAGGAGGAAAATCTGGGTAGAAATGATTTTGTGGAATTATGGTAGGAGGAAAACCTGAGTAGCTTTTCCTCCTACCTTGCTTCCATGCAATCAATTCCCTCTTACCTTGCCTCTTACCTTGCTCAAGGTTTCCCTCTTACCTTGCCTCAACACAACCGATAATTGGGAGCACACACAGCTCCGAAATCTGGGTAGAACACAGCTTTTGATTGTGTTAATGACCTCAGAATGTTGTTAGATTGACAGTGAGGTAAAGGTTTGTGTTCCAAGTTGTGTCTATCTAGCTTAGTATTGTCTTCACAGACTGGCAGCGGCTGCTCCAAGGTTGCAGGCAGGAATCTAACCTTCTGCTCTTCCCAGAGTGGCTCCATCCCCTGAGGGGAATATCTTACAGTGCTCACACATCAAGTCTCCCATTCATATGCAACCAGGGCTGACCCCAGTTAGCTAAGGTGACAAGTCATGCTTGCTACCACAAGACCAGCTCTCCTGTATTTTCTGTTTGTTAGTTTTCATGAGACTGCTCCCCGTGCTGGGCGCTTTGCTGTTTGCATTTTGAATGCGATTCGCCCGAACCGAAGCATTTTGCCACTGTTGAGCGGGTAATCTGTAAGCGCCCTGTAATTAACAGGGGAGGAAAGATATCTGTGTTTTGTTTATATACATGCACCTCCTGTGCATAAGGACTATTCGAAGCTTCAGTGACTAATTTGATTCAGAAATTATTCGGCCTGGTTTGACCACTAAAGCTTTGATTTGGATCTGAATCGGTGGGCCCCTGGTTTGATCTGAATTGAAGCAGCTATTGCCAAATTTGGCCAATTCACCTCTGAATCAATTTGGCCACTTGGAGCCCTCCCCACTTTGGGCCTTCCCCCCCTGCCTCTCTATCCTCCCTTGACTGCTGTAGGTATTTACTAGTATGGGCAGGGACAGGCTGGCTCTACCCGCCCTGAGCCATTTTTGGAAGGGTGGTATATAAATCAGTCAAACAAATAAATATATTTCCCCTAGAGCTCAGTAAAGGAGCAGCATATTTTAAAATGGAGCCCAGACAAGATGTTTCCCCTGCAGTTCTGGGAAAGGTGCACAGGGTTTTATCGGAACTGTATTATTTTCTGGGGCTGCAATTTGGACCAAAGCAAAGTGCCACCTCCTTAAGCCCTGAACTGAATGGCTGGTTGTGGCGTGTGAGGCTGTGTCTCCTGAAATGCTGAGACAGTCTCCAAATCAAATTGTGGCTGCTTCACAGGCCTTGCTGTCCATAACATTGCAGCTTCTGCTGATTTTTGTCCCACATTGAAGGTCATGTTGCAGCATCAAAGATGTGTTTGCCCACTTCTGGCACAAAACGAGATCGACTTATAACGGATATTTCCATCATCAAGTGTGATCGACTTCTTTGTCATGAACCCTGCCGCCTCTTAAGATCATCTGGGGAGGTCTGGTTACGGTTGCCACCGGCTCGTCTGGAGGTGACTCGGGGCCGGGCCTTTTCTGTGGCTGCCCCAGGGCTATGGAATGGACTCCCTGTCAAAATAAGAGCTTCTTAATCTCTGGTTGCTTTGAAAAAGACCCTTAAGGCACGCGTGTTTTCTCAGGCTTTTAATTAAAATTATTTTTAAAGTGTTTAATTGTTTTTATCCTGTGAACTTATTTTAATTGTTCCACTCTGTGCGTTGGTTTTTTTAAAAATTGTTTTTATTCTGTGAAAATGTTTTGTTTTTGTTTTTATATTGTAATTTGGATTGTGTACACCGCCTAGAGATGTATATATCAGGAGGTATATAAATATGATGATAATGAAAAACATCAACCACCCCACACAGCTCCCCTGAAGCATTGCAGTAGCATGGGTGTCACTTTATAGCAGAAGCGGGCAGGGCGATATGGCATGGTTATACCATCCCCTGTGTAGGAGGCGCCCCTCCCTCTTCTTCAGTCTCTCCTCTGCCCTCTGGGGCTCTAGACTTCCAAATGCATGTGGCAAGTGATCAAAAGCAGCTTGCAGATATGGATTTTTAAAATGATTCTGAACTGGGAACTGGCTTCTGCCCTAGGTTATGGAGATTTTAATCATCTCATTCTACAATCATAAGATGCGTTCCTGGCTGCCCCTGGAAAACTCCATTATCAATACAAGCATTATTGACAAATGTGAAGGAGAAAGTTCAATGCGTTTTGGACTGGGTGGTGTCCTTGGTTGTGCAGATTTTAAGCTTCATACTTGCGTGATTGATTTGATGTTGATGTCATGGAAGTGGCAGAAGTGCTTGAGTTCTGCTGCGGCTACCAGTGGAATGCTGTTTATTTTTAGGTGGGACAGAAAGTACTTAAGGGTTGTAATAGGTTAAGACTTTGGAGTCTATACTAAGAAACTTAAACTTGGCATAGTTAATCGCTGTACCAGGGAATTTTCCTTACCAGAATCCACTTACTCGTTCTTTATAGACCGCAGATTATGATAGTGCATGCTAAATTTGCTATCTTGCTTCGAGACTGCCCGAGAAATCTTTAGCATATGATGTGTCACACAGATATATAAATATGAATGCCCTGATGGATAAAAAAAGGGGAAATGGATAACTATGATGTAAGGAGTAGATGCTGCATACAAAGTAAATGCAGACATTTTTAGAGCAGAGAAGATGATTATTTCTAAATGGATATGGAAACTAGCAGAGAAGAGGAGCCAAGTGAGGTGCTTCAGGGATAACATGGTGCCACAAGAAGATAATACTGTTTACGGGATCAGCGTATGGGACAAAGGTTTATATTTAGAGTGCTCCACATGCTTGATTGTTCAGTTAGAGAACTTAGAATGCTTAATGGGGTGGTGTTCTATTTCTGTTTAGTAAATTTGTAGCCCTATTTTCCAAGACTAAAATGCAGTGACAATTGTACTGCCAAAAATGGCAGGTTTTGCATTGTTCTTCCAATGGCAATCTTAAATTTGCTGAAAAATAATTCAAGGAGTAGATACTAATTCTCAGCTTTTTCTGATGCTGGGCTATTCTGGGGCAATTTGGTGTTCTGCGGAGGGCCAGTTGAAACATTAAGGTAAAGGTAAAGTGTGCTGTCAAGTTGGTTTTGACTCCTGGTGCCCACAGAGCCTTGTGGCTTTCTTTGGTAGAACACAGGAGGGGTTTACCATTGTCTCCTTCTGTATGAGATGTATGAGATGATGCCTTTCAGCATCTTCCTCTGTCGCTGCTGCCTGATATACTACCAGCGGGGATTTGAACCGGCAACCTTCTGCTTGTTAGTCAAGCATTTCCCCGCTGCGCCTCTTGTTGAAACATTACAGCCCTCATATAGAGGCTGTCCAAAAGTGCTGCTGCATGATGGTGTGCCACATGGTATCGGTGACACCTGAAACCCCTTCACTAGGTGCGTCAACTCAGTTGCATGCCTCTGCACATCAGTGGTGGAAACGGCCATGGGGGTGTGGCACTGGCATGGGGATGCTGCAGCCACTGGGCCCCAAGAGGATTAGAATACATTCTTACTTTTAGTGTGTATGTGTATTTCCCAAGGGAAAGGGAGGGATGGGGTGCCCATGGGCTTGATGCGCTGCTGTGTCTTCCAGACACCAGCAGAGTTGATCCATCCTATACTGTTTCAGTTGGAAAGATCATTGGAGTTTATGAGGCTGTTCTCATGAGCAGCCTAGCCCAGGGTAGGGCAGATCCTGCTGCTCCTGCCCAGCCTAACCCCGCTCCTAAGCCCATCTCTTAGCTGAGCAAGCGCTCCCTTAACCCGTCTGCTGGGCTTGTGTGCCTCCTCGGCTCCACCGCCTAGAGTGCCATTCTGATGGGCGAATCCCCCAAGACCCCGCGCTCATAGCACTGTGGGATATGTGGAGGCTGGGGAAAATGAGCCATGGCCTCTGTTGCTCAGTGCGGGTTGTCTGGGGGAAGGTGGTTGAATCCTGCCTTCCCCCCTGCACCATCATGTGAATAGCCTCTCTCTCTCTCTCTCTCTCTCTCTCTCTCTCTCTCTCTCTCTCTCTCTCTCTTCAAAAGCTGATCTCCTTTGGTTAGATTAGGGCAGGTAGCAATTTCAGATAGTCAGTCTGTTAAAAAATGCTACCCATCTGGCTCTCATAATCTTGAACCAGGGAAATAGATTCTGGCTGATGTTGCACAGTGAAATAGGGATGTTTCTGAACTGCCCATGCTGTTGTGGGTGCCTTTAAAAAAAGCCAGTGATCTTGCACAAGAGTGCTCCCCTGCAAACACTTAAGCTGGCACAATCACGTTTACTTTTTTTTTTCCAGTGCAAGTAACATTGCAAAAAGTGTGATTGTGCCAGTTTAAGTATTTGTGCAAGAGTACTTTTTTTTTTTTAGGCACCCATAGCTGTCTGTGCTGGCAGTTCAGAACTGCCTGTGTTTCACTGCGCAACGTGCCAGTGAGTGAGTCCCAATGAAAAATGCTAACAGCTCACCATTTTTGATAATCCATTCTGGCGCTAATGTACTGTATTTTCTTCTCTTAGCCTAAGTAGCTGTTCCTGGCAGGTAACATCTCCGACTGCTGATTTATGGCAGTCGGTCCAGAAATGCTACCTGTCTCATTTTGCTACCCTTGGACTAGGGGACATAGTTAAGGCTTTTTATTCTGATTTACAGATGTTGTTAATGGTGGTGGAGGAGGGAAAGTTACCTGTGCAAAGGGCCTTGAATATAAACAGGAAAAGGTTGTAGCTGCTTTGCTAGACTGCTGCTACTAAATGCTTCTGTATCTCAGATACTTCATAATTATATAAAAATGAATGATTTTCCTTTTGATTCTTAACCTTTTGGGGGGTTGTTGGATATTATGAACGCGTGAGGTGTTTGATGTGGTAGTTTCGTGTAGTAGTACAAGCATTCCCAATTTTGCTTCCCCCAGATGTTGTTGGACTATATCATCCCTTGACTTTTGGCCATTGTGTCTGAGGATGATGGGAGTTGTAGTCCAACTACATCTGGGGAAGCAAGATTGGGAAGCCCTGGTGTAGTAATTCCACAGACGTAAGAGGATAACATGAACCTTTAATGGAACTGGAGTAGGGTCTCCAATGGCCATCTCAAGAAGAATTAGGACATTGTGAGGCTGTTCTCATGTGCAGGCAAAACCAGACTAACAAACCTGGTCCTGCCCGTGTGTGAGAACCAACGGGATCATGCCTGATCCCAGCGGCACCTCGGCGGCAAACCCGTTAAGCAGCCACCTTCTTACATTGGGTTAAGGGAGCTAGCAATCCATTAGCCCTGAGTTTTAAAAAAAACCATTTGCCAGCACCAGCTGCTTGCAGTCAGGGCTGTGAGACTGCGGAGCTCCCGGCTGCAGTCAGGGAAATCCCAATAATGCACTGCACACTCGCACAGTTAATTATGGGAGTTCTGGGGGACAGGGCAACACATCCCAGCCCCCTCTCCCCCAACCCTCTGTGCCTGCCAGAGAAAAGAAAGCTGCATGTCTGGGCTTGCAATCTCCTCTCCCAGACCAGAGGCAATCGTGGTCTGCAGGGAGGTAAGCTTTTTGACGCTTCCTCCCCCACTCCCTAGAACCCTTTCTCTCCGATAATGAGAAAGGACTCAGTGCCTTGGCCAGCAATGAAATAACAACCTCTGACATCTAATAACTGAGCTACTGTTGTTGCCTGTAGAAAGCTATTCCTGCTAAGTGGATCTTTTCTTTCTCCTCTGTTAACTGACAGGAAAGAATTGGTACCTGGTGCATTTAGAACTTACAGTGACTGATGTAAACGACAATGTCCCTGAGTGGACAATGGAACCTTTCCCATATTTGGCCACCGTTTCTCCCAAAGCTTCTGCTGGCACTAAAGTGTACAAGCTTTCTGCTAAAGATCAAGACGCAGAGGAAAATGGAGCTGTGGAATATTTTCTTGAGGAAGGTAAAGAAGATTTTTAAAAGTTACAGATGGCACCGGCACATGCTCATGTATTCGGCCTTTCCTCTCTCACTCTGTACTAGGCTGGGTTTCTGCTGCTGTATTTATTTTTAGAATTTGTACCCTGCCATTCAGCTTAATAGGTTCTCAGGATGAATATAATTAAAATAAGACCTAACATACAAATCTGACATAACAGTAGGTTTTAAGTGCTCTCGAAATAATAAAGTATGCATGAAGCAGCATTCTGAACAAAATCCGGTCCAATTAACAGTTATTCAGGGAGGCACCACAGCTCAGGGTTAGAGCACTTCCCTTGTGTGCAGGAGGGTCCTTCCTAGACTCAGTCCTCAGCATCTCCAGTTCCAGGATCCAAGGGTTGAACTATGTGTTGTGGGAAGAGCGCTTCCATGGGTGGAGCTCGCTGATGGGGAGGCCTTTTTCCATTCCACTGCCATTTCTGTTGGAGTTCCAGTGCATCGACCTTTTGCACCAACTATCCTAATGACCACTAGGGGCACTAGGAGTAGAGATAGTGAGTCAGGGTCTCCCTAGCTGTCTTACCTGTCTCTAGTCTATGACCCCAGATTGGACTCTTCAGGTATTTCCTTTTGAGAGTCAGAATCCCTTCCTTTCCTCTTAGAGAGCAGATGGAAACATTTCTCTCCCCGCCTACCTATTGATTATGTAGTTCTTTAGATTAAGGATTCGGCCTTTCCTATCCAAAGGTGTCCTTCACCAATAAATCTACTTGTTTTTTATTCTACAAGAATCTCCATGTGTCTTCTCTAAATAGCTGCGACAACTAACCTCTGCATTCTGCTCTGTAACTGGAGTGGGCAGCTTCTTTAATGCTCTGCTAATTAACTGGGGGATAACAATTACAACCACCAACAATTTCATGGTCATAGCAGACTTTAAAAAGTCCCATTTCAGTCTAGAAATAATAATCTAACATCCCTGGTGGCCTTTAGGAAATGGTTTAAGGCACACCTGTTCAACCAGCCATTTGGTTGATTTTAATGGTTTTCGCTGTTAATTATTTGGTTTCGTTTTATCATTATTTGTAAACTGCCATGAGAAACTGTGCAGTGTTCCCTCTAAGGCGTGCACGTGTGCATGTGCTCACATTGTTTGTTATGTCCGCTCCATCAATTTTAGATCCCAATCAGGTTGTATAAGGAATGCCCCACTCTGAATTCATATGCGCACACACTGCCTTGATACTGCTGCCCAGAACAAAACTCATTCTGTACACAGATGAAAAAAATTAGAGAGAACACTCTTTGAGCGGAGGTATAAAAATGCAATAAACAAATAAATGCACTGTTTAATTGCTCCGAAACCACACCCAAGCTGCTTAGTTGCTTCCGCTTCCTATCTTCAGTCTCAGGTGGGTGACTGAAGACGAGTGGGCGAGGGAGGGATTGTGGTGACCTCCATGTGTCTGTTTGGAAAGTCTTAGATTTTACTCTCCATGTGGCCCCGAAGCCAGCTTTTTCAGGATTCCCAGTCATGTGGATGACCTTCAAATGGGTGCGCATGGGCCAAGAGTGAAAACAGTGTGCACAAACCAACTCCCTCCATTACCTGCACGCAAAACACGCGGGACTGAGGGTGCGAATCGGGTTTATGTTCAACAAGGCCCAGTTTGCGAATTAGTCTGTAGATAACCAGTCTCCGTGTTTGTGTCTGTGTCTTCGTAGGTGGAGAAGATCGATTTGAAGTTGAAAGGGACACTGGCTGGGTCAAAACAACAGGCTTGCCTCTGGTGAAGGAGAGGGAGTATTTACTAACAGTTGTAGCAGCTGACAAACCTGGCCGGCGAGGCTCTCCTGCCTCCATTTTCGTGGCTGCTGGCCGTCGACCACCACAGTTTGCCAACACTTCCTATGCTGTTTATGTTCCTGAAAACACGCCGCAGGGGAAATCGTGAGTACCAGCAGGAGGTTAAATTGTTTAATTAAAAGATTGCATTCTACACTCAGAAGCCCCGAGGCCTGCTGGCTAGAGTCAAAGAGAAGTGGAGTGAAACATGTTATTGGCTCTCTCTCTCTCTCTCTCTCTCTCTCTCTCTCTCTCTCTCTCTCTCTCTCTCTCTCTCTAGATGACTGCTTCACTGAGGTGTGTGTGGTGAGCATTAGCACACAAGGAAGAGCACTTCCTCTCTCCCCTCATACTGTGGCCATAATGGTGTAGCCAGCGTGGTGTAGTGGTTAGAGAGCTGGACTAGGACCGGGGAGACCCGAGTTCAAATCCCCATTCAGCCATGAAACTAGCTGGGTGACTCTGGGCCAGTCACTTCTCTCTCTCAGCCTAACCTACTTCACAGGGTTGTTGTGAAAGAGAAACTTAAGGATGTAGTACACCGCTCTGGGCTCCTTGGAGGAAGAGCGGGATATAAATGTAAATAATAATAATAAAATAATAATGAAAATGACTCCCTTGCCCCATGAATTGTCTTTGGAGGGAAGCTGCCATTGGTGACATGGGGGCTTCTGTCCCATGGCAAATAACTTTGTGGAGGGCACTAACATCAGGACTTCAGTGAAAGGGGAAAGGGTTTTGTGCCCCTCTCTGTCTTGATCCTGATCAGGTCCCTTCACAGCTGCTGTTTTAATTAAACAACAAAATAGAAGCACAACTGATGTGTTTTGCAGCAGAGAGGAGAGCTGGTCTTGTGGTGGCAAGTTGTGCTTGCCACCACAACTAAGCAGGGTCTGCCTGGTTGCATATGAATGGGAGACTTGATGTGTGAGCACTGCAAGATATTCCCCTCAGGGGAGGAAGCCACTCTGGGAAGAGCAGAAGGTTTCACGTTCCCTCCCTGGCTTCTCCAAGATAGGGCTAGAGAGATTCCTGCCTGCAACCTTGGAGAAACCGCTGCCAGACTGTGTAGACAATACTGAGCTAGATGGACGTATATAAGACGGGGTCAGAACTCTAGAGATGATTTTGATCTGCCTGTTCTAGATGGGATCACACTTCCCCAAAAGGAACAGGTTCGCAGTCTGGGAGTACTTCTGGATTCACACCTCTCCCTGGTTTCTCAGGTTGAGGCGGTGGCCAAGGGTGCTTTCTGTCAGCTTCGGTTGATACGCCAGGTGCACCCGTTTCTCGAGATCAATGACCTCAAAACAGTGGTACTCTGTTGGTGACCTCCAGACTTGACTTTTTAAATGCACTCTATGTGGGGCTGCCTTTGTACGTAGTTCGGAAACTTCAGTTGGTTCAGAATGCGGCAGCCAGGTTGGTCTCTGGGTCATCTCGGAGCGACCATGTTACTCCTTTACTTATGGAGTTACACTGGCTGCCAATAGGTTCCCGGACAAAATACAAAGTGCTAGTTATAACTTTAAAAACCCTAAACAGCTTAGGCCCTGGGTACCTAAGAGAGCATCTTCTTCATTATGAGCCCCACCGCCCATTGAGGTCATCTGAAGAGGTCCGTCTCCAGTTGCCACCAACTCGTCGCTGCCCTGAGATTGCAGAATGCGCTCTCTGCTGAGATACGATCCTCCCCATCTCTGGCAATATTCAAAGAACACCTGAAAACCCCTCTTTTCACCCAAGCGTTCTCAGCTTCCTAAATTTTGGGGTTTTTAATATCTGGTTTATTTTAAAATTAAAAACCCGATTTTGGGATTTTAATCACTGTAGTTGTTTAATTGTTGTTTTTAAATGCTTTTAAATTGTTAATTGTTATATTGTTTTTTAATTTGTTTTAGCTCTTTACTGTTTTAGTGGTTTGTTTTAATTGTAAACCGCCCAGAGCCATTTTGGAAGGGCAGTATACGAATCCAATCCAATCCAATCCAATCCAATCCAATCCAATCCAATCCAATCCATCAATCAACCAATCAATAAAAATAATATGGTCTGACTCAGTATATGGCAGCTTCCTATGTCCCTTTGTTCCAGCACATATAAGCTCTATTCAGATGTTGTATGCGTGTAAACATGTGTGCATACTAGTACATGTATTTGTGTGTGAATGACTGAACCTGCACTCATTTTAAAAGGGAACTTGGGTACAGGCCTCTCACATGCATGGTACAGATAGGAATTGTACTGCTGTACCTGTATCCAACATAATGGGTGAATAATGTTACCTATGTACATTGTACACTCGTACGAGTGTTGAACATAACGTGTGAATAAGGCTGTAGCTTGATCCTGAAAATGAACTACTATGGCTCCAGATTCAGATATTGTCAGAAGACTGATTGTTGTTCCTATGAATAAGACATTTGGACATTAATGAAAGGTGAAGGTGCAGCCACTGGGTAATGCTGGAGTGAAAAAAAGAAAGTCAGAGCTAAAGGGAAGATTTCATCCTCTCCTCCGAATCTCCCCTCCCTGAAACTCATGAGTCATTTTTATTATATTAACATTGCCAAGAATATTGCCGAGTGCTTGCATGTGGCACTTTATGGGTGCAAATTGGTTTCTTTTTTTCTTTTTTTTTGGAGCTTTTCAGTTGAAACAGATGGACAGAAGATGCTTGCTGCTTCTGTTAGGTGATATAGTATATAGCAACTCATCCTCTTTTCAGGATAAGTCCTATTATAATCTTACCAGATGTAGGACTTGACCCATTAAAGTCTAGGAGACTCCCATGTACTTTGCTGAACTCTGGATCCGATCTGACAATCTGTCATAATTTAGTACATGTGTTATCGGATGACACTGTGGCTTTAACTTAAATAGTTTACTATCTCATTTACTGTCTGTTGTCCCTGCTTTCTAAGAATAGTGGTTTTCATAGTTGCTACTTCGAAAGCAAGAAAACATATTTCCAAATGGGCCAGATGGAAGATCACCTGAATTATACCAGTGTGAAATCAGACCTTACTGGATTGCTCCACGCTGATTTTGACCACAAATGTTTCCAACACTGTGCACACTTTTCTGGAGTGTTTTAATAACAAGTGTTTTTCTTACCTCTGTACAGCAGTAGTAATGCAAAATAAATAAATTTATTTTTAATGCAGGTTCAGGGCACTATGGTAATAAATTGAAAAACATTATTTGGTATTAGATTGAAAACACTATTTTTATTTATTTTGTTGTATAAATTAAAGTGCAATAAAATCAACAATAAAAACTCAATAATAAGAGCAAAACAAAACAAAAAAACACAAAACACTCTGTCCCATCAACCATAAGAGTTAGAACTCCATCTTGTGCATTTTGAATATTTGTATATTATTAAGAAAAACACCACTTTTGCCACCATTTTTAGGTCTGTTGTGCGTAAGGAAGCATTACAGTAAAATAGTTTTGCTCAATTGTATCAATTAATGTGTTTTTTTAGTAAGCAATTCTGATTTCTCCAACCTCATTGAAATGTTTTTGTTCTGTCTTTTTATTTGTTCCTTTTTGGATATTGAGGGCTTTGATGGTTTTTGGTAGTCGTTTATTATGGCCTCCTCCACATGTAATGGCAGCAAGTAAGTACTGAAGAGCGTCAGTTCTTACTGAGCATGTGCACTACCACTGCCTGTTCCATGAAGTTTGGAGGAGAGTTGGTCTTATGGTAGCAAGCATGCATTGTCCCCTTTTCTAAGTAGGGTCTGCCCTGGTTTGCATTTGAATGGGAGACTACATGTGAGCACTGTAAGATATTCCCCTTAGGTGATGGGGCCGCTCTGGAAAGAGCATCTGGGTTCTAATGTTCCCTCCCTGGCAACTTCAAGATAGGGCTGAGAGAGATTCCTGCCTGCAACTTTGGAGAAGCTGTTGTCAGTCTGTGTAGACAATTCTGAGCTAGATGGACCAAGGGTCTGACTCGGTAGAAGGCAGCTTTCTGTCTTCCTATGAACCCACCAATGTTGGATGGAGAATGTTGGTAACCCACCTCAGCCTGACTTTGTCAAGCTGACTTCAAATGTCTGATTCTAAGTGTACGGCTGAGAAGGGTTACTGACATTCTCCACCAGAAATTAGTGGGTTCAGACACCACAGAAGTGGCGGCAGTGTTAGGAGCACATGCCTGGCAGAAACTGGTGGCTCTTCTATACATGCTTGGCGCTATTATGTGTGGACTCACCCTATATTCTAGCGTTGCTTCTTATTTATTTGTTACATGTTTATCCACTCTTCTTCCAAGGAACTCGGAGATTAGCATACAAGGTTCTCCTCCCGCTTCTCTGCCATTTTATTTAGAGGTAGGTTAGGCTGAGACGTCGGTGAGCTTTGCAACTGAGGAAGGATTTGAACCTGAGACTCTCTGGTCCTAGTCTAACACTCCAAAGCACTACACCACTGTTATGGACAGCGCTCATCTTTCGGTGGGTGTCTGATCTTAAATTGGCAAAAGGGCTTGAGCAGAGCCATTTTCATCCAGGAAAATCCAGATCGGATCTAAAGTTCAGCAAAGTACACGGGAGTACTCATAGACTTTAATGGGTCAAGCCCTACATCTGGTGAGATTATAAGAAGACTTATCCTGAAAAGAGGATGAATTGCTATATGGCTATCCAGAGGCGTAACTAGGGAAAACGGCGCCCGGGGCAAGCACTGAAATGGCGCCCCCCCACCACGCCCCCCCCAACATACTACATTATACTTAGGTTTTTCCTCACAAGCGCCCGCCACCGCCGCCAAGCCAGGCCACTGACTGGCCGCCAGGCGCCAGCAAAGCAATGGGGGGGGGGGCGCAGGCGGCACGGAAGGGACCGCTCATGGGGAAGGGGGCACCGACGTGCTCCCTTGACTGCTGCAGCGCTGCTGCACTGAGCAGGAAACATTTGTATTAACAAAATTTTTTTTTAAAAATTAAAAAATTGGTCATGGCGGCGCCCCCCACGTGACCAGAAAAGATGGCGCCCGGGGCACGTGCCCCCCCTGCCCCCCCTATAGTTACGCCTCTGTGGCTATCAGAAACTGGAGATGCCAGGAATTGAACCCAAGGCCTTCTGAATGCAAAGAATGTGCCCTTCCATTGGAGCTATGTCCCCTCTCCGCTGAGCTGTGAAGGGTGAGGTGTATATGAATGGATAGCTTGTATGTTTCAAGAATGTTTCAGGGCTTGGAGAGGGGGTCTGGATCCCTTTCAGTGAGGGCTAGACCACCTAGTGTCAGGGAGGAGGGCCACATTTGAGCTCACCACAACATCATCCTCAAATACAGCCACTTACTTTCGCCTACCCTGATGGTCCCTGATGCATTCAGGATACCACTTGAGCATGTCACACTTTCCCCAGCCTGTGAGAATCAAGCCTGTTCCTTCTCTGCCGTGCCCTGCCTCTTCATCTGCTCTGCTGGGTTTTGTTTCTTGGTCATCTTACCGCATGTGTGACAGAACATTTGGACACTGGCTTCATTTGTCCATTTGCTTTTAATTTTAATTTAGTTTTAACTTTTACCTAGGTTTTTGACAGTGTCTGCTTTGTCACATCAAAACAAGTCCCTGAGTTACAGCCTCATAACTAACCCACATGGCCTCTTCGGCATTAACCAGGCAACAGGGGACATATACTTCAGTCGAAATATGGATTACGAGAGTGACCAACACCAGTACCTCCTTCTGGTTCAAGCAAGGGAGAACCAAGGACAGCTCAGCAGCACAGTGGAGGCGAGTGCATCTTATTAACATTGCATCCTCGATTCACCATTTATATTTTTGTTTGTTATTACACCTGCATTGTGTCCCAGTACCAACCTTCTCCAAGCAAATTCTGTCCCACACATCTGGAACAGGGTCTTCTGGGTTCTGGTGCCCAGACTTTGGGACCCCCTCCCTCAAGAAATCCATCTGGCTCCCTCTCTCTATACCTTTGAAGGTGACAACACCTTTTTATTTTAATGTGCTTTCCAGTCCAAGTGATTTGTACTTTCTCCTGATTGAGTTCCTCTTGTGTGTGTTTTTTTAAAAAATGGTGCTGGTTTGTTATTTATTTAAATGCTGCCTAATGCATTTTTATTTATTTATTTATTACATTTATAAATGCCAGTAATGAATCTCATGCTGGTTTACAACAAAATAAAATAGACAATTAAAGGCAGTTAAAAACAATCAAAAGTTTCAAATAAAACCCTTCTGGAAAAGATGTGTTTTTAAGAAGGTCACCAAAGATGTTGAGTCTTGTATCAACATAGATGGAATGGGATGGCATGGGGGTGCATTCCAAAGCTTATGTCGTCTTATATGCTTTTGAAAATGATGTTGTTGGGGGCAGGGGTGATGCTTAAAATCATCTAAGGAAATCTAATCATACACTAACACATGGCCTTGGGTTGGTGGATGATGATGATGATATCTGGACTAATGAAGTGCCACCACAGTGAACAGAATTGTGCTAATGCAAGAAGATCACATAGTTGCATGAAGTCATGGGGATTTTTGGAATTGTTCTCTCTCCTCACGGGGGGAAGGGGGGAGGCATGCCACAGATTGTGTACCTTGTTGCACTAACATAAACTAGTTTGCACTAGTTCAACACTAGTCAACTAGTCTGGAGTGCAAGCTCTAGATTTAGTGCAACTATGCTGGCACAACACATTTCCGCAAGCACTTGGTTAGTCTATACGACAACTGATGTTATATAGCATCATCTATATACATGGCACTTTACCAGGAATGAGAAGGCAGGTCTTTGCCCCAAGGGGTTTTACAGTTTAATAATCCACATGAACAGAGGAAGGGGAGGAAAGTGGAGGCAAAGATAAACCTGGGAAGAAAATGTGATTTTTTTCATTTTACATGTGTAGACCTTTTTTTTTTTTTTTTTTAAAAACACCCCACGGTATAGTAACTTGCGTCTCTTTGTTGGAAAAATATCCTTTGCCCATCCAATCATGTGGCATGTTTTAATTGGCTTTGGCATTATTTTACCTGTTGTTGTCATACAGAGTTGGGAAAATCTATTGGGAGGCACCTCTTAATGTGGTGATTCTCTTTATTTAGCAGGGGGAGAGTAACTGGCCCTATCCACCGCCAGCACAGTACCTCCAGTGACTGTTGCTGGTATCAAGCTTATGTTTCTTTTTAGATTGTGAGCCCTTTGGGGGCAGGGATCCATCTTATTTATTTATTATTACTCTGTGTAAACTGCCTTGAGCCATTTTTGGAAGGGCAGTATAGAAATCGAATACAACAACAACAATAGTATTGGTACTCTTAAGCACCACCTTTCAATTTCTAGCTATTTGGGCAACTGGGTACCTATGATGTTGTCAATCTTGATGCAACTTATTTATTTATTTATTTATTTAGCAAATTTATATACCATCCAAAACTCACGTCTCTGGGAGGTTTACAAATTAAGAACGTTAAAAACATTTAAAATATAAAACAGTACAATGATAGATTCTATAAATCTCATTAAAAGGTGCGATGAATAAATGTAGCCACCTAATGGCGCAGTGGGGAAATGGCTTGATTAGCAAGCCAGAGGTTGCCGGTTCTAATCCCAACTGGTATGTTTCCCAGACTATGGGAAACACCTACATCTGGCAGAAGCGATATAGGAAGATACTGAAAGGCATCATCTCATACTGCACGGGAGATGGCAGTGGTAAACCCCTTCCTGGATTCTGCCAAAGACAACCACAGGACACTTTACCTAACAGCTCTCTTAAAAGCGGTCAGAGATAGGGAGGCTCTTATTTCAGCAGGGAATGCATTCCAAAGCCTCAACACTTCTATGTCTTCTATGTCTTAGCAGTTATCTTTTTTTAAAGCCTAGCTTTCTAGTAGAAATCCCTTGAATGTTGTTATGGGAAAATCCTAGTTTCAGACATTACACGCAGTGGAGACACAGCAGTGATCTACTCTGATACTACTAAATTCTCTTTTGTCTTGTCTGTTTAGGTTTGGGTAGTAATCACAGATGTGAATGATTGTGCCCCAGAATTCCAGCAGTCCATCTATACCAAAGACAACGTCCCTGAAACAGTGACCGTAACATCCGCACTTCTACAAGGTTAATACCTCTCCCCCACCCACTAGCCCCCCAAACAGTTTCACATTTTGCTGTCAGCTACCTGAATGGGCATGCTTTGAGTGGAGTTGCAGGGAATGAGGGGCGATGCAAAGCGAAGGAATGCCAAATCAGCTGTAGTCATACGGAGCAAAAAGAGCAAGTAGTTGGGAAGAGCAAAAAGGCTGAATTGTTCAGTCCAAGGAGCCAGGCCTGAGCTGGAATTCCTTATAGAAGGCAAGGGACGTTCTAACTGGGCAAAGAGGCACCTATTCAAGTGATGGCTTTCTTCTATTTAGCCAAGGGAGAGCAGCTGTCTTTATTTAGCCCAACACAGCATCCCTCTAGTGCCTATTGTGGATGCCAGTTTGAAGCCAATGTTATGTTACAAGGAGAATATTTCAAGCATCAAAACCTTTCATCATTGCTGTTGCCATTGGATCCAGCTTGCTTATTCCCTTACAGAATTTTGTTGTGGATGCAATTAGGGCGGCTTGTGTTGTTGGCTGAACCTTGACTATTGAATTCAGGTTCCACACACATTGGTAACCTTACTGATTTATTTAACCTTAACCCTTAAAAAGAAATACGTATAAGAGTATATGCAGCTCCCTGACAGGGCTCTTAACAAAGGGCTACAGCAGGGTGTTTCCTAGACTCAAGACCAGGGGGTGGGCAAAACTGCTCCTCCAGCTGTTGTTATCACCAACTCTAGGCTTCCCCAGCCACAGTGAATTGTGGCTGGGGATTATGGGAGTTGTAGTTCAACAACAGCTGAAGGGCCAGGTTTGTCCAACTCGGTCTAGACCAGGGCTGCTCAACTTTGGCCCTCCTGCAGATGTTGGCCTACAATTCCCATAATCCCTGGCTATTGGCCACTGTGGCTAGGGATTATGGGAGTCGTAGTCCAAAAACAGCTGGGGGGCCAAAGTTGAGCAGGCCTGGTCTAGACCAATGGAAAAGAGGAAGAGGGCTGTCTGGAGGCTGAGTTCTTAAGAGGGCAGCCCACTCTTAAATGGGATATGAATGCAGCACCTTTCTTTCTTTCAACAGTGTCAAGCAGTGACTGCGATTTTGAAGAAAATGCAGAAATATCATATTACACTTTGAGCCCTGATTTCAGCATCTCTACTCATGGCACCATCTTCCCAGCAACACAGTTGGACTATGAGCGGCCTAATCACCTTTACGAGTTTGTAATTATGGCTGTAGATAAAGGAGACCCTCCAAGAACTGGGACAGCCACGGTCAGGATCCGTGTCTCAAATGTCAATGATGAAGTGCCCAAGTTTTCACAACCCATGTAAGTATATGCTATGGGGTTTTATTTGCTGGGGGTTGTTAATTTTACCCTCAGTAGGTAAACAGCAGAGCACTAAGGAATAGAGCACGCACTCCAGTTACAGAGTAGGTAGCAGAGGATGGTTTATGTTTTGCAGCTATTTAGAGAAAACACACGGAGATCCTTGTAGAACTAAATATTAAGTATTTATTGGTTAAGTACATTTGGATAGGAAAGACCTAATCCTAATCTAAAGGACTACATAATGAATAGGTAAGGAAGGAGAGGGAGAGAGAGAGAGAGAGAGAGAGAGAGAGAGAGAGAGAGAGAGAGATGTTTCCATCTACTCTCTAGGAGGAAAGGAAGGATTGTGATTGAGCACAGGAAGTGCTGAAGAGTTAATTCAGGGGTTAGAACATAAGAACAGCCCTGCTGGATCGGGCCCAAGGCCTGTCTAGTCCAGCATCCGATTATAGAGTAGGGACAGATAGGAGACCCTGACTCACTGTCTCTACTCCCAATGCCCCTAGTGGTCATTAGGATAGTTGGTGCAAAAGGTCGATGCACTGGAACTCCATCTTCAACATTATTAAGGCTTCAGATGATGTTTGATTATTTTTTATTGCCACATGGCAGTTTCCAGGATCTGCATTGCCAGCATGGGGTTGCCAGCATGGAGTTTTGTGAACTCAGCACATTAAGAAAGAGTGGCTGGGTTCAGTGTTTCACAGTGTTTTGTGAAATTAGCATCTTAATGTAGTATAGTGATTTGGTTGAGACGTAACACGAAGCCATGACTTGTGCAGGACTAGAATGATGGGTGATTGACGATGGCCGATGGGGTCTCAGCTCAGTGGTAGAGCAGCATCTCCAGTTAGGGCTGGGAGGGATATTCCTTCCTGGAGCCTTGGAGAGCCACTGCCAGTTGGTGTAGACAGTACTGAGCTAGATGGACCAGTGGTCTGACTGAGAGGGAATGGCTTGGCATATAGTGAGTTCATGACAGAAGTGGGATTTGGAGGACCAGGGAAGTGTTGATCTGTAGGTCAGACTCTTGTCCACTATGCTATGCCAGCACATAAGAAATAGCTACCTACGGCCTGTTCCTAACATGACAACCTAAATACAGAGGTGTAATAAAGCATTCTCCCCCCCCCACCACCTTTTTGCTAAAAAGGGTGACCACCAGCGATATCATTCCATTGCATTTGATATTTGAGCTTTGTTTCCTTTACTCTGTTTCTGCAATCACACCAAACGTTCTTGTGTTTGACAGCTACAGGAGTTTCGTTTCTGAAGATGCAGGTCCCAACACACTGATTGCCACAGTTCATGCTATAGATCCTGATGGAGATGGTGTTTCTTACAGCATTACTGGAGGGAATCAAAAGGGAAACTTTGTTATTGACTCTCAGAAAGGTAATAGTGTGATTTCGCTAATCATCTTAGATCTGCAGTTACAAGTAGTTGGGCACGACTAGAAATGGAGTGTGGCCTCTGTCCAAAGCACATCTTGGGCATCTCTGTTTTCTCATCTCTAAATAGATGGGTATCTCACATCCATTTAATGTTGGTAGTTTTCCTTGGTGTCAGGACTTGCTTCTCATCTGTAACCTAATGAATGGTATTCAAAGCACAACAGAGACTGTTTGAGCATCTCTTTGTTGTAATTATTATTATTATTATTATTATTATTATTATTATTATTATTATTATTAATTGGCTCCAGTTTCCCAGCATGCCATAAAGAAGGAAGTAGGAAGAGGCTGATGACCGCCTTGACCACAGGTTTTTTAAACTTCTCCTTGGCGGTGCTTTCCTCTTGAAACACGTGGCTGACATCCACACTAATGCTACCCAAGCAAAGAGGCACCTTTTAAAGTGGCAATTCTCTTATATTTAGCAGGGGGAGAGCAACTGTCCCTATCCAACCGCAACACAACTTCCTTCCGGTGGTGGTTGCTGGTGTCTACCTGAGGTTTCTTTTTACCTTGTGAGCCCTTTTGGGACAGGGGTCCATCTTTACTTGTTTATCATTTTCCTATGTAACCCATTTTGAGAACTTTGGCTGAAAAGCAGTGTGTAAACATTTGTAATGGTAGCAGTGCAAGGATGTGGCACAACTAGTTCTGCTAAACTGGGAACTTGAGTCCCAGACTAGTGTTGCGCTGATGCAACAGCGGGTGCTTGGACAACAGGGTGCACAGCCTCCCGTGGAGCCTCTTCCTTGGTCCATATATGTTGCAGGGCTGTCTGTGCTTCTTGTTCCACCAGCACAACACTAGTGGAGATGGACTGAGAACACAAGACGTCACGCAGTTTTGAGCATTTACTCAGCTGTGTGACCTTCTGATGTGTACTCATCTTTGTCCATTGCAATAGCACAGTGTTTTAGTCTGGATGTTGGCCTTGAAGGCCTTTCACACTGTTGGAGATGGAGCTCCTGATGGTGGCGTCGACTCTTAGCACCAGCAACACTATATTGACCACTAGGGACACTGTGGGTGGGGATAGTGAGCCAGGGAATCCCCTCTCTGACTACGCTTTCTCTACGCTGATTCCCCTTTGATAGTCTCTGGTTTCATTCTCTCACCTGGAGAGAGAGAGACTTCCATCTTGTCCCTTTCCCTCTTCCTGTATGTAGCTAGCAGCTAAACGTTTAGGCTTATCTATCTCCCTGATGGATTTCCTAAATAAATTACTTTATTTAGAACTTTAACTCCATGTCTCCAGACAATGTTAATTAGCAGTGCTCCCCTTACCTGTGCACTTCTGCTGTAGTTGGGGTAGATTCAGAAATCTCCCCTCCAAGCTCTCTAACACACACGGTCATCTGGGGGTGATTTGAGGGAGGGAGGAGCTCCTATTCCGATCCCCAGAAATGAGCAGATCTTCCCTTAGGCTCTCTGCACTCACTTTACAGACAATCAGGCCGGCGTGTGCCCCAGTATGGAGAAAACAGAGCTGGGTCCTCCAGGCTATCCCACAGTGCTTTGTGCATACAGCAGACAGGCAGTCCTCAGTACAGCAGCCCTCCAGCCACAGAACTCTATGATAAAGATGGCCACTGGCTGCCTGGGAACAGTTTTAACAGTGATCTTTGCACACAAGTAGCAGACTGAGGTATGGGGGCTCCTTTCCCCCTCCAACCTGGGTTAAGACTTGGGTGGAAAAGTGAGGGTACTCTCTTTTGAGGGAGCTGATTTGTGCGGGCTGACATGTGCCTGCAAACCTGCTCTACATGCCCGTAAGCCTCTTTCTGCTGCTCGTTTGTACGACCTTTGTGCTTCTTTGTTCCTTTCCTTTCTCGTTCTCCCTGCCTGTCCTGTCCCTTCTGTTAGTTCCTCTTCTGGCACCTGTTATTATGTCCTGAATCGTGTTCCATTTGTGTCTGTCTGCCTGAATCTTTCTTGTCTGCCTTGGGTTTTGCTGATGCTAATCCCACCAAGCATATTTTCCAGCTTCCAGATCTTGCTATGCTGCTTATGTCTCAGCAAATCCCTGATACTTGGTATCCTGAATGCACACATTTGTCTTGACAATATTCCACACCCACATCTCCATCTTCAGCAATGTTTGTGTTCTTTCGGAAGTCTCCTGGGGGAACACTTAGGGTTCTATTGCCCATTTCAAAAGGAAGGAAAACTAGGACACCATCACATATTAAGTAGTTAAGTTATCCTGTCATATTCCCCCCTTCCTGCCCGCCCGCTCTTGCGAAAATGCTTAGCAAAAAAATCTTCATGGTTATGCTAATTCTGTACACTCCCAGCCATTGCCCTGACACATTTACTTGAAAGTGTTGTTGATTTCAGTAGCAAGTTAATTTCTCGGTTAGTGTGCTTAAATGAACAGTAGTGAAGCTCACCAGGGGGAAGAAAACCTAGATGGAATCTCCAGTGGATATTGTGAATTCTCAGCAGTTTTTAAGATTTCAAATCTAAGCATACGTCTTTGGAAGTAAGCCCCACCGAAACCAACAGAACTGACAGAGGAAATGAAATTAGGATAGAGGAGTGTAACTTAATGAGAATCAAAAACCTCCCTGCTATTTCAGATATGTGAATTATCGGAGTTTTGAGACAAATGCCTTGAAAGGAATCATCCCTATTATGCAAATAGTTTGTCTGGAGAGGAGGAAGATGCATATTTTCAGTAACTTTAGCTGATGAAGGCCAAAAAGAACAGA
Source organism: Hemicordylus capensis (assembly GCF_027244095.1). NCBI lineage: Eukaryota > Metazoa > Chordata > Lepidosauria > Squamata > Cordylidae > Hemicordylus > Hemicordylus capensis. The sequence continues at coordinate 18,346,038 of NC_069665.1, forward strand.
CAGTATTTTAGAAAAACAACCTTCATGCACAAATGAGTTCTTGTGTCAAGAGTATCTACCGCTTCTGCTGTTTCCCTGGTGCAATTACATTAAACCAGAATTCCATTAACTTTTTTTTAAAGGTGGTGCTGGGGAAGCAGATGCGATCTGATGCAAGAGTGTCCTGTGACAATATCCTTGATTGGATCTGGGTTTGTGGGTACCCAGGCTTTGCTGCTTCCACAATTATGTGACATTTAGGGGCAATAAACATGGTGGCCCATGGCAGATGTGCACGTGGCCCTCTCAAATATGGTAGTTTAAGTGTTTAATCTGTAGAAGTGAGCCTGAAATACAAATTCAAATTCACAAGAGACACTGGTGCATGTAAACATGATGGGTGGATCCCAAGAACGGTGAGTAGAAGGAAGAGAGTTGCCAGTGCCATTCTGCTACCCTTGCATAAGACTTCACACAATTCTGTAACAGATAAGGACAGTTCACACAACCAGTGCGTGCATAGGACAAGTGTCCGCCAAAGTTTGGGAGCTGTGTGTGCTCCTGTTTTTTTAAATCATGTGTGAGTGTGAAACCAGGTTGGAGACAGGGAACTTGATAATTTGCCAAGTTCCTTCTGGGTAGAATGATTTTCTTCCTGCCTGTTCTGAAGCTGGGGACAGAATCTGGGAACATAGGAAGCTGCCTTAAACTGAGTCAGACCCTGGGTCCATCTAACACAGTATTATCTACACAGACTGGCAGCGGCTTCTCCAAGGTTGCAGGCAGGAGTCTCTCTCAGCTATTTCTAGAAAATGCTGTGAGAGAGGGAACTTGGAACCTTCTGTTTTCCCCAGAGAAAGTCCCTTCCCCTAAGGGGAATATCTTAAAGTGCTCACACATGTGGTCTCCCATTCAAATGCAACCAGAGTGGACCCTGCTTAGCAAAGGGGACAATTCATGCTTGCTTCCAAGCCACCTAATGGTTCAGAGGAGAAGTAACTTGCCTAGGAAGTAAGAGGTTGCTGGTTTGAATGCCGACTGGTATGTTTTCCAGACTATGGGAAACACCAGTATCGGGCAGCAGTGATATAGGAAGATGCTGAAAGGCATCATCTCATACTACATGCGAGATGGCAATGGTAAACCCCTCCTGTATTCTACCAAAAGAAAACCACATGGCTCTGTGGTCACTAGGAGTCGACACCGACTCAATGGCACAACTTTACTTTACTTTACCACAAGACCAGCAATCCTCCTTGACCATATTAGAGTTTGTTCATAATTGGAGTAAGACGTGCTCAGCTGAGCAAACATTGGAGTAAGACGTGCTCAGTTTAGCAAACATTCAAGCTCCCTGCCTCCTACCTTTATTTACACCCACAATCACAAAATGGGAGTTCTCACAGCTCCTGAACTTGGGTAGGACACTTCTTTGCTACCCAAGTATCGATCATGTGATCTGCCCTGTAGGGTCTATAGCAGTTCTCATGCATCTGCTTGTTCAGGAGGGAAGGTTGTCTTCTGTGTGTAGAAAGGCACCATTGGATTCAGTCCTGTGTACCTTTCCCATGTCTCATGGTTTTCAGTCATGAGATTAAAAGAGCATTTCATTTTGTTCAAAACCTCTTTGGACTGGCTCTGTGTTAGACGTTAAGTTGAAATCCTACACAGAAATCCTCAAACTGTTTCCAACTCAAGAATTCCCAATTGTTTAAATTAATATGGCTATAAAGTACATAGGTGTGTATGTGTGTTAGTTAATGCAGAATCCCCAAATTTACGCTCCTAGCAAAAGGTACTTCATCCCTTGGCTTTGAGCAACCGATCTATTAAGTGAAATCAGTGGGACTCCAGCTGTTAAGAGTTACCAAAACAAGAGTAAGTTGTGTTGTGTATTTGGAGTTACTCTGATGGCTTTGCCTAATTTAACTGCAGTCAAATTTTTTCCCTGGCTTCCTGTGCTCTCCTGAGTCGGAAAGCTAATCACAAGTAAATAAGATGCCACAGATCTGTCCTTCTCTTCGTTTGATCTGTCTTAGGGGTTCACTTATCATGAAAATTTAATTTCAGTGCAAATAGTACTTTTGAAATATTCATGTTCCAGTCTGAATGTATTTCAGAAATGTCCCAGAAAAAGATGCCATCAAATTATTATACAAGGTGTTATCTCAGACAGATCTCTTTTCTAGATTACAGCATCCTGTGCCCCTTTATGACTTTCTTTATGTTGCAGATCTGCATTGGCCTCATATACTGAACCAATACTGCAGATGTTAAGCTAAAACTGCCAGTGATATAAATTATTTCACTGGTGTTTAAGCCATTTAGCCTCTGTTGTTCTACTGCTGCTAACTGAGCAAAGAGGTACCTTCTTCAAGTGGTGGTTTTCTTATATTTTACAGGGGGAGAGCAACTATCCGTATCCAGCCCCAGCACAGCATCCCTCCAGTGGCTGTAGCTGGACTCTCTCCCTTGAGTTTCATTTAAGATTGTAAGCCCTCTTGGGACATGGAACCAATTTCTTTCTTTGTAAACTGCTTTGAGAATTCTTTGTTGAAAAGTGGTATATAAATATAGGTCGTAACAATACTGATTGACTTCTGTACTGCAAGACTGGATATCACTGTGCCTTTTTTCTAGGCAATAGAATTGGAGATGTGATGAACTCTAAAATCAGGGGTGGGGTGGGATTCAGATGCTGGGTTTTTGGAGTCTATCATTCATTCATTCGATTTCTGTACTGCCCTTCCAAAAATGGCTCAGGGCAGTTTACACAGAGAAATAATAAGTAAATAAGATGGCTCCCTGTCCCCAAAGGGCTCACAATCTAAAAAGAAACATAAGACAGACACCAGCAACAGCCACTGGAGGAAGTACTGTGCTGGGGGTGGATAGGGCCAGTTACTCTCCCCCTGCTAAATAAAGAGAATCACCACGGTAAAAGTTGCCTCTTTGCCAAGTTAGCAGGGGTTAGTTAGTAGTTAGTTAGTAGCATATTACTATACTACTGCTATTTATATACCGATTGCCAACAGAAGTTTCCAAAGCGGCTTACATAGAAAAATAAGTAATAAATAAATAAGATGGTCCCCTGTCCCCAAAGGGCTCATTATCTAAAAAGAAACGTAAAATAGACACCAGCAACAGGAATGCTGTGCTAGGGTGGGCTACGGCCAGTTTCTCTCCCACTGCTAAATATAAAGAATTGCCACTTTAAAAGGTGCTGCTTTGCTCAGTCGGCCGGGTAATTGAGTCCCCCACCCCCAATCCATCTCTGACCAGATCCAAAGCGTCTCTGTTCCAGCCTTCAGTGTGCCCCAGGGTCATTTCTTCAGTCCCTTCTCCCAGATTTACTGGGGTTGGAGGAGGTGATCAAAAGGGCTCCCAAAATGGCAGACGCCTCGCTCACTGATCCACATGCTCACTGCAGTGTCCAGGCACCACAGGATATTTTGTCAACATCTTTTCCAGAGTCCTTGGATGCTGCAGTGACCTTGTACAGCTGTGTCCAGTGCCAGAGGTCCTGCCCTAGTAGTTCTTGTGAGCGCTTTCCACTGTATCTTGCTCAAAACCACAACAGGTTAAACTTAAGAGGGCTCATCTGCCCCAGACCCAGTTTAGAGTTCCTGTTATTTTGGGGCATCCAGCAGATGTTTCCGCCAGAAATGAGGTGGTGCTGAATGGACAGCCCTGGTAACAGTTCGTAGAGCAAATATGTAAATAGGAATTGGGGTGTGCGGGGAGAGGAAATAATCTGATTTGCTGAAGAATTGCACTTAAGGAAATAGACTTGAACCTATTAAAGTTGATATAGGAACATAGGAAGCTCTTTTATACTGAGCTGGACTGTTGGTCCATCTAGCTCAGTATTGTCTATACTGACTGGCAGCAACTCTCCAAGGATTCAGGCAGGAGTGTCTCCCGGCCCTAACTGGAGATGCCAGGAAGTGAACCTGGGACCTTCTGTATGCAAGCATGCAGGTACTCTTCAATTGAGCTGTGGCCCCATCCCCTAAGGGGAATATCTTACAGCAGATGGTGCTCTCATGCAGTCACCCATCCAAATGCAAGCCAGGGCAGACCCTGCTTAGCAAATGAGCACAATCCATGCTCGTTACCACAAGACCAGCTCAAGAATAAACCTGTTTGCCTTTCAGGAGCCATATGGCACTCTAGTTCTTGCTCCAACAGATTTAACACAGTCCCTCTATTAAAAAAAATTACCTTGGTCACTGATTTTAAGTTTTTAGCTTTTATGGGGATGGTAGCATGTTTTTCCTCCCTTTTTCTGAAAGTTGTTTTTCAGTAATGATTTGGCTTGGTTGATAGGCTCCACCCCTTAAATCTACTGTCTCCTTGGGCAGTTTTAGTTTAAGGCAGTACTGTCAGTGGAATGCCAAGGTGAAGCTGAGACATCTGTCAAAAGCAAGCGGCAAAGACATGGCCTTTGCAAGGGGAGTGAGTGGCACTTGTCATGTAACCACGATCCATTTGCAAATGACAGCTTTCATTATGCTGGATAAATAATAGACACAATGGGACAGTGTGGGTGCAGAAAGAATGACATCTGTTCGTTGCAGCTTTCCTAATAGCTGGAGTTTGGTTTGCTTTTAAAACAACAACAAACTTTGTGTATTTCTGCCTGTGCCAGCCCTTGTATGACCTACATCAAGTGGCATGGCCGTGCCCTGAGACCCACGAAGCAGGGCCTCCTCGAAGTGTCTTGTCAGCTTTGCTCTCTTTAGAGGAGCAGAGTGGGGATGCAGTAAATAACATGCTTGCTTGAAATACTGCCTGTGGAAGTTTGCAGTGGTAGGCTGTGTGCAGGAGTGTGCAGTATCACAGTGTCACAAAATGAAGTTAATGCTGCCTGCTTAGGGGAGATAGGAATCTGCCTTCTATTGAGTCAAGACCACTGGTCCATCTAGCTCAGTATTGCCTTCGCAGACTGGCACCGGCTTCTCCAAGGCTGCAGGCAGGAGTCTCTCTCAGCCCCATCTGGAGATGCCAGGGAGGGAACTTTGAATCATCTGCATGCAAATGCTCTTCCCAGGAGTCGTCCCATCCCCTAGGCTGAGCATCTTACAGTGCTCATGCATGTAGTCTCCCATTCAAATGCAAACCAGGGCAGACTCTGCTTAGCAAAGAGGACAATTCATGCTTCCTACCACAAGGCAAGCTCTCCTCCCAGATATGAAGGCAGTTCACACAATTATAATATTAGGGCAGTACTATATATTTATTATTTATTTATTTATTGTTGAATTTCTATACCGCCTTTCGTTAAAAACAACCCCAAGGCGGCTTACAAAAGTTAAAAACATACAATAAAAATGACAATTAAAATATTAAGCTAAAAATATAAAACATATCTAATTTAAAAACTATAAAATACAAGCATAAAAACACACATAGAAGCAGCATAGAAATGGTCATGTAAAAGCCTGGGTAAAAAGCCAAGATTTAAGAAGCTTTCTAAAAACTGTGATGGAGTCTGAGGAGCGAATTGCCACTGGGAGAGCATTCCAAAATCTAGGGTAGCCCTACCCTATTTATGATTTATGAACTGCCTCCTAGTTCAGGAGCTGTGCTCACTTCAATTTTGTGATTGTGCATGAGTGGGGGAAAGCAAGGTTGGACATGGAGGGGGTGATCATCTGGGAGAGAGGAGCTGGGTCGGAGGGTGCTGTCCTACCCGGCTCTCATACCCAGCACTTTACTGAGGTTGGAGGAAATGCTGTCCGACCTGGCTCTTCCCTCCCAGACAGTCACTTCCTCCCACTTCAGCCTTGCTGTTCCCTTCACACAGGATCACAAAACAGAAGCACATTTGTCCAACCCTAATTATAATTGGGTGCACTGCCTTATTCTTTATAAATTCCGATCACCTTTGGTTTGCAGATATGTTTATTTTTCTAAAGTGTTAGTTCTTAGAGGCATGTTACAAAAAAGTAAATTGTTGTCTTTTTGGATGAGTTTTCTATTCGTATATTTATTTTATTATATATGGTATGATTATTATATGATTAGTACTGCAATAATCAAGTGTATGCCAAAGCTAGATAGACCAATGGTTTGACTCAGTATATGGCAGCTTCCTATGTTCCTATGTACCCTTGGGTTCTCCACTGGTGGGAAATAGTGTTTCAGTGCTCTTACATCTATACAGTATATTAAAAAAATTCCAGCAAACTGAAAGATAGTACTTCAAAGCTAGTACTTTTCCCCCCTGACACACTAGCTTTCTGAGCTAAAGGAGCTATTCCTGTCTGGATTAGACTTCTAATTTCTCCACCTGCAGCCTGAAGTGGTACAGATGAGAAGGGTTTCACCATGTGATTCTGTTCAAAAGGAATTTCTAACATAGGTAGTCTGGAATTTAGAGGCAGCATGATATTAATACATTTGTAATTTGAACATTCGGGAAATTTGCTTAAAGCCAAGGTTCATGGGTGCTGATCATACATAGGAACATAGGAAACTGCCATATACTGAGTCAGACCATTGGTCCATCTAGCTCAGTATTGTCTTCACAGACTGGCAGCGGCTCCTCCAAGGTTGCAGGCAGGAATCTCTCTCAGCCCTATCTTGGAGATGCTGCCAGGGAGGGAACTTGAAACCTTCTGCTCTTCCCAGAGGCTTCATCCCCTGAGGGGAATATCTTGCAGTGCTCACACATCAAGTCTCCCATTCATACGCAACCAGGGCAGACCCTGCTTAGCTTAGGGGACAAGTCATACTTGCTACCACAAGACCAGCTCACCTCTCCTTCATTCATTATATTTTAATCCAACTCTTTCTCTAAGGAAGAGCACTTGGTTCTTGACAACGATTCTGCATGGGAGTTAAGAGCATAAGAACATCCCTTTTGGATCAGGTTCAAGGCCTATCTAGGCCAGCATCCTGTTTCACACAGTGGCCCACCAGATGCCTCCGGGAAGCCCACAGGCAGGAGCTGAGGCCATGCCCTCTCTCCTACTGTTACTCCCCTGCAACTGGTATTTAGAGGCATCCTGTCTCTGAGGTTGGAGGTTGTCTATAGCCCTCAGACTAGTAGCCATTGATAGACCTGTCCTCCATGAATTTGTCTAAACCCCTCTTAAAGCCATCCACATTTTTTGGAAGACATCACCATATCATTTTCTGGAAGAAGATCACCACATCTTGTGGCACAGAATTCCACAAGTTGATTATGCTTTGTGTGAAAAAGTACTTTTTGTTGGTCCTAAATTTCTTGGCAATCAGTTTCATGGGATGACCCCTGCTTCTAGTGTTATGAGAGGGGGAGAAAAACTTATCTCTGTCCACACCATGCATGATTTTATAGACCTCTATCATGTCTCCCTTTAGTCGTCTTTTTTCCAAACTAAAAAGCCCCAGGTGTTGCAGCCTTGCCTTGTAAGGAAGGTGCTCTATGCCCCTGATCATCTTGGTTACCCTCTTCTGCACCTTCTCCAGTTCTATAACTGGAGTTATATACAACAGCCCTGTGGAGTTGGTGATGAATCCAAAGTCACTCGATGTGCTTTATAGTTGAGCATGAGCTTGATTCAGGTCTTTCCATTTCAGATTCAATCCTCTGTGACACCATTAACAGCAAAGGGAATCAAGGATATTTAAAGCTTAAATATGTTTTAAAAAAACAAACAATTCTTGCTTTTACAGGGTTAATTCGCCTGCGCTCAAACCCACTTCCTAAGCTTCAAGGGCCTGAGTATGTCCTTAATGTTACGGCTACAGATGACAATGCCTCTGGTGGACCCCACTCTCTTACAAGTACTGCTCAGGTCGTTGTACACGTTGATGATGTCAACAATAACAAGCCTATATTTCAGAAGGTAAACATCCTGCCTTCATTAAGAGAGCATAATGGTGAATCATCTCCCACTTCAGCGTGTCGTGTACGTGTGGTGCAAACAAGAGAGACGACCTCAGAACCGCTTCAGACATTTATGGATTTACTAGGGAGAAGCACTTCAATGTAGGAAAAAGCTTGGAGTTTCACATGGCTTCTGCATGTGATGTGCTAGGCAGCCATCGGTAACCCTGGGTTCCCAGCATACATACCTGTAGCAAAAACAGAGAATTCTGAATCGATGCACTTGAGAACCTAAATGCATTTACCAGATTTCTTCCGGCATAGAAGTGCTTTTCTGCATAGAACCGCCTTGGGATTGTTTTAATGAAAGGCGGTATATACATTTAACCATAAATACATAAATAAAATTTCATGCAGAACATGCATGACCTTTGAAGCAGCTTTGAAAGCATGACCTGGTGCTCTGTCTGACTCTTTGTCAAGTTGACTCACACAGACTCACCCTCGTCCCTTTCTACGGTATGAGGCTGTTCTCATGAGCAACCAAGACAGGGCTTGGCTGCCCGTGAGAACCGCCAGGAGCCATGTGATTCCCAGCGGTGCCTCGGCGGCAGACTTGGCTACGAAATCCAGCTGTTAAATGAGGTCAAGTGACCACTCCCTTATCCCTGTTTTATGTACTGTGTCGAATGGTAAGTTAAATGGCTTTCAGCTGGCTCTGAGACACTGCCTGCTAGTTGCTGGGATGCCTGCCCGTCGTCATGCGGTGCATTGTGGGATTTCTGGGGGCCAGGATGATGAATCCCAGCCCAGCCCCCACAACTCTGCACTGACTTGGGCAGTAGCAGATCATCTGGGCATGCAATGCAATCTGTGCTCCTAGCAACTGGGACCTGGTCGTCTGTGTGGGAGGTAAACTTCTATAGCCTTCCTCCCTGTGCGCCCTCCCACCTAGGTCCCTGATTGTGAGAAACGACCCTATACTTGTCTGCCTAGTTCCTGATCTCCCTGCTTATCTGATTGGAAATGGAAGTCTGGATTCTCAGTATCTCGTCCGCGGCCCAGGACTGCAAAAAGAAGGACTTAAAACTTCTTCTGCCACCTAGAGGTGAAGAAGAATGATAGATCTATTTTGTGAAAGTTTGTGCTTGCTCTAATTCTAGTTGATCTTAATAAATTACTACTGACAAGCCTTGGCGTGGGGGAGGAAGAGAGAAAGAAAAGACCAAACAACAGAACCAATTCCATTCATTTTTAATGCACTCAAGTTCACTCGAGCTCTCTTCACTCTGCAGTGAATCAGTTGTGTGATTGCTCCAGCTTCTCCTTGAATTCTCCTTGAATTCTAACTTGCTGTGTCTAGGGTAATCTTCCAAAAATGCACTGAGTAACAAAAATGATAGTGTGATTAGCCCCAAGAAGAATTTTGGAATTCTGTACGGTGCCCCCTTTTTAAATTCTCACAGCCTAGTCCATCCAAAATCCTGCTTTGCACCTTTGTACAGGTTCTTGATAGCTCAGAAAAACCATTCAATTTACAGGTGCAGTTGTAGTTTTCTTCAGCCCCAGAAGAGCATTTTCTCGGCAATTGCCACTTGCTTGCAGATCTGGGAGGCTCTTGTTCAGTGTAGCAGTGAGAGAGCTGGACTAGGACTTGGAAAAACCGGGTTTATAAGAACATAGGAAGCTGCTTTATAACAAGTCACATCATTGGTCCATTTAGCTCAGTATTGCCTACACTCACTGGCAGTGAGACTCCAAGGTTTCAGGCAGGAGTCTTCCCCAGCCAGGCATCAAACCTGCAACCTTCTGCATGCAACAGATGCTCCACCACTGAAGTATGGCTGCATCCCCTCAGCAGACAGAACTCACACGTTGCCAACCATCCAAATGCATAGCAAGGTGAATCCTTCTTAGCAAAGGGGGCAATTCATGATTGCAACTACAAGACTGTCTCTTCACCCCCAAACCCCACTCTGCTGTGAAGCTCACCGGATGACCTTGGGCCAGTCACTATCCTTCAGCCTAACCTACCTTACAGGGTTGTTAAGAGTATAATGCAGGTGTGGCCAACCCAAGGCAATTGTTGGAGGCTGGGGATAATGGGAGTTGTAGTTCAATCATAGCAAGAGGGTTGTCCACCACTGATAAACATACAGAGAGGTCATTCACGCAAACAGAAACTATGTTCTACCCAGGTTTGGGTGCTGTGTGTGCTCCCAATTATTGGTTGTGTGGAAGCAAGAGGAAAACCTAGGTAGAAGTGATTGTGTGGAAGCAAGGTAGGAGGAAAACCTGAGTAACTTTTGCTCCTACCTTGCTTCCACACAATCGCTTCTACCCAGGTTTTCCTTGCTTCCACACAGCCGAAAATTGAGAGCACAAGCAGAGCTCCCAAACCTGGGTAGAACACAGTTTTTGATTGCGTGAATGACCTCCTTATGTTATTCGTTAAGTGATTTTGGTTGTGGTTTTGGGGTAATGCCCCTGAATCCACTGGATTGCATCATAATGTCAAATTGTGTTTAAGCATGTTTCCTGTTGTTCCACCAGTGTCAGTATTACCGCGAACATGCATCTGTGCTGGAGAATCAGCCCGTGGGAACATTTGTCTTGCAAGTTGAAGCAACAGATGAAGATGAAGCAGCCAATGGCCGAGTGAAATATGGCTTGATGCACAGGGATGGTGCCCTTCCTGCGTTCAACATTCACCCTGACACAGGTGATAATCCACAGCTGGAGTGCAGCTGGATTTGTGCCTAGTGTAGAGATGGCCAGCTGCATGGGCATGCAATGATGTAATTGAACTGATGCCATTTTGTCCCAACTGTGTACCTCTGCTCTCTTGCAGAAACTTCTGAAAAATATAGTCTTCGTGCCGTTGGGTTCTACTTGACCCATAAGAGTTGGATCCATTCAGTAGCGGCTGGTGCAGGGGCGACGAGAGGCACCTTTAAGCATGAATTAGTAGGTGTTTATTTTCACCCCAGCTGCCCTGCAAGCCATTCCAAGCAGCAGCATGCCACCCTGCATTCCCTGCAGGGGGAGATCAGCTCTGCCACTCACCTGGCTTCTGCAGATCCAATCCCCCACCGGTGGCCAGGTGACTGGTGGAGCTGATCCCCTGCTTCTTGGAGTGCTGGGTGGCACACTGCTGCTTGGAGCAGCTTGCAGGGACAGCTGGAGCGGAGGTAAGCACCTTCTAATTTATGCTTAAAGGTGCCTCTCCCCACCCTCCCCACTGGCGGCGTCCACACCAGCCGCTACTGGATAAATTGCAGCTTAAAGATCAAGCAACAGTTTGGGAACATAGGAAGCTGTCATATACTGAGTCAGACCATTGGTCCATCTAGCTCAGTATTGTCTGCACAGACTGGCAGTGGCTTCTCCAAGGTTGCAGGCAGGGATCTCTCTCAGCCCTATCTGGAAGAAGCCAGGGAGGGAACTTGAAAACCTTCTGCTCTTCCCAGAGCAGCTCCATCCCTGAGAAAAATATCTTCCAGTGCTCACACGTTGAGTCTCCCATTCATATGCAACCAGGCCAGACCCTGCTTAGCTAAGGGGACAAGTCATGTTTGCCACCAGAAGACCAGCTCTCCTCTCCTCTTGCTTGCTTTTACTTGAAAGACATCCAGCAAATGGCATCCTGGGGACCCCAGTAAGTGTTCACTCAAACAACTACCATTTCCACTAGTTTCCAAAGCCTTGTTTTACTTCCAAGGGATGTAGGTCACTTATGCTTAGAGACTGAGCTTGCAAGAAGTGGTTGTTCAGACAATGTCAGTCACAGGAAATGAATTCTTGAAGTTTATGAATGCGGAAGGATGATAGGTGAGAAGGTCTGTGGCTTTTATCTAGCCACAGAAATGTGCTCCTGAGTGTATCCATCCCAAGGCAGTACACCTTGGAATCTAAGCTGAGCAGACCTACACCATCACAAAATTGCTTGTTCAAAGAACAAGGCACATCCAATTAATCTTTGACACATGGATTGTCATTCAGACTTAACAACAAGATTTCTGGTTATACATTTGTGCAGCCTTTGCTAATGGTGTAGCGTAGGCTACTAAAGGCTAGTACACAGTAACGTAACTCGATACCTGCATGCATCCTATACCTCTGTAGAATGGATCTGACGCAGAGTTTGCATGCTTTTGTCTTGGATAGCATGCACTTCTCAAAGGTAGGGGGGAAAGGGAAAGAGACCAGTTTTAAGCTGCTGATAAGAAAAGTGGCAATTTATTAAGGGACAATTGCCCACTGTGTTTTGACCAATGGTCTCCCTCAGGGGAAAAAGCGTCTTCAACTCAATACCTTTCTAGGAATATGGTTAGACTAAACTATAAGGGTCCAGAAAGACTGCAGCGATTTATATTTTGTAAGGCTGTTAAAAATCTGTTCTAATGGGATAAAGAGAAATTACATAAAGTTCTGTATTTATCTGCCTGTTGTCTAAAACGGTCTTTCTGATTTTGTAGCATGCGTAAATTCAATGGTGAATTTGTGAATTTATTTATAAAGGGTTTATTTATTTATTTTGTATGTTTTAATTATGTCTGTGTATCTGTTTTTGAAACATACATGCTTTTTTTAAAAAAAGGACATACCCCGATATCTCCTTGGCAGTGGCATGTTTCTAATATCTGCCAGAGCTGAGGGTTTTCACCAAAATATTAGGGTGCTTTGGATAGTGTAAATTTAGCACAGGATTGTACCCTTTTGTTTTTTGCCCTTCTTCCAACCATCTGGAGATCTTTTAGAGGAAATAAACAATAACTAATGCAGAGTCATTAGTGGTCAGTGAACCCCTACATTCCAGTCTCTGAATGAAATATGATGAAATACTGAGAACTAGCTGGGCCGGGCGCAGAACATCTGCACCTCTAGTTTTCCCTTCCCACCTGCCACTGCTGCCACCAATTTCTTTCCCAGCCCGCCCGCTGCTGCTTTCTTCCCTGCCTGCCCGCCCTCCCCCCACTGCCATTTTCTTGCATGCCTGCCCCTGCCATTGTCTCCCCCTGCCCACTGCTGCCGTTTCTGTTTTCTCCTGCCTGCCCCCCACCGCTACCATTTTGTTTCCCACCTTGCCTCTGCTTTCCCTGCTGGCAGATTGTTTGCGAACTCTCGAGAGAGCTGCCACACATGGGATTAGCGACAGGTACGCCTAAGAGAAATATAGATCTAGATGGGGCCATAGTTTAGTGGTAGAGCATCTGCTTTGCATGCAGAAGGTCCCAGGTTCAGTCTCTGGCAGGTTCTCCAGGTAGGGGTAGGAAAGATCCCTGCCTGAAACCTCAGAGAGCCACTATCAGCTGGTGTAGAGCATACTGAGCTAGATGGACCAATAGTGTGACTCTATAAGGCAACTTCCTGTGTTCCTGGGCTGCATTTTAAGATTTGTTCTGTATTTGATCTTCTTTCCAGGTGTCTTGACAACGCTTCAAATATTTGATCGAGAGAAGCAGAGAGAGCATCCTATCACTGTGACAGCAACGGACCAGGCTGCAGAGCCTCTCATTGGGATCTGCCAGATCAATGTCGCCATCTTGGATGTCAATGATAACAGCCCTAGATTTGAAAACTCCTACTATGAATGTAATTGTGAATCATTGGATAGCGTTTCAGTTCCCTGAGTGTGAGCTTACCTGATGTCTAAGCTTTGTGTGTGTTTGTGTGTTTCTGGGTTTTTGTTTGCTTCCCCCACCTTCCATACAGCTGCATCTTTTATTTTATTTATTTTTTTTAGTGTAAAGGGGTGGGCGAAGTGAAGTGAAGATCTGGTTCATGTTTTTGATGATGGCTGCAGCATCAGTGGTGACCTCCATGTGCAAATGCACCATCATAGATCAGCTACTTCTCATTAATAGGGATGTTTACATCAGGCGGTATACAAAAATGATAGCTAGATAAATAATAAATAAATAATACGAATATGACAAATATTTATATACTGCTTTTCAACCAAGGTTCCCAAAGCAGTTTACATAGATATAAATAAAAAATACAAAAGGTGGGTGTTAGCTCAGCTTAGGGCAAACTAGACATTGGAAAGAACATAGGAAGCGGCAGTTTACTGAGTCAGACCATTGGTCCATCTAGCTCAGCATTACCTACTCTTGACTCACAGCATCTCCCCAAGGTTTCAGGCAGGAGTCTTTCTCAGCCATGCCAGAGAGGCCAGGGATTGGACCAGGGACTTCCTGCATGCAAAGTAGATGCTCTGCCACTGAGCTGCGGCTCCATCCTCGATTGTCTATAGGTGTAGACAATATGCCCATTGTGTGATTGGGACCCATGTGCTTGATTTTTGAAATGCAAACTGCAGCCACGTAGGGCCCAGATTTAGATTAAGGCTGCGGTGCATGGGGAGGAGAACCATTTGCCCCACTCTAGTCATAACCCAAGTCATCTCCCTCTGTGGCAGCTCTAAGAAAGATGCTCCTGTTGATGCCAATGGATATTTTTTATTCTTTGTCAAAAAGTGACAACAGGGGGCCCAGTCTGGGTCGAGGTAAGGAGTTACTACTCCTCCTCCTCCTATGCCATGGTCTTGATCCAAACTGGATCAGCCTCTTCTCTTTCACTGCCATTGTGCATAGCTCCCTTCTCCATTTCCTGTGTCTTGCTAACCATGGTTTACTGTGATGTCCAAACTATGATAACCATGGTTTACTGTGATGTCCAAACTATGAGAACCATGGTTTACTTGGATGTCCAAACTACGATTGTCCCCCAGACCAGAATTGCACTTCAAACCATAGTTTCTGATTTGGTGGTCAAGTTCTAACAATACAGGCATTGTGGCAACCGCCATGAGCCATTTTTGGAAGGGCGGTATAGAAATCAAATACATAAATAATATAAATAAATTTTAAAAATGTGGTTTGCTCTCCCTACCCAGCCTCTTTGCTTTCCAGTGTGAATCCCCTTTCCTGCTCTTCTGTTATCGGCCTCAAGCATGGCTCAGGATTAAGCCTTTGCTGTCTATAGCACTGGTTAGTGTTGACCAGGGTTCCCATTTTGACCAGGATTTCAAGCCAGTGAAATTTGCATGGCTCCTTGTGGGAAGGGAGTGGGGCAGGAAATCCTTGCATGACTGGGGAAGAGGCTTCTTGGAGAAAGCATTGAATTCCATTCCATCCTCATTTCCAATTCCCCCTCTCTTAACCAAGGGATCAGCCTATTATGTTGACACTGATGAGAACAAAATATGTACTGATTTAGCTGTAACCCATGTCAGTTCTGAAAAAATTTCTTCCACTTGATGTGGCATCATTGAGTTAATAACTGGTGTCAAATCCACTTTCCCAGACTTCCTGAGAGAAGACACAAATGTTGGGACTAGCTTCCTTCGAGTGGCCGCCCATGACGACGACTATGGTTCAAACGCCTCTGTTACGTATTCTGCAGCTGGTGGGAAAACAAGATATTTCCAAGTCAACCCTACCACGGGTTGGGTTTACGTCAGTCAACCTATGATGCAGGTATGGTGCTGGTTGTCTTTGGCCTGGAGCCAGATGTCAGTTGATGGGGTGTAGAGCAGATAGATACACAGCAGGATAGCTAGTATGGAAACATTTGGCTTGACAGCCCTGGCTTTCTGCTGGTATAAATTAATGTCAGTCTGATTGGTGTGTACCAGTTGAGGGCCTGCTCTTCTTGAATGAATTATTTCTACAAGCACAAAGTTATTCACAGCTGTCATGTTATGCTGATAACTCTTGTTCTTCCTTGGAGGAAAACAAAAGAAATGAGAAAGGGTGCCAGTGGAGTCCAATCCTGGAGACAATGACCCGATCGGAATTTTTTGAACCCAAGAAATTGCACCCATTCTTACAGTGTTAGGCAAATCTGCACATTGCCTTACAGATCAATGTTTGCAAAATCAAGTGCTTTTTCAAAATTTGGATCTCTTTTGTTGATTGAGGGAAAGGTAGGCACAGGGAGGTGAGACTTATTACTTTTAAACAAAAAATGTTCTCAAAGTGGTTTACATAGAAAAAGAAGAAGAAGAAGAAGAAGAAGGCTCCCCAGATGTGTGGGATGGTTGGAAGGACAAAACTTTGCCTGTAGGAAGTTGGGGAGACATGATAGAGGTGTATAAAAGTGTGCATGGAGTAGAAAGAGTGGACAACACTAGAACCAGGGGTCATCCTATGAAGCTGAAGTCCGGGAAATTCAGGACTGGCAAAAGGAAGTACTTTTGCACACAGTGCATAGTTAACTTATGGAATTTTCTGCCACAGGATGTGGTGATGGTCACTAGCTTGGATGGCTTTGAAAGGGGCTTAGACAAATTCATGGAGGACAGGTCTATCAATAGTTATTAATCTGGTGGCTTTAGGCCACCTCCAGCTTAGCCTCAGAGGCAAGATGCTGCTAAATACCAGTTGCAGGGGAACAACAGCAGGAGAGAGGGCAAACCCTCACCCACTGCCTGTGGGCTTCTTGGAGGCATCTGGTGGGCCACTGTGTGAAAGAGGATGCTGGACTAGATAGGCCTTAGGCTTGATCCCACAGGGCTGTTCTTATGTTCTTAAGTGCCAAGCGGAGAATCAGTGGGGTTTTTTTAGGCTTCAAACAAACAATATCAGCAGACTGTACATCTTTCTCTACTTTCAGAAGAGTAATATTTTTCTTGTTTTGATGGCTGTAAGCCAACTGTGAGTGGCCACTGCTGAGCAGCCCTGGGCTGGTGGGGATGTTGGGTCAAGGGAGAAGTTGTGGGCTTGGTGGCTGTACTTGTCCCTCTGAAATTTGCCCTTTTCTCTCCCTGCTTCCCAGTTCTCAAACTTGGGTTCCCAAGTGTTGTTGGACTGGTTGGGAATGATGGGAGTTCTAGTCCAACAACATCTGGGAACTCAAAGTTGGGAACCCCTGCTGTAAGGAATGATACAGAGGGGCGATGCTTATGTCCATTGGTCCTGTTAAGATGATGATATAAAGGCCAGACTAGATGTGACTTTTAATCACTCGCTTTGTCCTTGAGCATTTGCTTTCATTTATGGATTGGGGCTGAAGCCCCCAAACAGGCCCTCTGCATCAACAATTTACATGAGAAAAAGGTAAGTGTGTCGGGGTCAATGATGTGATTAGGTCTGGTTTGACTCTGAAGCATAATAAAGATACTCATGAATGAACCCTGGCAGGTCTTGAGCCCCTCCCCTCCCCTGCTCCTCTACACGCAACATGAGGAGAGTGAAAACCTTTGCTTTCACCTGAGAACAAACCACAGTATGATGTACAAAACTGAAGAACTGCAATTTGTTAAAACTAACTAGAATTTGAACAAACCAGAAAGAAGGGGCTCCTTGAAAATCAAAGGTGAATAGTTTGGATTTTTGTCCAATGCTAATACGATCATGTGGGCCCCTTGTAAGGCAGAGAGGAGAAATAAAGAAAATCTAGGTAGTGCTTATATTAGCAAAGCTAGACACCTGCAGCTTTTGAAGTCATTCACACAATCAAAAACTGTGTTCTACCTGGCTTTATTGGGAACTATGTGTGCTCCCAATTTTTGGTTGTGTGGAAGCAAGGTAAGAGGAAAATGTGGGTAGAAGTGATTGTGTGGAAGCAAGGTAGGAAAAGCTACCCAGATTTTGTTGGAGATGGAGTTCCAGTGCTTTGACCTTTTGCACCAACTATCCTAATGACCACTAGGGGCATTGGGAGTAGAGACAGTGAGTCAGGGTCTCCCTAACTGTTCTACCTGTCTCTGCTCTATGACCCCTGATCTGACTCTTCCATACTTCCTGTGCTGAGTCACAATCCTTCCTTTCCTCTTAGAGAACAGATGGAAACATCTCTCTCTCTCTCTCTCTCTCTCTCTCTCTCTCTCTCTCTCTCTCTCTCTCTCTCCTTACCTATTCATTATGTAGTCCTTTAGATTAGGATTAGGTCTTTCCTATCCAAGTGTACTTAACCAATAAATACTTAGTGTTTAGTTCTACAAGGATCTCCATGTGTTTTCTCTAAATAGCTGCAACAACTAAACCATCCTCTGCTACCGACTCTGTAACTGGAGTGTGTGCTCATTCCTCAGTGCTCTGTTGTTTTACCTACTGGGGGTAAAGATTAACAACCCTAACAGTTTCCCTCCTACCTTGCTTCCACACAATCACTTCTACCCTTGTTTTCCTCCTATCTTGCTTCCACAGAACTGAAAACTGAGAGCACACACAGCTCCCAAACCTGGGTAGAACACAGTTTTTGATTGTGTGAATGACCTCTTTGTTAAAAAATAATCGTGTGCTGAAGAAAACCTTTTCTTCCTCAGAAGTCCTTTATAACTGAAGAAATCATAGCGATGGATGGAGGGAACAGGAGTACTAAGGTTGAACTTAGAGTAACTGTCACTAGTGCAAAAAACCAGCCACCTCAGTGGGAAAGAGACAGTTATGAAGTTGTCATCCCAGAGAATACAACAAGAGATACTTCCATTGTGGTAAGTCTGGTGTTTTCCAAAAAGGAAAATTGTACATTGCTATATGAAGTCATTGCAGTCACTATATTAATACTGTGGTTTCAGATGTCTGCTAAAATGCTGCTGCTCCATACTGAGAAATAGCAGTTACGGTAAAAAGCAGATGACCTAACTTCCTGAGGCAGCTTGTTCCATTAGTGACCTGCTTTTAAGTGGGAAGTTAGTCATTGGCTAGTGAAGTGTTTGCAGAAGGGCATTGTGCAATCGCAAAGCTGTTGCACTGGAGATTGTGTTCCAAACTAGCTCTGTGTTGTTTCACAAGCATGTGTGCCCAACAGTTGCACAACCACGTCACATCTCATCTGTTTTAAAGGGAACTTTTGCGCAAGGACGCTGTAGTGCAAGAGCGCAATTCTTCACACTAGCATAGGGATGTGGGCAGTGGCCTGTGGCTAGGTTTTTTGGCTGCTCCCACCACCATCTCCGCTGGCCCACCTCCCTCTCTCCTCAGCTGCCTTCCTCCCTACCCATTACTGGTGGCGGCAAAGAGCCAGAGCCCAGCCTAATGACAACACCGCAGATGGGCGCCTGCAAAGGCAGGCGATGCGCATCTCACTGCATGCAGTTGTCCGATGGTAGATCTGTCCCTGATTCCACAAATCTCCACTCCTTAGCAGATCCTTGCCATCTCCTTGCATTAGTGAAACTTTGTTATGCAAGTGCTTCATTAGGTTGTCCGCCCTAATGTTTAATGTGAATTCTACATTCTCTGTGGCTTGAAGTTGTTGCTTTTTGCACTGTCCTCCACTGGAGAAAATTCAGGGCTTCTGCCCTTCCTCCTTTTTGACATCTATTTAAAGACTTGAGATCGCCACACTGAGTGCATCCAGCTGTTGTGGGACTGTGCTTTTTGTACAATAGTATGTCCTTTGCATCCGTCAGTCAGCTGAGTTTAAGGGATCTGGAGAACAAGCGGAGAGCTGGTTTAGAGGCAGATGCTGCTGGACCAAGTGTACCATTCATCTTAAGAGTAGAAGGAGACCCTTTCTACATTTATATTTCATTTCTGCTGACCTGACTTAATATGCAGAGATGTGTCACACTATTTTAGATGTTTGTCAAAATCCATGATGTGAGCCTTACAGCTTTTTAAACTTAAAAAAAACCACAAAATTTTATTTTTGTGCATACCAAAAACGACTTCTGATTCTGTGAACGTTTTGAACTGCACAGACAATTAAAGCAACATCCCCCCTTGGCGATCCACGTATAACTTATAATCTAGAAGAGGGACTTGTTCCAGAGACCAACATGCCAATCCGATTCTACTTGACTCCAAACAGAGATGATGGTTCTGCATCCATCCTCATCGCCGAGCCTTTGGATTATGAAACCACCAAGACCTTTTTGCTGAGGATTCGGGCCCAGAATGTTGCTGCGGTGCCCCTAGCGGCCTTTGCCATTGTCTATGTGAATGTGACAGGTAGGTAACATCATTGTAATGTTGGGGCCAATGACCAAAATGACCCAAATCACTAGGGATGTGCATGGAATTGGTTTGGAGGCCCTTTATGGGCCTCTGAATTGGTTCAAAGAAAGTTCTGCTGGTTCGAAGGTGGCAGGGGTCTATCTTTAAGAGTGGGGAAGGGTGCACTTATCCCTCCTGCCGCTTTCCCCCCACCAGCGTCGGTGTTTTTCAATGCCCATCAAGGTGGCAGCATACCTCCCTGCCGCCCCATTTCTCCTGTCTTCCGGAAATGACCGGAAGCCACCTCCCCGCTGCAGTTCTGTCATGCACATCCCTACAAATCGCACTGCTTGCCTAGGAGTACCCCTTTCACCCTGATGTCTCACTTGCACTCTCCATGAATGAGAGTGCCCACGTGGGTGGGCTAGACTGTGGATCTGTGTGTTTCGCTGCCTTAACGTTCTCTGGATAGGATAGTAAGTGTGCTAATTGTTAAATATTTGGGCTAATTATCTGAATTTTAAAAACATGCGTAGATGTCAACGACAATGTTCCTTTCTTCACCTCATCCATCTATGAAGCTTCTGTAACAGAAGGAGCAGAGATTGGGACTTTGGTTCTCCAGGTTTCTGCCACTGATCTAGACCTTGGTCGGAATGGTGAGGTAATTGTCTTGAATTCACATTTGAGAAGAGCGGGAACTGTGCATAAGGGGCTGCTTTGGGTAGTAATGCGAAGAACTACAGTAGGAGGTTTCTTGCAAAATACACACTCAGCCAGTCAGAACTCTCTGAGTGTTGCACTTGCTTTTTTGCAATCACATGTGACATTTTTAGGCTTACTTTAAAAAAAAAAAAAAATATATATATATATATATATATATATATATATATATATATATATATATATATATATAATGTGTGAAGTCATCCTGATAGCCCATCTCATTGAGTGCCACCCAGAACTTCTAGTGAATCTGCAGAACACCAGCCTTGGTTCAAGACTGGCTGTGGTCACAATTCTTGGTATCATTTCTTGAGTGAGTACAAGGCAGTGTGCCGTTTTATACGAGAATGAGGAAGAACCAGTGGGACCTGCAACAAAATGATACATCTCCCCAACCCTAATGGGAATACAGGAGGTCCTCTTTATTCGCAGGGGTTCCGTTCCCGCCAATTAGCACGGATATGGAAACCACAAATAAAGAAACCTCACTCCTTTGGGAATCCAAGGGTTAGGTTCCTTACACTGCCAAAAATGCCAAAAAAGCAGGGAGGGGTAGAAATAAGAGCAGTAAAGCTCAATACCTTGCTTTCCAGCTCTTCAGGAATGCCCCCCACCTTCTCCTATCTTTTGCTTAAAAAATTGTTTGTTTTTAAAAGAGCCAAAAAACTCTCATGACTTTTTAAAAGGCAGTCAAGACACATTTGTTCACCCAGGCTTTTAATTAGATATTGTTTTCATTGTGTTTTTAATAGTTCTAATATTTTAAATTGTTGTAATGTTTTAGCCTTATTATTTGTTGTTTTTATGGAGACTTGCATTTTGGGCAGTATACAAATGTGATAGATAGACAGATAGATAGATAAAATGGCTCTGTGCTTCAAAATGGTGCCCAGAAATGACATCAAATGTCATTTCCAGCGATTCAAGAACCATGGATAGGCACAATTCACCTATATTTTGTGCCAAAGATAAAGTAACTGGGTCTCCAAGACTCATCCACGAATACAGGAAACCACGATCTGCGAAACCATGGATAATGAGGGTCCCTGAACTATGTTGTTAATGTCTGGGTTACTATAAGCTTTTAAAGGCACGAACAGGCCAATTCCCTCCCCTTGCACCCTGTTAAGGATCCTATGTCCTCCTCCCCAGTTGACAGTTTCACAACCTGTGACGCTTGGGGTCCACCACTGAGTACCTCAGTGCTTGTCAAGTTGGGGTCCTCCTCTCTTTTTCCTCACAGTACATAATTTTGTAAATGGCACACCTAGGGATTCCCTCAAGTATGTAGAAAGCACTGCTATATTTTGGAGTGACCCTGCTTTGCTTCCAGTCTGATAGCTGCTAAACTACCTGAGTTCACTATTAGACATCAGAGGCTTATCCAATGGAAAGGCAGAAATAACCCTGGATTTCACTGTAGTCCTTCTCTCTCTTAATCTTTCCAGATCACTTATTCTCTGCTACCTGACCGCAGCGGGGACTATACATTTTTCCACTTGGACTCGAAAACGGGTTCAATCTATACTGCCTCTGTGTTTGATAGGGAAAAGAAAGCATCATACCTCTTAGAAGTCAAATCAACTGATGGCTCTGAATCTGCTCGTCCAGGAAAGCATGGACAACCAAATTCTGGTAAGAGAGGGGGAAGCAATAGATAACTGGAGCCAGGGGCGTAAGAAGGTTGGAGTGGGCCCAGAGATAAGATTTTAAAATGCACCCCTTCACTGAAGCATTTGTGGACGATACAAGTTATTTGATGGTGCTAGAGAAAGACACGCTGTTCTGGTAGCTCCAGGTCTTAACATTCACATCAATTTCAGAGGATGAAAACAACTGAAGGAAGCCCGGGTGGGTGTGTGGCTGGGGGAGTCAGTCATTTGACTTACTTCTGGGGGGCCCCCCAAGGCAGTGGGCCCCCAGACAACTGTCTCCCCTTGCCCTATTATAGGTACACCCCTGACTGGAGCCTATTTTTTAAAAACTGGTTTTGAAAATATTAGTTTGTTTTTTTTAAAAAGTATTTTAAAAGAGCCTCTCAGTTAAAGATGGTAAGATAAATAGTTCCAGGTTGTGTATCTGCAACACTCAAACTACGTATATGAAGCCAAGTCGTTGGCACAATTACAATATGGCGCCCACCCAGGATCTCCATCCAGTCTTGCCATACAGGAACGTGTTCAATCTAAATTCCTGAGAGGGACCTTACAAGTGCCTTGTTGTGTCTTCAGTGCCACCCTACGGCTGGAAACTGGCATGATAAAAGTTGAGGCGAAGGTTTGGATGACAGTTCTCAATCTCAACCACTAGCTCAAACTAGCCCTTTCTCCATGGGGCTTGGCCCCACTAACCCTGCAAGACAACTTTCAGTCCTCATGGAAACGGGCAGTCTCCAACAAAGTGGTACAGCTGGGCTTCTCTCCATCCATTTTGCTTACAATGGGCTGGGACCCAGCGAAAATGACCATCAATCAGAGGATTCTGGACATGGAACACCAGGCAGATCTAAGTAAG
Organism: Hemicordylus capensis; assembly: GCF_027244095.1. NCBI lineage: Eukaryota > Metazoa > Chordata > Lepidosauria > Squamata > Cordylidae > Hemicordylus > Hemicordylus capensis. The sequence continues at coordinate 18,368,967 of NC_069665.1, forward strand.
GCGACAGGCTTTCTGGCCCCGGACAGTTGTAGGTTTACCATCTCCCCCTCTGCATATTTGGCACAATTGGAAATATCAAGCCATAGAAGGGCATTCACTCTTGCGCGGTGTCATGCCCATCCTTCTGCCGTTCTGGAAGGCAAAATACAAGAAGATCTCATTCATGGAAGGGCTCTGTCCTTGTGACTCTGGGGAGGTGGAAACCATAGACCATGTGCTCCTTACATGTCCCTTTTATAAAGACAGTTGGGACAGGCTCATATCTCCCCTGCTTCTTAAATAACCCAGTCGCTCTAGTCAAGTCTACACCAAGATGCTGCTCTCAGATGACAATCGGTCCTGCACATACAAAGTTGCAAGGTTCTTTGGGGAAGCGTGCAAGATCCACAGGGTCCTGACCACCAGTTAATATCCTTGGCAGCAGATGTCTGACTATGGAGCATTTTATTTGCTTGATTGTATGATAATTTTAATTTGCCTTTTACTTCACTGCTTTTATATTGTTTTTATGTAGCTTGTATATATATTTTAACCATTTTATACTTTTAGTTGCCATACTTTTAAGGATAGCTGTTCATTTACTCTATTAATCTTCCTGCAGGTTTTTAGGCTTAGCTGGTAGCATTTTTAAAAATTAATTCCATACAGTTTTTAGAGTTATATTTTACTATTATAATCATCCTTAGCTTCTAGAGTTATATTTTATTTAGCAGGGGGTTTATTTTATTGTATTTGTACTTTATCCTGTGCTGGTCTTTGACCGTAATAAAGATGATTGATAGTTCCAGGTTGTTAAACAGGGGTGCTGACAAAGGGAAAACTTGGGTGTGGCTGGGCTCTCTTTTTGGAGGGCTTTTGGGAATGCTGCAGTCTGATCTTTGATTGGTGGTGTTATAGAAAGTTCTTCGGCTGCCACATTTATTTTTGGGCTTGGTCATTTTATTCTTACTTTATTTTGTGTTGTGCTTTCCTACAATTGTATTAGCATATTGGTGGTTAACCACCTTGATTAGCAAATTGGATAGAAAGGCAGATGTAACATCCAACTTGTGGATATTGAGTAAGCCTGGATGTGATTGTGGACTCCTCTCTTTTGATGTCTTAAGAAAATGTAAGTTTACAACTTCAGCTTTCAAGACCACCGTTTTTGGGTTTAAGCTATTAAAGCGATTGGATTAAAGTTTAAGTAGAAAGCTTTCTCGTTTGGTGAGGATGGGTATTAAAATTAAAAAGGTGAGAAAGTAAAGGATAGAGGCTAGTTGTCCAATGATGATAAACGGGTCTTCTACTGGTTGGCCGCCAATGTATGTTAATACAATAATGTTTGAAATGAGGGCTCATATAACTGCATATAAGCCCCATTCAGACATTGTGCTGCACCTGTGTCCATATGTCTGCACACATGAATGTGCGTTTGTGTGAATGGCTGTACCTGCCTTCATTTTAGAAGTGAAGCTGCATATAGGCCTCTCAAATACATAATACCGATAGAAAGTATACTGCTATATCTGTGTTCAACGTAACATGTGAATAACCATATCTGTGTACAACTGTATACCAGTGAACACTGTATACTCATTGTACAAATGTTTAACACTATGTCTGAATAGGGCAAAAGATGGTGTGACATCTGCATAGGACTTGTATATGTCAAGTTGTGGAAGAGCTTCACATACCATACAATAATGTCACAATCTGTAATGAAATGCTGCCAGAGAACAGGTCAAGACTTTCATAATAATCATAAATAAACAAACAAACAAAAAAAATCTAATTGTCAGTTGACTTGGCAGAGTTTTAAAGAGCCCTCTCCATCCCCAGCACAGCATCTCTCCAGTGGCTGTTGCTAGTGTTTCCCTTATGTTTCTTTTTTAGATTGTGAGCCCTTTGGGGACAGGAAGCCTGTCTGTCTGTCTATCTATCTATCTATCTATCTATCTATCTATCTATCTATCTATCTATCTATCTATCTATCTATGTCTCTGTCTGTCTGTCTGTCTGTCTCTCCTTTGAGATCTTCAAATTTTATTATGTAAAAACAGATAAAAAATTGTAAAAACATTTTTACAAGGTATTATCTGTTTTTACGTAATACATTCGAAGATCTTAAAGGAGTACTTGGGAGTCATCTTAAATATGCGTATTGCATCGCCAGCTTATCAATTTATATCCATCTATTTATTTCGATGTAAGCCACTTTGGGAACTTTTGTTGAACAGTGGTATATAAATATTCGTCTTATTCGTATTAGAGAAAGTAGTTAATATTGGGCACTATGGCTCTGGTATAGGAAGGTTACAATAAAAGTGCCAGTTATTCACGTTATCTGCTTAGACAAATTGGATGTGGCATTCATTTGATATCCAAGTGCTTTTTGAGTAATGTTGGTATTATAAATTGTCCACAACCCTGAGGGTTCGTTTCTGTATTGTCTGCGTTATTCGTCTTCATTTAACGTGCAGCTAGACAGTTTAAGGAATTGTGTCTGACAGAAGTGGCACAGCTGAGTATTTTAATCTCTTGTTCTTTGTCTCGCTCAAGACACAGCCTACGTGCGCATTTTTATCAGCGACGTGAACGACAACAAGCCCATCTTCACCAAGAGTGTCTATGAAATTAATGTGGATGAAGACCGAGATGTGGGATCAACCGTTGTTACCGTCAGCGCTAATGATGAAGATGAAGGTAAAGCTTTGGAACCCCTAGTGGCGGCCCCTGAAATATTAATGAGTTAACTGTATTTTAAGACATCGGGAAGGAAAATGTCTTTTCTGTCGCTCTACATTTTTAAAAAATTCTTCTCTCTGTGCTTGACAGGCTGTGAGCATTTACTTTGTACAGGGCTCATGAGGCTTATGCCACATAACTCTTGATCAGGCAGACCATGCATTAAGGACAGCTAAGATTGGGGATCTGCCCTAGGTTCATCATACAGTGCACATCTCTGTTCTAGAAAAGAGAGCAAAGACATGAATGTGGGATAGTAATGGTTCTTCTGACCACTAGAACAAGGTTGATTCCTGAGCTTTGATATAGTTAGCTTCTGAACAGTGCAATATTCCCATCTGCAATATGGGGGTAGTAATTCAGACCCACTTTATGAGGCTATTTCACCATTATAGAGTATATGAAGTATTTCAAACACTATGTATATGCTGATGGTAGTAATAATACCTCATGCTAACATTAACTAGCTAATTGTAATCAGTCACCCCAAACCTTTGACGATGAGATGAAGATTCAGTAATGTGGGCAGGTATTAATGAAGATAGAAATCAGTTTGCGTGACTGATGCAGAGAACAGTGGTTAGTAGTGATAACTATGTTATGATGATAAATAATGACCAGAGCTCCCTTTCTAGTTCAAATTAGTGCTGTAATGCTCCCCTAATTTTATTATTGTCTATGGAGTCGGCGGGGGGATCGTTTGGGGGATTTCTGTGTGTGTTTGTAAAAACCGGGTGACCTACAGTCTTCCCAAATCTGCCATTTCCCCCAAGAAGCCTCCTCTCCACAACAGTATGTCATCGCATAGTGTCATGGGGAGGGGACTTCTGGGGTGGGTGTGTGGAGAGTGGTGGCTGTTGGGAGAAATACTGTCCCCTTTGTGAAACAGGCGGTGGAAAAAAGGTGAAGTGGGGAGGGCTCAATTTGCGGGGAGCTCTTGCCCCTGAACCACCTCCCATTTCGAGCTGAACGTTCTTCTGTAAGAAATTTCAGGTCAGCCCTAAAAGGGATGCTTCTAAATGCCCTTAAGTAGCGTCAAGCAAACAAGATTGCCTGAGCATAATAATGCTGATTGATCTAAAGGCCCCTTTTCTCCCTTTCCGTTTCCAGGAGCCAATGCAAAATTAAGATACCAGATAACAGCTGGAAACACTGGAGGGGCGTTTGATGTTGAGCCCGAAACGGGAGTCGTCTTCATTGCACAGCCACTGGATTATGAAGAGGCCCAGCTTTATGAACTGCATCTGTTGGCTTCTGATGGAAAATGGGAGGATTACGCTATCGTCCTCATCAGTGTTGTGAATAAAAATGACGAGGCTCCCGTTTTTGCTCTCAATGAATATTATGGAAGTGTTATTGAGGAACTTGATGGCCTTCCAGTCTTTGTTCTGCAGGTACACCCAGATAAAAAGCAAGCAGGAGAGGATAACTGATCTTGGGGCAGAGAACTGGTCTTGAGGCACCAAGCATGAATTGCTCCCTTTGCTAAGCAGGGTCTGGATTGGTTTGCATTTGGATGGGAGAATACTTCCAGGCACTGTAGGATAGTGTCATTGAGGGATGTGGTGGCTGTAGCTTAGTGGTAGAGCATCTGTCTGCATGCAAAAGGTCCCAGATTTGTTCCCTGGCATCTCCAGTTAGGGTTGGGAGAGCAGCTGCCAGTCACTGTGGTGTAGACAATACTGAGCTAGATAGACCAATGGTCTGGCTGGGTATTAGGCAGTTTCCTATGTTTCTAGTAATCTGGGCAGCCCAGTGCTGGTTGTTGGAGCTACTGTGGGCCCCCTGCATCACATGGCAGTGCCTTTATATCACAGTTGAGCCCCAACTGACCCCACTCACCTTGGTGGTGGAACCTTGACTGGTGTATCCAGCTGCACACTTGTGCTTTCTGTTCCCTGTATGGGAAGTCAGGATTATGGCCAGTGACTTCTTTTTTCCTGCTACAAGCAATAGGCTACCCTTTACCAAAGCTATTCCAGTAGGACCCCAAGGTTCAGAGTTGCCACAGTGTTTTGTAAACTGGAATAAGGCTATCTTGTGAAAATTTGTGGGCACTGGTGATTGCTTTCTCGGATGTGCACGGAACTGGTGCCTGCCAGTCCGAAGGCGGGGGGTTGGATAACTTTAAGGGTGGGGGAGGGTGCTCTGACCTCTCCTGCTGCGTTCCCCCCACCAGTGCCATCTGTATTCAGATGGTCCAGTGGGGCAGTAGTGTACCTCCCTGCCGCCCATCTGTGAAGACAATACTGAGTTAGATAGACCAATGGTCTGACTCAGTATATGGCAGTTTCTTATGTTCCTATGTCCTGTGTTCCTGTTGCTTCCTCGGACTGGAAGTGCATGCACACATATGTGTGCATATGTGCATGTAGCGTGCACATATGGTGTGTGCACACGCAGCGGGAACTTCTGGTCACTTCTGGTCCAAGGAAGGAACGGGGCGGCAGGGAGGTACGCTGCTGCCTTGCCGGACCATTTGAACACACAGTGCCAGCAGGGGAAACGCGGCAGGAGGGGTAAAAGCCACAGAACTGGTTCGGCACTCCTAGAATGGTGTGTAGAATGGTTCTGTGTACATCCGCATTGTTGTTGTTGTTGTTGTTGTTTATTTACGATCTTAGATCAAACATCAATATACACAGAATATACACAGTAAAAAGAGAAAACAATAATGGAAACTAAGTCTAAAATGTCATCAAATATATAAAATCAGGAATCTTTGACAGTAACCAATTGCTGTGCTCTAGCTTCTCTTAGTTTGGTCAATGTATAACATATGTCTGTGGTTGTACTCCATGCATAATCCACATTTGGACTGTGTTTAGGATGGCAGTTCCCATGTGAAACATGCTTCCACAGTATCCTTACAATTTTCATAAAGATGCTATTTGTTCTCTGACTATCCATAATGCATTGTTTATATCTATTGGCCAATCTTCAGAGCAGGCAGCCATTGCACTAGAAGATGGCTTAGTTGCGCTAAAAATGGTGATTGCCAAGTGCACTCTTGCACAGAAGTTCCTAGTAAATAAACGAGGTGTGCTGTAGTTCTACAATTGCAAACACACTTGCAGTTTTGCCACATTACGCTAGCAGAAAATTCTTCTGCAAGCGGTACACTAATATGGATGTCAGGCATTGTTCCTACAGTGTTGATATGCTGTGCATTTTTTAACTTCAATCTCCCTAGGTTGTAGCAAATGATCCTGATAGCAGCATGGATGGAGGAGATTTAAGATACTCCTTGCACGGACATGGTGCGGATGATGTCTTCGCAATAGATGAGAACACGGGCAGCATTTATTCCCAGAAGGTGCTGGATCGGGAAGAACGAGCCTTTTGGAGATTTGTTGTGTTGGCAACTGATGAAGGAGGGGAAGGTCTTACTGGATTTGCGGACGTGATTATAAACGTATGGGATATAAATGATAACACCCCAGTGTTCACCTGTATGCCCAATGATTGCAATGGGAGTGTCTTCGAAAATTCTCCCGGCGACACGTTCATCATGGAGATGACAGCTGTAGACTCAGATGACCCCAATGTGGGCCTCAATGCCATTTTGACTTACCATATAATCGAGAATGTGAAAAACGAGTTTGATATGGACTTGTTCAAAATCAATCCCACCACTGGCAACATCTATGTAGCAGGAGGAATGTTGGACAGAGAGGAGATGGACATATATTTCCTTACTGTGGAAGCAAAAGATGGCGGAGGATTGACAGGAACAGGTACTGCCACCATCTGGGTTGCCGATGTAAATGATCACATCCCTAGTTTCACACGTGAACTTTGCCATGCCATAATTCCCGAAACTAGTGCAGTCAACTCAGAGGTTCTGGAAGTGTTGGCAGCCGATGAGGACAGTGGAGAAAATGCTCAGTTAACGTTCAGCATTATTGGGGGAGATTTGGGACAGAAGTTTTACATTGAAAACCAAGATGGTCAACATGCCACGATCAAGCTGAAAAAACCCTTGGATTATGAACAAATTCATGAAAGGCAGTTCAACCTTACAATCAAGGTGGAAGACTTAGATTTTTCCAGTGTTGCCTCTTGCTTGATCGAAGTGGAAGATCGCAATGACCACAGCCCTGTTTTCAGTTCACAGTTTGTCCAGTTGAGCCCTTTCTTTGAAAACATACCTGTGGGTACTACCATCATCACTGTCACAGCTGTTGATGAGGATTCTGGTTTGAATGGGGACATTGAGTACTCCATCCAGTTAGAGTCGGATCCCTCTGAGCAGTTTGCAGTAGACCAAGATGGTCATGTGACGGTGGCAAAAGAGCTGGACCGGGAGGTTATTCAGGAGTATGCTCTAGTCATACAGGCTTCTGATCAAGGCCTTCCTGCCCAAACAGGAAGTGTTACAATATTGATTGACTTGCTAGATGTCAACGACAACGGACCAAGGTTTGAGGCACTGTACACGCCTGTGGTCTGGGAAAATACACCAGGACCTCAACTGGTTTATATGAATCCTACATCTAGCCTACTTTGGGCTTTTGATCCAGACAGCGATGGGAACGGTCCTCCTTTTTTGTTTTTCTTTCCACCCGATTATCAGAACACTTTAGATTTTTCTCTTACTGATAATGGAAATAATACTGCAACGATTACTGCTCTGAGGTCTTTTGACAGAGAGAAGCAGAAGGCATTTCATCTACCCATAATTATAACGGATAGCGGGAACCCACCTATGAGTTCTACCAACATCTTGACTATAACGATTGGTGATGAAAATGATAACAGTCATGAAGCTGGCCATAAGGAAATCTACGTTTACACACACCGAGGTAGATATATACATTGTGGGTGTATTTACATAACAGTCTTGGCTTAGACATTGCTTCCTCAGAGTGGCCAATACAAACGAGCTGGAAGTGGGTCGAAAATGAGCTGCAGGGGCAGTATGTGATACTCCCGCCCCACCCAGCTCTCTCTCTCCCTTTCTCATCTTGCCCCAGCCCAGTTCATCTGCCTAGTTGGAGAGTTCAGTCTCTATCCAGGCGAATTAACAGCCCCCTGGGTTTGGGGTGGGACGAGACAAGAGAGATGGCCAGGCAGAACGGGAGCATCATGCACAACCTTTGTATCTCATCTCCTCTTCCACAGCTCAGAAACGAGTCTTTCAAGGACGACCAGAGACCTTGAGAACAGAAAATTCGAAGCATCTACAGCATTCCTATTCTTAACAGCTTTTTATTTAAAAGTGGTTTCTTCCCAGATTTTTTATTCTGAGCTTTCCTTGCAAATAATTTTCGAGGCAAACCAGCAGGGGATGTTCTCCCATCACTATTAACATCATGTCTTACAAATCATAATTCATTGGGTAACAATTGCTATTCAATCCGGTTCTTTTACTTTAGCAAGCCTGTGCAAAAAGGCTGATTTCACCTTGACGGTTTTCTCCCTTAGTGGAGGAAGGTGGCCTGGAGCCGATTGCTTCTCTGTGCACATTTGCTTCATGCCTGGTCCCATCCTGTAGCACGGGACTGCACAACTTTGGCCCTCCTGCAGATGTTGGACTGTAGCTCCCATAATCCACGGTGTCTGGAGATTATGGGAGTCGTAGTCCTGAAGCAGCTGGAGGGCTGAGGTTGTGCAGCCCTGCTGTAGGAGGAGGCTCCTCCCAGCCCCACATGTCTTGGGCATGCAGTTTTTGTTATCTGCAATAACAATAACATGAGAACAGCCCTGCTGGATCAGGCCCAAGAAGGCCTATCTAGTCCAGCATCCTGTTTCACACAGTAGCTCACCAGATGCCTCCGAGAAGCCCACAAGCAAGAGGTAAGGGCATGCCCTCTCTCCTGCTGTTGCTCCTCTGCAACTGGTATTGAGAGGAATAATTTAAGAGATATTTAGAGGAATAATTTATTCAGTTATTAAATAATTGATTGAATGAACAATTAATTATGACTATTAATTAATTAATTAATTAATTAATTAACAATTCATTTTCTATACCGCCCTTCCAAAAATGGCTCAAGGTGGTTATTCGAGCTGCAGAAGACAACCTTTCTTGGAGCCTAGTTTTGGGTTAGGTTGGCAGAGAAACCTTAAAGAGGGGCGGGACACACTGCTGCTAGGAATCGCTTTCAGGTGTGATGGTAAAGGAGGTAAGCACCTACTAATTTACACTTTAAGGTGCCTCCCACTGCCCCCGCCAGCGGCACCAGCCACCACTGATTCCGTGGTGGAGCATCTGCTTTGCATACAGAAGGTCTCAGGTTGAGTCCCTGGCAGCATCTCCAGATAGGACTGGGAGAGACCCCTGCCTAACTTCTGCCTGAAACCTTGAAGAGCGGCTGCCAGTCAGTGCAGAAAATCCAGAGCTAGATGAGCTCAATATAAGACAGCTTCCTATGTTCCTAATATATGTTGTCTAGCATCCCAGCTGCACTTATGTGAAGGATCAGAGTATATGCTATTGCATTACTTAAAATGTCTTTGATCATAACCTTCATGAATGCCAAGCAGCAATAAACATGATAAATGCAGCAATAAATGTGGTGGAATGTAAAGCTCTTTAGGGAAAAAAGAAAAAAATAATAATGCAGATTTATTATAATTTATCTTAACAGGAAAATGGTCAACAACGGTGCTTGGGGAAGTGTTTGCACCAGATCAGGATGACTGGGACAATAAAACATTTGTCTCGGAAGGAAAGATTCACAAGTGAGGATTGTATTTGTGTCAACCTGAGTAATATTTATGCTTCTGTAATTATTTTCTTATGCTTCTTTGTGTATGTTATACATATAAAGCTGAGATTACTTCTTGGTACAGAGACGGGAGATCTCTTATACTTGCATTTTGTATTTATCGTAGGCTACAGTTGTAACAATCATTTTATTGGTGTTAACCCCATTTGTGTCCCATAGCATTACAGCAGACAAGTGACTTCCTTTAGGAGTGACACAGGAAGGTCATTCACACAATCAAAAACTGTGTTCTACCCGGGTTTGGGAGCTCTGTGCGCTCCCAATGTTAGGTTGTGTGGAAGTAAGGTAAGAGGAAAAGCTACCCAGGTTTTCCTCCTTCCTTGCTTCCACACAACCAAAAATTGAGATCATACACAGCTCCCAAACCCGGGTAGAACACAGTTTTTGATTGTGTGAATGACCTCACAATGTGAGTTTTAAAATGGCTCCACTCTTTACATATCCGTTGGGTATTTCTCTGTTTTTCTCAAGACGGCTAAGGTATGACCAATGGATGTACATCTTTGAACAGTTTGGAACGAGCTGCAGTCCAAACAATGATCCCAGTGCATGTACTTGGTTATTTTAAAGGTGCACATGGGTTGGACACTTTTTAGGTGACTGCTATGGTGAATACTGCTGCGACACTACATACTTGTAGTGAATAACATGTGAAGGGTGGAGCCTTTCTTATTAAAGGTAGACTGTAGGTGATACTGCATGAAGGTTATTAGCTTATGTGTGAGGGACTGGGAATACGATATTATTGTGGATTTTTCAGGAACAAACAAGCAGGAAACCAGATACTGGTACACCAAGGACAGCTGGTGGAAGGTGGAGTGGAAGGCAGAGTATTCCTTTAACCCTCGATAAAAGCTCCCACCACTACCACTCAGCATCCTGTGCAGCCAACAAGCTGTGCCCGCCCCCCACCATTCAGCAGGCTGATGAGCATGTGCAGCAGCCATTTGAGGGGTTGGCACAGCAGGTTTTTGCTGTGCTGACCCCCAAATGGCTGAAACACATGCACATTCCGCCTCAGCCACCACCACTGCATTACACTGTGTTCAGCTGCCTGTACACACGTGCAAACAGATCTGTACACACATACACTGTACACAGATTATATGTGCATCGAACATAATATGAGAATAGGGTGCTTGTTAGCTTGATAATGCACAGTTTTCTCATTGATTTTTTCTTCTGAAGGAATAATCCTTGTAGAGAAGAGAGTTGCGTCAGAATCAGTTCAGCAGCAGAGGGGATATAGAAGCAAAGTAGGCTGCAAAGAGAAACACTTTTAGTTTTAATCTTCCTCTGTGTGTTACGAGACTCGGATATTGTCACTGAAGACAGGAGGTTTCATTGGAAAAATTTAGCATATCCTAAAATAATGCCTGGTTTGAGGTATATAGAACACAAGGCTTTTATGGATGTGTATGTGTGTGATGTTTCTAGATCTTTCAGACTGAATCAAAGGACTGGTTCTCTGATCATGGTGGATGATGCTCCCCAGGGGATATATGAGTTAAAAATCAGGGTGTCAGACGGAATCTGGCCTGATGTTGTAGCATCTGTGCAAATACATGTCAAAGAGATAGAAAACGAAGCCATTCGAAATTCAGCCACTGTGCGCCTGGCAGGTAAGTTTCTTCCGTCCGTTGAGCTTAATTGCTACTGTACTTGAAATAACTTGTCTTTCACCCTTATTAGGAGGCCAAACTCTGTTGCCAGAAAAGTCTTGTTTGGCTGTTTGCCATAGATTTTCTTAAAATTGCATGCGTTTCTGGTGTGGCTCCCCCCCCCCCGCAGAATTTGTAATAGTTGAGGAATTTTAACGTATTGATCAAGATGTGGATGGAAATCAGAGGTGAATCTCAATGAGAACTAGTAGGAAACAGTGTTTCTATAGGGACAAGATCTCTGTGGGTGAGGCCTTCAAGCGATGCTGAAGGTAATATGGCCCACCCCCTTACTTCTGAAGAACTTAGCCATGTCCCTCTGCATTCTAAACATTTAGCAGAATTTGTTGCATGTATATATATTTTTTCAACTTTGCAACTGTGAAATGTATACACTTTCTTAGTATGTATGTGTGTTTAAAGAAAAAAGAGATCCTGAAAAGTTTCCGATGGTTAGAAACTTTATCATCGGCAAATAAGACCATGCAGGTTCTTCAGTACTGATACTATTTTTAAACATAGCACTGTTAACACATGAAAACATTTCACACTATGAGGCTGTTCTCATGGGTTAGGCTGCTCAGGTAGAGTGCTGGTATCTGTACGAATCCCAGTGCTTCCGCCCAGCCAAACCTTAGTTTTAAACCCGGCTCTTAGCCAAGGTTCAAGGGAGTGAGCGCTCCCTTGACCTGGCTGCTGGAATTGTGCATGCAGCCCAAGGAGACACAGAAACGGCCCCCTAGAGCGTTCGTTTGATGGGGAAATCCCCCAATACACTGTGCTTGGCACGCAGTGCATTGTGGGATACCTCAAGGCTGGGACATGCACTAAAAAACAACAACCCCCAAACCAAAGCATGTCTGCGTTCAAAATGCATGTAATGTAACTTGTAGGTTGAACCGTAATCAGGCTGGGATGGAAGTAATTCACTACATCTTTCAAGACATTTGTGTCAGTACTTAGTTTTGTTAATCCTTTCCTTCATCTCAGACATGACTGCAGAGGAGTTCGTAAGGAAAGATGAGCCTGAAGAAAGCAGGCACGACAAATTTAAAGACCTGCTCGCTGGAATCCTCTCGGTCCTTCCTGATGATGTCATTGTTTTCAGCGTGACGAATGTTGATGGGAAACAGACAGACGTGAGATTTGCAGTTCAGAATGGCTCTTCCTATTACAGGCCAGAGAAATTGCAGGGGCAGATAGCTGCCTTTAAAAATAAGGTGCGGCCACAAGCTTGCTGTCATATGTGATCTAACATTGGCTGTATGTGAAGTATTTTCAGGAGGCACAAAACAGCCCATTTGGTCTAGAGAAACCATATTGAATGGAATGCATTCAAACTCCTTCTTCACCCAAGCTTTTTAACTTGAGTTGTGATTTTAAATTTGTTTCAAAGTTTCAATTCCTGTTTTAATTTGTTTGTTGTTGCTTTAGACCACCCAGAGACAGAGGTTTGGGGTGGTATATAAATTAAATTAAATTCCACCTTTTTTGAGAAGCCTTCGCCATAGCTTATTTATTATTTATTGATTTATTTACATTTATATTTTACACTCTTCCACCAAGGAGCAATGCACATAGTTTATGTTAATCCTCACAACAACCCTATGAAGTAACTTAGGCTGAGAGATGTGATTGGCCCAGAGTCACCCAGTGAGTTTCATGGCCAAGTGAGAATTTGAACTCCAGGAGGTCATTCACACAATCAAAAACTGTGTTCTATCTGGGTTTGGGAGCTGTGGGTGCTCCCAATTTTCGATTGTGTGGAAGCAAGATAGGAGGAAAACCTGGGTAGAAGTGAGTGTGTGGAAGCAAGGGTAGCTTGTGTGGAAGTGATTTTGTGGAAGTTACCTTTTGCTCCTTCCTTGCTTCTACTGGGTAGAACACAGTTTTGGGCTGTGTGAATGACCTCCAGGTCTCTCTGGCCCTGGTCCAACACTAACCACTACAGCATGCTGGCTTCTTAGAATAATTAAGAATAACTTCTTAGTTCTCATGCCCTAATTTGTAGATCAGAAATAATTGCATATTCTTCCCCAGCTTACCCCAGCTTCCATTTTGCTTCCCTTCTTCTGTATTCTTCTTTGTGTCAGTATCTAGATTGCAATCCTCTTGAGTCAGGGACTTGTCCTCTCATTTTTTGTAAAGCACAATGCATGTGGAAGTGCTATAAAAGTAACAACTCAATAGCCCTTGATTTGATCCAGCAAGGCAGTGCTTATACTCCTGTTCTGTAGTGAACTGTACAAGCAGAGGAGAAACATTATTTTTTGCAGTCTTTGGAAAATAATTAATAGGTTTGCCCAGAATGAGCATTGATTCGCAGTTAACCATGTAGACTTTAAATTAGAGCTTAAACCATGGTTAACCACGTAGAGTTTAAATTAAGATCTACAATCTTAAATGAAAGGAAACCTATCAGGACTTTTTGCATCTTTCTTCCCATGAAATCTAGGCTAGGTGTTAAAAGAGCCATTTTATTTTTAATTGAAACGGGCAGCAGCTTTTTGTGAGCTCAGAGATGTAGAACAGAGGTTCCCAACCTGTGGTACCCCCGATGTTGCTGAACTACAACTCCAATCATCCCTAGCCACATCAAATTATAGTTGGGGATGATAGGAGTTGTAGTTCAGCAGCCTCTGGAATACCACAAGATGGGAACCCCTAATGTAGAGAAATTCCTTGGAAGTTTAAATTAAAACTCCCTCCCGCCCAAGCGACATACTGGTAATTTGCTGAACTACATTTTCCTCTTAGATCCAGTTGGCTTTAGGAGTCAATGTTTCTCAGGTTGATGTGGATGAATGCCGCAGGATGGATTGCAGCGGCAGCAGCGGCTGCACAAACTACATCACGGTGAGTGACATCCCCACAGTGATGGACACAGGAAGTGTCTCGCTTGTCTCCATAACAACCAGCGTCAGCGCCGTCTGCACGTGTGCAGCTAGAGACAGAGTTCATCGGTCATGTAGCTCCTACTCCCACAACCCATGTTTCAATGGAGGGACTTGCATTGACATGCTGAATGGTTACAGGTGAGCAAGCCCACACTTCACAAGTTGTTTTTCCTTATTTTTTTCCTCTCCAAAACGTCAAGTTATAAAGCTGCGATGCTGTTATAGAAAATGATACACGGACCTTTTCAGAGGTCCAGTTCACCATGTGGAATACTTGGCTTTCATTTCAGCCCTGTTTTGTTCACTGTCTTTTGCTGTTTGCTTCAGATGTCGGTGTTCTGCTTCATTTCATGGACCTGATTGTCAGCAGACGAAACACAGTTTCCATGGAAATGGCTATGCATGGTTCCGTCCCATCAGGCCTTGTTTTGAGAGTTCCCTCTCTCTCGAGTTCATTACTGATGTTCCAGATGGGCTTTTGCTATACAACGGTCCTTTGTCAGATTCAGATCTCAGGAATTCGGAAAATTTCATTGCAATAGGTATTTTATATGTTGATCAGCACCTTCTATCTAGACTACTTTGAAAACTTCAATTTTGAAAAGTGTTCTATAAATATTTGTAATAATCAGTGGTGTAGTGCTGCGGAGACAGGCAGGGACAGACTCAGTAGTTTTTTCCTCCAGGGTCTCAGCAGTATAACATAACATAACAGCAGGGAAGCAAAGTCCTTTGCTTTTTCAATGGAGATAATATGCTGTTCCAACAGTTCATTACATAATTGAATATTGCACTACAATTGATTTTATTACCATTCTTCCTGTCTTACAAGGAGTGTCCTCCACCCTTTGTGGTTGGCAAACCAAACTGCTCTTCTGCATGAATAACCACATGGGGTTCAAGCTTTGTAGGATTAGGAAACTATCCTTGACTATTTGTAACAGATCTGCCCAAACTATTGCATCTATTGAATTGGGGGTGTGTGTGGTGGCCATTGGGTGGGCGTAGCTATGGGGCATGAGGACTGTTGGTGTGGACGTGGCTATGGGGGCCATCATAGAGAGTGCCTACACATCTGAATTTTCAGCAACACCACTGGTAATAACAATAACTTCCTGGGGAAAAACTTCCTGGGGAAAAAAAGTGCACTCCACCAATAACTTCTTGAGTTAAAGAGGACAGTTATATATTAGACAAAAACAGGGCACCAAAACCAAACTTCAGTGGAGAGTTGGTGGGTCTGTGTCATTTCCCTGAATCTTAATGCAGAACTTTGTTCCCTAGATGAGAAGCAAATAACTAGCATACATCCCTCAGAATCTCAGCTTCTGTGCAAGTAAGAAAGCAAAACAAGTTGTTCTAGTAAGAACTAATATGCCTACTTTCCTTTCACTATCCCTACAACTGGATTAAATTTGGTTCAAATCGGTTAGATGGTCCACAGGTTCGCCCACTTGTGTCTCAAATATTTACTGTATGTGTCCACCATCTTGAATCAGGGTAGATGATAGCATCACAAACTATTCATGCATTCATTTGATTTCTATACCAAATGGCTCAGGGCAGTTTACACAGAGAAATATAATTAAATAAGATGGCTCCCTGTCCCCAAAGGGCTCACAATCTAAAAAGAAACATCAGACTATGCCATTGAGGTGTCCCTGTGTGCCACTCACTACAGCTGTACCTAATTTGGTCCAAATTAATTAGACAGTCCACAAGTTAGCCCACTTGCACATCAAAAGTTCATATGTCTACCATCTTTAATCGGGGTGGATGACATCATCAGAAACTATGCCATTGGGTTAGTCCCTACAGCTGTAGTAAATTTGGTTCAAAGGTTTATGCATCCGCCATCTTGAATTGGGGTGGGTGACATTATCACAAACGACTGTACGCTGTTGTGGTGTCCCTTTGTCTCCCTACAACTGTACCTGATTTGGTTCATATTGGTCCAGGCATTGCGAAGTTGATAGTGGGGGACAGACAGACACCCACAGAATGCTGGGTGATCCCATAAGCCTACTGGAAAGTAGGCTAACAAATACATAAAATCTACCAATATATAGCAACTCATGGCTGGGAAAAGTATGTTTAGAAATATTCAGTAGGCCTCTCTGAATGTGTGCCGGGATCCTCCATTCACTCCTGTAGAGGGACTTGTGTGCATTTTGTAGGAGTGTGCGGCTTGGATCTATCCACTGGAATGAATAAAATAGTATATAAGACTGGGAAATCAGGGTGCCTCTTACCTGAAAAACAGTACTGGAATTATTTAGGCAATGAATTGTGGCTGGGGGTGATGGGAGTTGTAGTTCATCAATATCTGGAGTACCACAGGTTGGGAACCCCTGTCTTAGGGGATCAAGATGATGCCCAGCACGTCTACATGTTTCTTCTCTGCTCATGGCCTGTGTGACTCTGTTTTTAAGATTCTAGTCACTCTTCCTTTATTCATGTGTTCTTCCCTCAGCACTACTACTTCTGGTAAAATATAACAACCACCAAAAAAGGTTGTGTGTCAAAACCAGAATAAAGCATGAAAGTTGAGTGCACTAATGCAACGTTCCCACCTTTGCACATTCTGTGTCATTTCTCTTGGTTGAAGAATTTCCCATGGCCAAGCCCAAGGCTCAGAAATTCAAGCTTTTGACTTGTGAAAAAGGGGGTCAAAATCTGACAGACGATTTTTTGTGAGGAGGGGGCTTGGGGCCAGTGATCTGACTTTACATATGGCAGCTTCCTATGTAACCTATATAAGCAGCCATCCATAATAAGCACATGCTATATAGAAAGAATGTATTTTATTCGTAATACTCTTCTCCCATCATTGACTATGTATACCAGGTCCACATGCATGTTTGAAACACTTAGTGGTGGTTCAAACAAATTTCACAATCTTTCCGTTGCCCCCTTGGCTTCCCAAGGCCCTATGTAAAGTGGGAACACCAAAACCATAACATGCAAGCAATGTCACTAACCCGCCTGATTTGGTGATGGCAGCAGCATTTCTTTAAAACTTTTAAAAGAGAAGTGGAATTCTTCTTGGTAGCCACCATATTTTTTTTAAACCCAGAAGGCCCACTGGAACAACACTACATGGATGTGGTGTGCTTTAGTACATTAGTATACCCAGTGATAATATGCTAATCCTTTTTAAAAGACAGTGAGCGTGCATACTATATTTGAGTAGGTGGTTTTAGAACCTCCTGGTTATGGCTTCTAGCCCATCTCTGAGATGAAGCAATCAAAAAGGAAACAAAGCAGGCAGTTCTATCAGAAGAATTCCATTGGGAAGCGTCCATTGCTTCGAGTATTTCAAATATTTTTGAGGCAGGTATTCATCATTAATGAAGTCCTACTTGCATGTTATTTTTATGTGGCTTGGTGAAAACATATAACCTACTTTTGAAAAGTCTTCGCCTCCACTCAAGGCTTTCTCTCCCCACCCTGCCAACCAGTGCTGCTTTTTAATTTTTTTGTTAAAGGCTTTTGGCTGGTTGAGTGAAATGTAATTTTATTGTACTGTCATGTCACTGGGGAAAAAGCGAGCAAAAATTGTAGTCAGCTGCAATAGTGAGAGCTTCTTGTACTCCTGTGTTATGGTGCATCAAAAATAGTACGATGGGATATTGTTCTGTTGAACCAAATTACATTTTCTATTTTTGAAGTGGGTGTCCTTCGTGTGGACACTCCAGGGCACTTTCCAGATTAGAACCTGCAAAAGGATCATGTCAGATCTCGGAAGTGTACTCAAAGCAATGAATGCTTCCCAATGGAATTCTCCTGATAGAACTGCCTGCTTTGTTTTCTTTGGGGCAATTCTATCAGGTTCTAATCAGATCCAGAGGTGGAGCCACCATTGAGCGAATGGCATCAGGAGATTTGGGCCTGGTGGCCCCAATGTCTCCCCCACTTAGGTCTTTCAGCTACCACAAGTTTCTGTGGTAGTATAGGGGTCTGGAGGACAGCAAGCTCACCCTTCCCCTTTGACCCCTATTCCCATCACAGGAGTGAATCTAATTTCTTGCTTTTGTTTCTCGTGAATCCTAGAACTTTCTCGTGGCATTCCGGTGCTGAAAATAAGCCATGGCTTGGGCACTGTGGAGTTGCATTTACCCAGTTATGTGAACGTGACGGACCAAAGGTGGCATCGGCTTGAAATGAGAAGCAGCAAGCAGGTTAGTGACACTGATTGCATGTTATGGTTTTGTGGCTCCCACTTTACATATGGCCTTGGAAAGAAGAGGGGGCAATGGAAAGATCGTGAAATTTGCATGAGTCACCACAGAGAATTTCATGCATGCATGTGGACTGGTATATGTAGTGAATGTTGGGAGAATAGTGTTATGAATAGAATACATTCTCTCTATATATCATGTGCTTATTATGGATGGCTGCTTTTATAGGTTACATAGGAAGCTGCCATATGTAGAGTCAGATCCAGGGGCGGAGTCACCATTGAGCGAATGGGTTCAAAGAACCAGGGCCACTGCCAATCAGAGGTGCACTCCTGGCACCCCAGCCACGCCCCCTGTGTCTGATGTCAGACAAGGGGGCGCGGCTTTGCTGGCAAATGGGGCCGCGTCCTCCGTTTGAGAGCAAATACTGGCCAGCACTGCGTTCACAGCAGTTGCAGCCTTTAAAGGCAGGGAGAGCATTTCTGGCCACGCTGTGAATGTGGCGCTGTGAACAGGGCATGGCTTCACTCCACAAACAGGGCCACGCCCCCGTTTGTAAGCAAATTCCAGCCAGTGCCGTGTTCACAGTGCGGCCAGGAATGCTCTCCCTGCCTTTAAAGGCAGGGAGAGCAGCTCCCGGATACTCTGAGAACGCAGTGCTGGCCAGAATTTGCTCTCAAACGGGGAACGTGGCCCTGTTTGCAAGCGAAGCTGCTCCCCCTTTGTCTGACATCCGACGCGGGGTGGGGGCACTGCGGCGGGAGGAACATGGGCCACCAATTGGCTTCCTCCACCACTGGTCAGGTCATTGGCCCATTTAGCTCAGTATTATCTATGCTGACTGTCAACAGCTTTCCAGGGTTTCAGATGGATGGCTCTCTGGGATTGGGGTTGAATCTGGGGCTTTCTGCATGCACAGCGGATGCTCTGCCATTGGATATCCCTGCCACTAACCTTTAGTAGTTACGCTTGCAAAATCCTGATAAGTATTGGAGATTGGCAGCAAACACCAGGGATGTGTCTAAATTATGGAGTTGTTTCAGTTCTGTGCCTTAATTTTTTTTTTATCCTACTGTACTAACTGTCCAAAGTGCAGTTTGTCTGTTCAGGTTAAATGCTGGTTAGCTGGAGTGGTTTAACCAGGGTTACCCTGAAATCCTCCTCTGTGGGGCTTGGTGATCCTGATTAACCTTTTAACCAGGATCTTTGTGATTGTGAGAATGCAGAGATCGTAGGGCATTCTAGAACACTGGGGACTGACTCTTTCTTCCAGAAGGATGCAGGCCCTGCTTGCAAAATGCACCCATAAGGTTAAGTAATCTGACTGTAAAGGTTGTTCAGGCTGCATCGTCATAGATCTTGTCTCTGTGCTCGTGTAGAGCTCTGGTATTCTGTTGTCTTGGCCGTCTTGATTTCCCCCAGCTATGTCTGTTTCCTGGTTTTATTTTTGAGCTGTGTGATGCTGCATGTAGTACTCTTTGTGTTGCAGTGTTTTAATGATTTTCTGCATGTTGGTACAGGACGTTCGATTCATTTTGGACCAGTGCAAAGCTGCAATTGTGTCGGAGATAGAAGGAGTTGGGAAGTGGCTGTCCACTGAAGACAGAACGAACTGCGAAGTCATGGGTTTTGTTCCACAAGCGAGAAGGTAACATTTAAATAACTTTCCAGAATTTGGAAACACATTTGCCAATGTGCAGGCAGCATTTTGTCTAATACGTTACTAAGAAATCTTTTTTACTTTGTGTCAATTTAATCATTTACTAGTTCCAATTAGACGTGATTAAGCACATCGGTTCTGAATAGTATCAGACTGCACAGCTCTAACTCTGCACACACTTACTTGAGCGTGAGTGAGGTTGTCCACGCAGCTCCTGCTGCCTCCCTGAACACGATCACCCTCCCCAGTTTACTCTGCCACTTGCTGCGGCACTCGATCACCACCCCTGTGAGCAGCAGAGCAGGGAGCTGGAGGTGGAAGTCCTCTGACATCTCTCAATGCACCACGCCAGGATCCCGGTTCTTTGAGGGATCCCCCATCAGCCGGGTGCTCTTGCCGCTCTGTGTGTGCATGGGCTGCCTGCAGCACACACATGACCCCAGCACCGGCATTAAGGGCATGCTTGTGAGAACAGCCTTTGTTTCTTTCAGCAACATGATTCAGAGGTCTGGTCTACACATGCAAGCAAAATAGGATGGTAGTCTAGGGGTGTGTGAAGCAGCTTGAGGTAGAACTGGTTTAAAATCGAACCGGGCCGGCTTGAGGGCTTGCCCTTGAGCTGGACTGGACCCGCTTTGGCTCGACCTCGAGCTGAACCCCTTGGGCCAGTTCGGGGATCTAACGTGGGATTAAAAAAACCAAAACTTACTGCTGTGTTTGGCAGCTTCCGGAGGGGTGTATCCAGTAATCCCCCCTCCCCCTGCTGGCCTCTCCCCAGTCTTTGGCCCATTTTGGCCCTCTGTGGTTGCAGTGGCCATTTTGGAGACCATGGAGAGAGCCAAAATGGCCTGAAACTGGCCTGAACTGGCCCATAGATGGGGAGCTAGTGGGGGGGAGGGGAGACCACCAGAGACCCCACTGTGGCAGCACCACCCAGAGGTGGTGAGTTTCTTTTAAAAATCCCCCCTTTAGAACTCCGAACTGGCTTGAATTAGGGCCAAGCCAGCTTGGGATGCCAAAACCGAACGTGCCTGGTCTGGCTCGAGTCTGGCTTGGACTCAAACCGAATTGGGCAAGCCAGTTTTGTATACACCCCTAGTAGAGTCCTGATGTGATAGAGTGGACTGTATCACTTCCGACTGCAGGGGGATGATTCCTGCCACCAGATAACAGCATATTGGGGAGCAATAACAGCATACCTTCAGTGCAAGAGCCATTTCAGACTGTGCTGACCTCCGTATAGTACTGCGCTTTCCTCGGTGCTGGGAGGGCCCCTTAAGAGAGATGGAGTCCTCTTTTAAGAGCTCTGTGGGGAAAGCCCTGGGAAGGGCTACACTTCCCAGCACTCTGTGCACACCTTGCAAGATGGTGGCAGGGGCTCAAGAGGGCTCCATTTCCCTTAAAAGAGTGCCCCCACACTGTGTGGACAACGTGCAGCACCGCATGGTGAGAATGGTCATCTCCTCATGGTGACGGGGGATTGTGCACAGTTTTCAGTTCGGGCCGAAATTTCACACAGGCCCAATAAGCTATTAATCAGAGAGCCGCACTTAGGGAGCTGCCACACGTCCCCAGATTTTGCAATGCAGAACACTTTATTAGGTCATTAGCAAACACATTAATTAATTAATTAATTAATTAATTAATTAGATGTACCACCTGACACCAAAGGCTCTAGGAGGTTCACAAAAATACACATTGGAAATGTCTTGCCCATAATTATCAGTTAATAGTGTTGAACTCTTGTGTTTGAATGGCATCCCTGAATTTAGTGGCATTATATTATCAAAGCTTTCGATCTGTCTGTAGAGTGGAATCAGTTTATTTTTGCTGATGTGTGATGTGGTTGGTTGATCTGCCCTGCTGCCAGGGTATTTTTAGTAGCACATATACTAACATTCATCTCTTATTTAGCACCTCTCTGTTTTGAAGGTACTTGAACATGAATCAAGTTCTCCAGTTGGGTGGTGTGAAAGATTCGATTCCTTATTCATACCCACAGCTGCAACATAAGCACTTCACTGGCTGCATTCGCAATCTCATTGTGGACACTCAGGTAAGAGGCAAGTGGTCACAGTGCTGATGAGGGTCATGCCAGTAATATAGGAACATAGGAAGCTGTCTTCTACCAAGTCAGATCCTTGGTCCATCTAGCTCAGTATTGTCTACACAGACTGGCAGCAGCTTCTCCAAGGTTGCAGGCAGGAGTCTCTCTGAGCCCAATCTTGGAGATGCTGCCAGGGAAGGAACTTGGAACCTTCTGAATGCAGGTGCTCATCCCAGTGTGGCCCCATCCCCTGGGGGGAATATCTTACAGTGCCTACACATGTCTCCCATTCAAATACAAACCAGGGCAGACCCTGTTTAGCAAAGGGGACAATTCATGCTTGCTACCACATGCCCTGAGCCATTTTGGAAGGGCGGTATATAAATCAAATAAATAAATAAATAAATAAATAATAAACCATTCCTGTACTCTACCATGGCTCTATGGTCGCCAGGAGTCGACACTGACTCGATGGCACAACCAACCAACCAACAACCCCTGTCAGATGAGGTGAGCTGGGTGGTTTCTAGAAAGAGGGCCTTTGGCACCCTGGTTGTACAATAGCCTCCCCTCTGACACTAGGTGGAAACCTTTCTGTTCACCCAGGCCTTTAAAAAAATAATATATTTTTCAAGTTTAAAAAATGTTTTTGTAGTTTGTTGTAATTTGCTTAATATGTTTCTTGTTGTATGTTTTATTCCGTTGCGTGGATTGATTTTTGTTGGTTTGGTTTACTTTGAGAGCTGCCCAGAGAACCGCCGTTAGGGGGTGGCCAACAAATGAAGATGTTCGTCTTAATGCATCACCTCTTTAGAACCCCCCAGAAGTCCACACTAAAGCTTCCCGTATTGTTTTCTGCAGCCACCCAGCCTTGATGCGTTCTCCCCCCACCCATTTTGTTGTTTGTTTAAAGGTGTATGACCTTGAATCTCCAGCAGAGTCGCTGAACAGCTCTCCTGGCTGCGCCTTGGCAGACAGCAGCTGTGAGAAGATGGGCTCTTCTCCCTGTGGGGGTCATGGACAGTGCCTTGGCGAGCCAGCCTCCTTCGCTTGCCATTGCTTGCCAGGCTACTATGGCTATAAATGTGACAAAGGTAAAGAGTGAGCCTTGCGCTTCTTTGGAATGGCCTGCTTCCTATCTAACTACTGTGCCACAAATGAGTATTTGAGCCTCGGGAATGAGCATGCCGGAGAGGAATTCCCCAGAGACTTGCAAGGGCTGTGGCAGTCGTGTGCAGGAACACCTCTCTGTGTTACGGTTGGCACCAGTATGGCTGCCCGCCCATTCACTTGAGCTGCTTGGATGAGGATTGGGACCCTCCTGCCCCCATGCACAGCTGCCTTGTGTAGTGAACCACTAGACTACAGGCTGGAGCATCTTCCTGGGTAGAAAAGGGTTCCCAGGCAATGCAGGTGTGTTAACTGGTTTTATGTTGTTGCAAACTGACCAGAGATGGAAGTTTGGGGCGGTATACAAATTTGATAGAACTTCCATCTCTGGGCAGTTTGCAACAACATAAAACCAGTTAAAACACAAAAGTAAAAATCTTAAAATGGCATATTTTAGTGACTGCGTGTGCATTCTCCCTCTCTTATGAGAGTTTGCATGCAGCAGTGATATGGTGCTGCCTCGGGTTGTCTAGAGATGACTTTGACTTGTTCTTGGCAACCAGAAATTCTGCTTAAAAGCCTGCATTCTGCTTAGGTAGTCTTCTAGATATATATTTCAGCGTCTCATTTCACCCTCTTCCCCCCATAGAAAGCATTTTTTAAAAAACAAACAACACCAATTTCCCCCCAAATGTTATAGCTGCTGAAGAATCCTCCTTTGGGCCAGAGAGCTACATCCGTTATCAGCTTCCTGTCGCTATACCTGCTCGCAGAACATTGGTGGAGGCAATGATAAGGACGCGGCAGCCCAGCGGTATCATCCTGAATATGTCTTCCCGTAACAAGGATGAACACATCACCCTGCAGGTGAATGAGGAGTGATGCTGGTCAATTTCAGTTCAGAGTTAATTCTGGTCTAACCCATTGAGCCATAGACAAGATCAGTCTCTCTTGGTTCAGTGTATTCGTCTTTATGGTTTAGAATTCTCCTGTGCCCTTGATTTTTTTTTTTTTGCTCTCCATCTTTTCTAATGAAATTCAGTACAGCCATGCAGTCTAAATCATGAGTTTAAAGACCTTGCCAAAGGACAGAGCCCTCATCCAGACCTAGGGGCTAGTTCACATTGTGAAATTCCTATATGTGAGTACTATATGTGCTCCTATATATTCCTATATGCTGTGCTCCTATATGTGCTCCTCGTATTCCTATATGTGAGCACCTATTAAGAAATATTAGTGTGAGCTGGTCTGTACAGGTGGAAAACCAGCAACTGTTTCCATAGTTACCCCTGCTATCTGAGCAAAGAGACACATTTTAAGAGGGGTTTGGATAACTTCATGGAGGAAAGGTCTATCATCGGCTACTAGTCAGAGGGCTACAGGCCACCTCCAGCCTCAAAGGCAGGATGCCTCTGAGTACCAGTTGCGGAGGAGGAACAGCAGGAGAGAGGGCATGCCCTCAACTCCTGCCTGTGGCTTCCAGCGGCATCTGGTGGGCCACTGTGTGAAACAGGATGCTGGACTAGATGGGCCTCCTTGGGCCTGATCCAGCAGGGCTGTTCTTATGTTCTTAAAGTGGTGATTCCCTTATATTTAGCAGGGAGAGCGACTGGCCCTATCCATTCCCAGCACAGCATCCCTCCAGTGGCTGCTGCTGCTATCTGCCTTATGTTTCTTTTTCGATTGTCAGCCCTTTGGGGATGGGGGATCATGTTATTTATGTATTATTTATTTTTCTATGTAAACCACTTTGAGAACTTTGATTGAAGAGCAGTATATAAATATTCGTCGTGGTGTTGGTGGTGTTTGTGTGCATTCCCACGAAGGCATGGAGAACATGTGCCCATTGATACTATGGTCAACATATCTAGTCTCCAAGTGATGTGTAGAATGACATTGTCTACTTGTAGAGTAGTGGTCGATCGGTACTCATATGCATTGACCGCTGGCATCAATGCTTTATACTTTATGATATTCACCATTTGGGAGCCATGGACTGACCATTGACTTAATCCATGTGTGTATTCACTACTAGGGGGCATAGACATTGCCTGGGCAATGAAGGAAATTTTCACAGATGCTATGCATTGTAACTGGGCTGTTTATGGGACATTTGATCAAATCACATGCTCTGACATCTTGTGATGATTGTCCATATGTAGTGGTTGAAGCAGTCCATATGGGTACACTGTTTTAACGTGATTCTGTGTCACTTGTCATTCTTAGCTGCCCTTCAGGCTTCTTGGCCCATGTGGCAGGTTATAAGTATAAAGAAAGCAAGGAGCCATCTGTGTTTCATGCACATTCCCCAGTCTACTCACGTTTAACTTCAGTATATTCATAAAATATTGCCCCTGTTGCCATGGGAAGATTGCTACATGTGTCTAATTGTGTAAAAAGAACTGCATTTTCGAAGACTGATCTTGTGCATGCCCACAGATATACACGCACATGTGGTTGAGAGCTCATGGTTTAATTTGCAGAGTTCATCCCCTGCTCTTGTTTTTTTCTTTCGCATTGCCCAGAGCCTTATTGTATAGCATACAAAGTGTCTGACTCTGATTCCTGCATTTCTGCAAGGTGGTCCAGGGGTTACTAGCGGTTTCTTACAACCTGGGAGATGGAGCACTTGCTGTTGTTCTTCCCTCCTACCAAATTGATAACGGCGAGTGGCATCATGTCTCCCTGGAGAGAAATGAGAATGAGTTCATTCTTCGCCTGGATGAAGGAGGTGGGAAGAGAGAGATCCACAAGGCAGCTGGCACCTACAAAGAGATCATCATTGACCCCCACAGCTTGGTGGTTGGCAACATATACCCTGCCAATCAAACCCACGGTTTCCAAGGTAAAGAGAGTTCCACATCACTGTTATCTCAAATAGCTGTCCATCTTGGAGCCTTATAAGTCGCCAATTGATCACCATCCACAGTGCTTTACGTAATAGCGTTTTGCAACTGTCGCTCTTGCTTTGTTGTTCTTGCACAGTGTTAGAGTTGCCAGATTAAATAAATAAAGAGTATGGAGGGGAATACCTAGTGGCAGCTTTCCCTTTGCTTCTGGTTGTTTTGACTTTCCCTTGATATATCTTAGCCTGTTGTGCTTTCTTGTAAACGGAAGTTGAAAAGATACAAAGGTTGTGCACATGATCAAACCATGGGTGGGAAGGGCAGGCAGTGGGGAAGGCAGGGTTTCACCTACCTCCCCACTCCCTGCAATGACCAACGGAGCTCTCTTTGGTGCACCAGCGCATGCTCACATGATCCACACTGCTCAGTGCAGCACAGATCGCTGGAGGTAAGTGTGCTGTCAAATCAGTTTTGACTCCTGGCCCCCTCAGAGCCCTGTGGTTGTCTTTGGTAGAATACAGGAGGGGGTTACCATTGCCGCCTCCTGCACAGTATGAGATGATGCCTTTCAGCATCTTCCTATATCGCTGCTGCCCGATATAGTACCAGCAGGGATTCGAACCGGCAACCTTCTGCTTGTTAGTCAAGCACTTCCCCGCTGCGCCACTTACGGGGCTCATTTTCCCAGTCTCCAGGAATCCTACAATGTACCGTGTGATGAGTGTGGTGCATTGGGGGGTGGGGTTCCCTTGGGAGTGGGGAGCTCTAGATGCCCAACTCTGTGTATGCTCAGGCTGCGTGCCGCTGAGCATGCACAAGACCCCGGAGCTGGAGTTAAGGGTGCGCTCATTCACTTAAACCCTGGTTAAAGTCCATGGTAAAAAGTTGAGCTACCCACGAGGGCAGTGCCAGGATTGGGACTGATTTCATTGCAATGCACATGGGCGGTCAAACCTACGCTGGGCTGTCCTAGCCTGGGTCTGGCTTCTTGTGTTCACAGCCTTACAATGTTTTAAGAGTGATGGAGAAGGTTTAGTTGTGCCTCTGCTTCTCTGTAAACCAGGACTGCACAACTTTGGTCCTCCAGCTGTTTGGGGACCTCAGCGTCCAACATCCCCAGTCACAATTGCCCATAGTCAGGGATTCTGGGAGTTGTAGGCCAACATCTGCAGGAGGGCTGAAGTTGTGCAGCCCTGCTGTACACAAATGTACATTTTTCTCTTCTGAGAGAAACTAGAAAAAACAAGTCCTGCGTATTTTTTTAGAATGGTTCAGTTTAGATGGGGAAAAGCTGGCTGTGGTTGTTGCCTGTTGGTTGGCACCTGTATCATCAACACCCCCACTAGGGTTGCCATATTCCGGCTTTCCAAATCCTGGCACCTAATTTGCATATTATGTAAATTGGCTTGAAAATAATTTTTGAGCAGAATAGTGACTTCACGTTTTGCTCCATAACTCCGCTTCTACAAGGGCTAGCGCTGATCTTCTTCTTCTTCTTCTTCTTCTTCTTCTTCTTCTTCTTCTTCTTCTTCTTCTTCTTCTTCTTCTTCAAATGAATGCTGAAATCCAGGTGAATCTGGGTGGGCTATGCAATGTGGATGAGATGCTTAAAATCTGGGTGAAACCCAGAATTTCAGGGGGCATGGCAACTCTACCCCCACCCCTGTCCCAAGTTCCTGGACTGGTTCGGCAACTATTTGGAATTTTTTGGGGTGGGGTGGGGGGCGGGGCTTAAAGTTTGACGCTGAAACATATCTGGGCTGCTGGAAAAACAAAACAAAACTCCCAAAGAAAGCATATAGCCCATCTGAACATGAGTGGAGGGGGAGGCTGAGGGCTTATCCAGTGATCTGTTTGTCTGTTACAAAGCTGAGCTCACACTGAGGGGGAGGAACCCTCTGTAACTGCTCCGAAAATCCTCTGCCGATCTTTGCTCTGAGGCATTTTCTCTATTAAGTTGGAGGTGTGATTTACTCCTGGGCTACTAGGAAGGTCAGATCCGATCTCCTTCAGAATATTTTCTCCAGTGCTTCAACAAAGAACCAGTCCTCTCCAACTCTGGGGTGGAGAACATCTGAACTGGGGCTGAACCCCTTTCCTGGCTTGAGCTAGTTGTTAAACATCCCACATGCACAGCCCTACGGCACTGTGATGTCTGTTTCTAAAATAGCTCTCGATCAAGAGCTTTCAAATCCAAGCTTCTTCTTTTTGTATTTCGCCTTAGGATGCATGAAGGATGTCAGATTCAATAACTACGGGCTACCTCTAGATCCTCACCCTAAGGAGCTGGTGTTGAGTGCCCAAGGAGTGAAAAAAGGCTGCCTTTCAGAAGCTTGCAAGAGCAATCCCTGCAGCCAGCAGTTTATATGCATTGACTTGTGGATGATGCACGAGTGCAGGTACAGCGGCTGAGTTGCATGAGCTCATGATGTGGCAGAATTCAACGTCTTGCCACTATGCCTGTTCTGCCATTATGTAATCTACTAAAGAAAAGACCACCCCATGATCTTTTTGGCTCCGAAGCACTATACCCAAACATAGCTGCTTGTCTCCCAATGAGCCTGCACCCCCAGGCATTGCTTTCTGACTACTCCCCGTTGTTCCGAGATGCTGCAGCGCTCTTAGGGGCCCAAGCAAGGAGGAGCAAGGTCATGTTCTGCTTGAGGGGTCTTCCATTGGGAGCTGTAGGCCTGCACAACCATTGCTCAGTAGTAGAGCACTTGCGCTGTATGCAGAAGGTCTCAGGTTCAGTCTCTGGTGTCTCCCGGTGAGTCTGGGAAAGAGCTTCTGTCTGAAACACGCGAAAGCTGCTGCCAGTTGCTGTGGACCAGGGGTAGGCAACCTTGGCTGTCCAGCATTGCTACACTACAATTCCCATCACCCCCCCATCCACAGTTTGTGGTGGCTGGGGATGATGGAAGTTGTAATGCAACAACAGCCTGAGAGCCAAGGTTGCCTGTGCCTGCTGTCGGCAATACTGAAGCTAGATGGAACAGTGGCTTGGTTCTGTATAAAGTGGCTTCATAGGGTGCTGGTGCCCTTTGATTGTGTGCTCTCTACTGCCTTCCTCCAGGAGTCAAAGCAGGGAGGGAACAGGTTCTGCAAAGCATACCCCTGGACCCAGAACCCTTCCAAATGGAGGACCAGCCTACAATGAGTTGGGTGATAAATGCATCCATATAGGCCCTTGTTGATCTCCTAGTGATTGGTTGTTAACTTCAGTTGTTTAACCTACTATGTATGCTTTCAGCGTGTGGTCATGTTTTACTCTCAGCTCCATTGTGGGTTTTCCACCCACTGGACCTGTTTGCCTGTGTGTGGATTCTCCACTTAAGAGCTTGCTTCATCAGATCCCTTGCGGACAGAAGCTTCTGACACAATCCATTTGTTTTAAGCTTTAAGGCTGCAAGGCCCTCTGTGTTTTGCATGCAACCTTGCAGGAACACCATCCTGTGAACTGGATCTGTTCCAGAAACCTGACCTTCCTCATGGGGGGTGAGCAGACCATATTTTGTTAGGATTGGTTCTTGATCAAGCTAAATCAGGATGCAGGTAATTTAGATTGACGTAAATTAATGTGCCATAGATGGGCCAATGGTGAGTTGAATTCTAAACAATGTATTCGTGTCTTTCAGTTGCCCTCCAGGACACATGTTGGTGGAGAATGCCACAGGCCGACACTGCCTGTACACGGCATGCGCTCAAAGACCCTGCAACTTTGGCACTTGCATCTCCCAGTCTGCAAGCAAATTCCGATGCCACTGTCCTGACGGCTATGCTGGCCGTAACTGTGAAATCACGCTGGCCATCTTCCACAAGGATGCTGGGCTGAGCTTCAGCTCTATGTTTGCCATCTGCATTTGTTTTTTGGCCCTTCTAGGTAGCTATGGCAACTACATATTGTACTATCTGTGGTGACACAACGTCATCAACCTGTCTTTGTTGTCATCGATACTGTGAAGACCCCCCAACTGGATTATGCCTTCACTTTGCTGTCCTTCAGTCTTTCTTCTGTCAACCAGCACTGTCTCTAGCCATTTCATCTACATCTTTATTTTATTTATATTGCAAAAGTTCCTTTTCATTTTCTGTTTGCCTATTTCTGTTTCTATGTTACATTCCACTGCCATGCATAGGTTCGAAGGGACAAATTGAGAGCATATTCTCTATGATAATAGAAAGGGAGGACCAGACCAAAGATCCTCCTGTTCCAGCATCCTGCATCCCACAGTGACTACCAGATGCTTCCAGGAAGCATGAAGGCAATAGCCCTCTCCTATGGTGGCACCCTGCCCCCAGCAGCTGATATTCAGAGGCTTATTGCTTATGAAAGTGGAGGCTCAATTTAGTAATGGCTAAAAGCCTTGTCATCCATGAATTTGTCTCATCCTCTTTTGATGCTGTCTATGCCAGTGGCTCAAAATATATCCATTTTTCAGAGTGTGATCATCATGAAGGAAAGTTCCCAGCCTAAGAATGGGAGGAGAGCTGGTCTTGTGGTTGTAAGCATGAATTTTCCATTTCACACTCTGGTTTGCATTTGAATAGGAGTCTGCATGTGAGCACTAAAAGATATTCCCCTTAGGGGATGGGGCTGCTCTGGGAAGAGCATCTGCATACTTGCATGCAGAAGGTTCCAAGTTCCGTCCTTGGCATCTCCAAGATAAGGCTGAGAGAGATTCCTGCCTGCAACCTTGAAGAAGCCGCTGCCAGTCTGTGTAGACAATACTAGCTAGATGGATCAGTGGTTTGACTCAGTATAAGGCAACTTCCTATGTCCCTGTGTCCCCAAGATCAACAGTTGGGGTGAAGATGGAAAATCCCCTCTTCAGTCAGTGTGGTCTTTGTTATTACGTAGTTACTTGTAGTAAGTTTAATTGTCATTTATTATGATACAGCACTTCTTAAATTTACAATATTTTTATCCTAATAACAACTCTGTGAGATGTGTAACAACAGTAACTGTTGTTCCTGTTGTACAAGTTTGGGGATTTCATTGACATAAGTGTATCGCAGAAATAAGTGTATTGCAGAAGAATCACATATCATTATTCAGGTTTCCTAATCCCTATTCTAGTTTTTTTATTTGCCCCAACTGGCTCCTTTTGCCAGTTGGGGAAACAGCTGGAAAAGAAAATGGCAGCATCAATGGAGCTGTGACTCCTGTTAGGTGATTTTTGTTGCAAAGCTACGAAGACATCTATAGGTTTGATTCTCTTAGGACCCTTACTGAAGTCTTGCCTCTCAACCTGTGGAAGTTCGGTAGAATTAAGCCTCCAATTATAATGGAAGCTCATCTTTATTCTGATGGCTTTGCACAGTGCTCTTTTGAAGTCGTCCTAGTTGTGATGTTGCAGGTTGGAAAATGCAGTTTGCTTCTCTTGTTTTGGTTTGCTGTCACTCCAGAGTTGTCTTTGCATTTCTGTTGCATGGATATTCCTGTCAGGGGTCCACAAATTGTGGCTGGTCTTGGTAGCCAGTGACATTTCTACTAGCCAACTGTGAAGTCCACTCACATCATGATAGTGCAACAATTTTGTATGCATTTATCAAAACTGATACCAGTTTTATGTTTTAATAACTCAGGCTTTATCTAGAGTCATGAATACATGGATTTTTTGTTCTAAGGGTGTGTTTTGGGAGAATGATTCCTTCCTTCCCTTGCTTTCTCAGGTGTAAACTTTACTTCACAGTAAGGGGCTAAATAATCATTCTTGAAACAGTGTTAAATATGGCCCTCCCCTACTGAAAGCTGAGTCTGTTGCTAGGGCTCTTGTCCCGATGAAGCTTACACATTGGTTGTAAGTTTCCATTCAGTTTGATGCACATTAGAGCTGGCTTGGAGATGTAAAGCTTGCATCCAATGACGCTTTCTGACAGGCAGTACCAGAGGAGCCACTCTTGGGAGAGTTGTGTCTTCAGAATGCAGGACTTGAAAGCATTTTGGAAGAGACAGAGTTCCATCTTAGAGATGCAACATCCCTGTGCTTCAAAGAAGCTTCTTAAATCAGAGGAGAGACTTTTTTGTGCCAGGAACAAGGAAGGCAGAGCAATCTGGGGACACTCATTTAAATCTTGAATAGGGACCCTTTGGACATTCTGCAGGGCTGTGTGGGGAAGACCCAAATGATTGTGCCCAGGCATGTGGTCAGCTCACCTTTAAACGCTCTCCAAGCGTTAACTGGGGCTGGGAAAATATCTAACAGACTCCTAGGTCTACTGCTTTTAGTACCTTCAATTTGATATTGCTGCGACCAATGACAGACATTTTATCTGGTTGGTTATGGCATATTGCTAAAAAGGCATTTTATTTAGTATACCTTTTGTACAAGGATGTATATCTCAGATCCAGATAGTCTATTGAAATATCCTCAGGAAAGGCTCCTTAATATCAGTGGGTCCCACCTTGGGATACTGAATCCTTAGAATACTGGTATTTCAAATATTGTAGCCTGATTCTATGCATGTTTACTCAAAAATAATTCCTACTGAGTTCAGTGGACTTACTCCCAAGTAACTGTGCCTAGGACTGCAACATTAAATATATTTTAGTTAGGTCATTTATCACCAAGTTCTGTGAAACTTAGCAAGTGTCCTTAGGCATGCTGCAGTCCTCTGTACGTGTACTTAGGAGTTAATCCTATTGCGTGCTGCAGGATTTACTTCTGAGTAAACATGTTTAGGATTATGCTGCCTGATTGCAGTCCTCAAAGCCCAAAGTTTTAATTGAGACTCAGGATAAGTATGGATTACAGTCTATTGGAAGATAGAATAGTAAACATTTATTTAAGATTGCAAGTTTTGTGGAAACATTTTACTGGGATATTTTCCTGCTTTTTCACTGACAGGATTTTTTTTGAACGAGCTGTGCAGCAAGCATTTCCTTTTTAAAAACACTACTGCCGTAACTCACTGCAATAAGATTGCAATAATCCCCATTGTAGTGGATATTTGATTGTTCTGATTATGTAAACTTTAATTTTAATATATTATAGACATCATTACATTTTTTTTTAAAAACACAACAACCTTGTGCCTGAATTATTTTTCTAATAAAGTGTGTAATACACCACTCTCTTCTCCTTTGTTTAATGTCATGTTCATCATTTCTGTTCTTTTTCATAGTACGTCTTCCTTCTGATGTTATCCATTTTGTGTAATTAAATTAGAGTGTGTTTTTACCTTAGGTTTATTTCACAGTGACCAGTTCCACCATATAATCACATTTAAAGGGACAGTCACAAGATCACACACCCCTTATTCTGGAATTCTGTGTTATATTGGTAATTGCAAAGGTTCCTTAAAGACTGGAACCTTAGCTCCACATGTGGAAATGTGGAGAGCTGGTCTTGTGGTAGCAAGCTTGACTTGTCCCCTTAGCTAAGCAGGGTCTGCTCTGGTTGCATCTGAATGGCAGACTAGATGTGAGCACTGTAAGATATTTCCCTTGGGGCAGGGGATGGAGCCGCTCTGGGAAGAGCAGAAAGTTCCAAGTTCCCTCCCTGGCATCTCCAAGAGAGGGCTGAGAGAGATTCCTGCCTGCAACCTAGGAGAAGCCACTGCCACTCTGTGTGTAAGCAAAACTGAGCTAATGGACCTATGGTCTGACTCAGTATATGGCAGCTTCCTATGTTCCTATGAAATACCATTGGGAGCCTAGGAACAATCCGAATCTGTCCCACTTTTCTTGTACTTTTGCTTCCACTTCTCTGTTCTCTTTTAAATCTCATTTAAAGAGAGCTGGTCTTGTGGTAGCAAGCATGACTTGTCCCATTAGCTAAGCAGGGTCTGCCCTGGTTGCATTTGAATGGCAGACTAGAAATGTGAGTATTGCAAGATCTTCCCCTCAGGGGATGGAGCCGCCACTCTGGGAAGAGCATCTAGGTTCCAACTTCCCTCCCTGGCAGCATGTCCAAGATAGGGCTGAGAGAGATTCCTGCCTGCAACCTTGGAGAAGCCGCTGCCAGTCTGTGTAGACAATACTGAGCTAGATAGACCAGTGGTGTGACTCTGTATATGGCAGTTTCCTATGTTCCTATGTACTTAGGTTTCTATCTTTGGGTGGACCTTGTCTCAGATTTTTTGTGTCTGTTTTAAATAGTTAAACTCCATCTTTTGATCAAATGAGCTCAAATTGGTGTTGGGGGTCAGCATTGTTGGCCAGCTGCCCAAGGAACTCAGAAGGACCCACCTCTGATACCAGAGACCACCTCTGTGCCCACAGCCTCTCTCTCTGTGTGGTGTGTGAGTGTGTGCGCGTATATATATGTGTGTGTGTGTGTGGAGGTGATTTTTTCAACATCCACCTAGCTTGCAGCTGGCCTTGATCCCCAAGGCAGCCTAAAGTTGTGCCGTCAAGTCGGTGTCAACTCCTGGCAACCACAGAGCCATGCAGTTTTCTTTGGCAGAATACAGGAGGGGTTTACCATTGCCATCTCCCGCACAGTGTGAGATGATGCCTTCAATATCTTCCTTTATCGCTGCTGCCCGATTTAGGTGTTTCCCATAGTCTGGGAAACAGACCAGCGGGGATTTGAACCAGCAACCTCTTGCTCTCTAGGCAAGTTTCTTCCCCTCTGTGCCATTAGGTGGCAGCCTACAGCATCTTAAAACAATACAAGGATAAAATGCAAAGCAATTTATCAAAAGCTTGAGCAAACAAAATAGCTTTTTACCTAGCAGTCGTTGTACAGCAGCTAGCAGAGTGTGGAGGTGTTAGAATAATATAATTTATCAACAAAAGTGTAAGTTACCACTTATGATAGCTTAAATGTCCTTTGAAACACATTAAATTAAATAGAACTAGAAATAGGAAGTGTGCTCAAAACAATCTCTACTAGCCGCTTTCAAACTGGAGGAAAGGAAATAAGACTTTCCATTTTATATCCCACCTTTCCATTGGCATTCTCGAGGCAGCTACCAAAACCAACGTTGCACAAAGCAATAGCAAAATCAATAGCATCGAATCGATACCGAATTAATGTCATAAAAATATTTTGCAATAACTGCCATAAGCTTTGAGTGGCTGCAGTTGTTCAGTCATTGCAGCGAGGTTGGCAAATAGAAGGCAGGTCTTGGCCCCACTGCTGTTGGGCAATAGGCATTTTAACGATTCAGCAGCAACTATAACAAATAGGCTGGTTTTGTGGGATAAATTAGAGATGAAGCTATTCTCATAGGATGATACAAAATACGGTTGTTGTAGAGACCTACAGCCAAAGTCTCAATGTGTACCCCACCTGCCAAAAAAAATTGATGGACCGTTCTCCCAACCCCTGAACCTGATGCATGTTCATTTGCCTTCTCTACCTCGATTCATCTATTCACACTGGCCCTCACTCCATGCACCTCACAGCTGCTGCTCATTGAGTTGACCCTTTCAACGAGCTGTCCACCACGACCATAAGATCTCTCTCCTGGTCAGTTACCCACAACTCAGATCCTATCAGTGTATATGTGAAGTTGGGGTGTTTTTGCTCCAATATATATCACTTTACACTTGCTTACATTGAACTGTGTCTGCCATTTTGTTGCCTACTCGCCCAGTTTGGAGAGATCCTATTGGAGCTCCTCACAGTCTTTTTTGGATTTCACTACCCTGAATAGTTTAGTATCATCTGCAAATTTTGCCACCTCACAGCTTTCCCCAACTGGACAGCAGTTTGAGTGTGTTGATTAGGATGTACATCTGCCTCTCCCATCTCTACTCTGGCTTCCCTCCTCCCTGATGTATTTGGCATTTGTAGCAAGGATTCAACATCATGAAGGTAATGCAAGATAAGATGACCTATTTGATACTATAGGCTTCTGATGAGATATAGCTTTTGTGGAGTTGCTGAAATGTCATTATCCTCCGCCCCATTTGTATCTTCTCTTACCTTTGTTATCACTTTTAGCTAACAAAGCACTTTACCATCTTCATGTCATTCATTCCTCATGACAGCCATTCAAGGTAGGTCATTATTATTCTGATTTTACACAAGAGGGAGTGAGTGGATGAGATAATGAGCACAAAGCCATCCATTAATGTTTACAGCTGGCTGGTTTTTAAACTCAACCAAGTGGTTTACATGCTGGGCTTCAGCACGGTGATCCTCCATCTATTTAGTTTGAAGTAAGACCCATTGGGGACATTCACACAACCTACCGGGCAAGTGTGTAGGGAGGAAACTTCCCAAACTTAGCCTTGCCCCCAGATTATCAGTGTTTACCTGGTGAGGGCACGGAGCCCAATCCCACATGATCCCTGCTGCTCTGTGTATTGCAGAACCGCGTGGATAGCTCTGCGGCTGGGACTCATTCTGGCCTCCGAGAGTCCCACAGTGCACTGTGTTCTGAGTGCAGTGCACACGGGGATTACCCCAGGGGTCGGCACTCTAGACGCCCATATCTGTGTCAGCGCAAGCTGCAAACGAACATGATCCTAGTTGTAAGACACATCATCATGACACATAATCCCAGGAGCCGGGTTAAGGGCTAACAGCTGGGCTGTGGCACTGGGTTTAGCACCACTGGGACCCTCCTGGATCCCAGTGGTTCTCATGGGCTTGGCTGCTTGTGAGAACAGCCTCATCCATTTCGTGGAATTCTCTTCCAAGCAGGTGCTCTAGGGATTGCAATCTAAATGTGAGTGCTAAGATGCTGCACCTCTGAATATTACCTTCTAATTGATTTCTTCTTAACAGTAAATCAAAAGGTGAGCTTAAGTTGCTGCTAAAACTGTAGTGGCAGTAATTGGATTGTCTACTTAAAGGTCTGAATCTGTGTACACTTAAAGCAGCAGAGTTCCATTGGCTTTTATAGAATGACTGAGGTGCTCTTGGCTTGAGAGCAGACATTGGCGCTATTAGCACGAGGGGAAAGTTGGTTCTTAAAACTGTTAATGTATTCACGTCAGGCCAGTTGAAATATCACATACGCATGCCTTTCAAATATGCCATAACAGATAGACCAGAGTTGTTTCACAGGGGACGGTATTCCAGGATGGAAGCCACAGTTCTTGAGGTTCTACTTATTTCAGTGGTTCCCAACCACGGTTCCTCCAGATGGTGCTGAACTACAACTCCCATCACCCATGGCCACAATAAATTGTAGCTGGGAATGATGGGAGTTGTAGTTCAGCAACATCTGGAGAAACCCTGGTTGGGAACCACTGACTTATTTTAATGGTGGTAAGCTCAGTTTATAAACACTAATCTTTGCTTTTATCCGTCTCTTCATCCAGTTCTGTTCAGTGGTGTTTTCTTGTGGACTCGGTGGAAGAGCCGTAAAAGTATGGATGGAGGCATCTACCATGTCACCACCTGTCATGATGACCTGGAGGACATCAGGGAGAACATCCTAAACTATAATGAAGAAGGTGGTGGGGAGCAGGATCAGGTAAGGATCTCTCTTAGTCAGGAGGGTATATGAGGGAGGCCAAAAGCCTTAGATCAAACAGCAAACAATCCACTGTGCTCTTTGATCCTACTGACATATTCCTTCAAATGATGGTT
Organism: Hemicordylus capensis; assembly: GCF_027244095.1. Lineage (NCBI taxonomy): Eukaryota > Metazoa > Chordata > Lepidosauria > Squamata > Cordylidae > Hemicordylus > Hemicordylus capensis. The sequence goes on from NC_069665.1 coordinate 18,406,325, forward strand.
GAACTTTTCCCCATATGATAAAAGGATAAGTAGTCTTGATTTGCCTTAAAATAAACCAGACACTTTTGTCTAAGTTATGCCATCTAATGAGAGGACTGGCTAAGAACTTTAAGAACGTATTGTTTCAAGTGGAAGATACTTTGCTGTAGTCAACAGAAATTACTCTTACAGAAAAATAGAACCTTTCATTTGATTTCTTTCACAGAAGCATTTCTTGCCTCTCCAGAGACGTTAATCCCCCCCCCACCTCATTGTGGAAGTCATCTTAATTTCAGTGGGACTCAGTCAGGATCTTGCCCTTTGCTTGACTGTATTTTCAATCCAAACATTAAAAGATTCCATATGACAGAGGCTAATAACAAACCTAAGAGGGGGAATAAATGATCTAAATTGAAGGCCCACCTAAACAAGATAGTACTTGCAAATCTGTGGAAGATTTGCAAGTACTAAACAAGCCTTCTTAGGGAAGTTCAGACAGAGTCAAGCCAGGGTTCGAAAAAGCAGGAACACTGTATTCGTGCCCCTGTCCCCTAAAAGTGCACTCTGGACCATTGCCCTCCCTCTGACATGCCCAGAAGCTCCACTGTCCATGATTACAGCATTTGTCTCTGCAACCAAAGACTTTAACTGTGGACAGCAGGGGGGCAGAACTTCAGAGCATATTTTCAGGGATGCTGTATTTCATTACAGCATCCTTGATTTTTATAACGCCCAAATAGGTCAGTTTTTTAAAAAATCTGGAAACAAATGTTGGGTTCTATATGCGTTGCAGTTTGAGATTGTTAAATTATCTGCTTTCTCGTGTGCCTTTTAGAAAACCAGATTTCTCAGCTAAATTCAAGCAACTGGTGCATGTATTCCAAAAAAGAAGGTCTGATATTATCACTTTGTCCTGCTCACAACATTTCATGAAAATGATGTTTCTGTACAGGAATCTTAGTATTGCCCCAATGAAGTATCTTAACATGGTAGTCCTCTAACCCCTTAAACCAGAGCCCTTTCACTGAGATCGGTGAGAACGACCTCAAAGAAAATATGACGCAAATATTCCACAAAAGATAGTAATTTATAAAAATGCTCACAAATATTGATGTACGCTTGTGATATTCTGTTATTTGTTTTTTTTAACCTTCAGTCAACTAAAAAAAATCACCCTGATTTAATCAGTTAGATATATATTTCTCCCTATGTAGAATACAAGTACTTATTAAAAAAATTCCACTTTGAATTTCCTAATGGTTGCTAGTCAAAAGCAAATTCCCCACACTTATAAGAAGCGGAAGATTTTGATGAATTTCCGTGAACATCTTTTAAACACTTAAAGGGATATTTATCTTCAAGGTGGCACATTGAGAGCTAAGTATACAAATCCTATTAGTGTTTAATAAGATTAACTCCCTCTGCAAATTGTAAGGCAAAAAATAGGTTTACCCACGCAGGGGATATGTACTGAGGAAACATGCATTGTTTGTCTGACACCCAGCAGGCATTTTGTCTCTTTTGGAAAGTAGCAAAATTAGTCAAGGTGGTTCAAATGCAGGTTCCTTCCTTGTGGCAGGGATGGAGTCAGAGCATCCATACCTCCACAGGGGGTTGCTGGCTCTGGCAGAGTTCTGTAAGATCAGAAGGCTCTTCTATATTTATTTAGGATGCCCTATCCTTGCACAGGCATTTACAAATCCACTTGCCACTGGCGACGGCCCCCAGCCCTCTGGAGAACGGGACATCCAGCACCACACAGGTCTCCTCCCCATCTCCACAGCCAATTTTGAGAAAGTAAGAAACAGCAAGAACCCTTTCTGAGCAGGACAAGAGGGCTCACACTTTTTCTTACCATCTGCATATCCCAGCTCCAAAGACAGAAGACCCGCTTCTCTCCTAAGCCTTCTGCCTGTGTCCCAGAAAAGGATCTGTGGGAAGAGAGGGGATTGGTGGTGACCACCAATAAAGGCAGGCTCGGTTCAAAGCCCCACTGGTCTGTTTCCCAGAATATGGGAGACACCTTTGTCGGGCAGCAGCAATATAGGAAGCTGCTGAAAGGCATCCTCTCAGACTGCGCAGGAGATGGCAATGGCAAACCCTTCCTGTATTCTACCAAAGACAACCACAGGGCTCTGTGGACGCCAGGAGTTGACGCCGACTTGCGGGCACAACTTTTCTTTTACCTTTGGTAAGCTGTGCCTAAATTGGTAGATTGCTGTCCATGCATATGGCATTTTTACAGAGCAGTAGATGCCAGGGTGGTGTAATGGTTAGAGGGGCTACCCAAAGAGACCACATTACCCCTATTTTAAAAGAACTACAACTGGCTGCCAATAAGCTTCCAAAACACAAAGTGCTGGTTATTTCCTATAAAGACCCGAATGGCTTGGGCTCAGGGTATTTTAGGGAGCACCTGCTTCATGAACCCCACTGCCTATTAAGGCATTCATTATAAATGTAATAAATAATAATAAATAATATTAAGAAATTTGGGGGAGGTCCAGTTGCGGTTACCACTGGCTCATCTGGTGGTGACCCCAAACTGGGCTTCCTCTAAGGTTGCCCCAGGGCTGTGGAACGTGCTCCCATATGAAGACACCCCCCCCCGACTATTTTGAAGAGGCATTTGAAAATGAACCTATTTTATCAGGCTTCTAGTTTAAAACATTATAAACTAGATGGTCATCATATACTATTAATGGTTATTTTAATTTCTTTTAGATGATTTAAGGTTTTAATTGTTGTGTTTGTTTCAATTTGTAAACCAGCCAAAGATTTTATATGGAGCGATGTATAAATATGATAAATAAATAGGGTGTTGGACTAAGACCGGGGAGACTTGAGCTCAAATCTCCATTCAGCCATGAAACTCACTGGGTGATTCTGAGTCAGTCACTTATCTCTCAGCCCTTCCTAACTCACAGAGTTGTTGTGAGAATATGCATAACCTGATTGCCAGGAAATTTAGGACTGATTTTTTAAAAAAGTACTTTTTCACACAGTGCATAATGAATCTATGTAATGCTTTGCCACAGGATGTAGTGATGGCCCCCAGCTTGGGTGGCTTTAAAAGGGGTTTAGGCAAATTCATGGAGGACATGCCTATCAATGGCTAATAATCCTGGTGACTATAGGCTACCTCCAGGCTCAGAGGCAGGATGCCTCTGAATGCCAGTTTCAGGGAAGCAACAGCCAGTGGTACCATTAGGTATGGACCTGGGGGCCCAGATCCATATGCCCACTCTCCTAGAGGGCCCCATGATGTTTTCCCAAGGGAAAAGAGGGTCCCTTTTATATTTCTGTAATGGCTTGGCCCAGAGTTCTGAAATTTGGCACAGATTCAGGGCAGGTTATCAGGACTCTGTGTATTGATTTTGAAATGGATTTGTTAATCCATTGATTTTTTTTAATGGTTTTTTAAAAAAATTTAAACTTCAAAAAAAGTCCTTTAAGTGCCTCATTTCATGGCACTTACAAAATTACAAAAACTTCTGGAACTGAAATCCCCCACCCAGAACATCATCCCACCCCCATGTGGAGGAATCAGCCCATTGCCTTCATAAAAAAGGGTAAATTCACCCCACTTTTTACCCCGCTTCCAGAATGGCTTGGCCTAGAGTTCTGAAAGTGGGAACAGATGTAGGATGGGTTAGCAAGACACGGTGTATTGATCTTGAAGTGGATTGGTCAGTTTGTTGATTTTTAATGATTTTTTTTTAATTGGGAAAAAAAAAACTTCAAAAAAGTCCTATAAATGGCTTGTTTCATAGTAGAAAATTACAAAAACTTCTGGAAATGAAGCTCAGCCTTGGACCATCATTCTATCCCCACAAGGATTCTGCCCTTTGCCTTCATAAAAAAGTGCAACATGCTCTCCCCTTTTGGCCAATCCTTTACATTTCCAGGATGGCTGGGCTTAGAGTTCTGAAATTAGGCACACAGTAGCCCAAGATGGCAGGACTCTGTGTATTTTTATTTGAAGGATATTGATCAATCCTTTGATTTTTAATGAATTTCCCCCTTATTGCAGTAAAGCTGCCGAAAAGAGTTATCTTTGTCCACAGAGTACTTCACATCTAGTGAAAGTAGAACTAACTGTTACATCTGAATAAACAAACAACTTTTTTTAAAAAGCACTATACTTAAAAACAAATATTTATATACCGCTTTTCAACAAAAGTTTCCGAAGTGGTTAAGAAATAATAAATATTAAATTAAATAAATAAGATGGCTCCCTGTCCCTAAAGGGCTCACAACCTAAAAAGAAACATAAGATAGACACCAGCAACAGTCACTGGAGATAACGGTGCTGGGGGTCGATAGGGCTAGTTATTCTCCCCCTTCTAAATAAAGAGAATCACCACATTAAAAAGCTGTGTTATTCCATTGGGGCTTGTGTAGCCTTTTTTTCTTTCTTTCTGGCCCAGATCTGTGGGTTTGTAGTGAATGATCAAGAAGATATATGGATCCTTTGGAGCTTATGTAGTTTTCTTATTACCCCCACCTACAAATGCACTCTGGCCCAGACCTGTGAGTTTGTAGTACAGGATGCATGGGGGTTTAGTTCTTCACTACTACTGTGGATACAGAAATTGCGATTACTGTGTTATTGGCGCAATGGGATCGTGGGGGGTTGGTTTCCCGAAGCCCCCAAAGTTAGTTTAAAACGTAGGGGAAATGGTTCTAAAGGGCAAAATAAAATGTCCTACTGTGCTCTGCAGGCCTTTGGCATCCAGCAATGCCCCCACCACCACTGAAGGCAAAAACTGTCAAATTTTGAGGTTTCCTCCTGTGATTTTTCACGTTTTTTTCCTGAGTAAATGAGCCACAAAATGGCTCCAATTCCCAAAATGGCAGTCGGAAATGACCTCTGTGGTCATTTCTGGCTGTCTCCAACCCATGGACACACAGTTAACCCCCTTTTTTGCTGGTTTTCATTCACGTATGCCGAGGTTGGGTGTCAATCATCTGACCGCACATACACGAAACCGCAGATGGTTATGGGGGTCCTACTGTAAAATGTATATATATGGAGAGGATGCTTATTTAGTGGAAGGGTCATTAGGTCCGGGGTCCAAACTTATGTAGCTGCACCTCTGGCAACAGCAGGCGAGAGGGCATGCCTCCATCTCTTGCTTGTGGGCTTCCCAGAGGCATCTGGTGGGCCACTGTAGGAGGTAGAATGCTGGACTAGGTAGGCCTTGGGCCTGATCCAGTAGGACAGTTCCTATGACCTTTAAGGAGAGGTGAGAATTGGCACCACATAATCGTTCAAGGAGGGTCCTTCAGAGTTCCGCAGGCAATTAGGTCAACCCATTTTTTTTTAATGCACATGGCTGTTGAGTGAAAACCCATTGCTTGTATTATCTTCCCAGGAGCAGAGCATGAACCATATCTTTTGGCAGAGTTTCTGCACTACTCTTTTAATGCAGCTCTAATTTCTTCCCCCAGGATGCATATAACATGGCAGAGCTGCAGATGTCTCTCCAAACCAGCCCAGCCTACTCTCTCTACAAGAAGAAAGGGAAACGGACAGAGCTGCAAAGTCCTGTGAGCTGCGACTTCCCCCTCAGCCCCAAGGAGCCCCTGGAAGCCGCTGTGGGTGCTGGAAGGGGCTCCTCCTCCTTCTCAAGTTTAGATTTCGGATGCTACCTTTCTGGCGTGGTCAGAAATGTTGATCAGCAGCACCATGCTTTGCCGTGTGATTCTTTGCAAGTGTTCTACACTGAAGGAGAGTGTTCAGAAGCCAGCAGTCTAAGTTCTCTTGGCTCTTGTGGCTGGGATGAAGATACGGTGTATGGAGATATTAAAGATTGGGGGCCAAAATTTGAAAAACTAAGTGAACTTTATTCGCATGCAGAGCCTGATGATATCTAGGCAACTGAATCAATCTTTGCATTATGCTAGACAGACTCTTGACTTTAAAATAAAAAAGGTGATTTGAGAAAGTTGAAGTCAAATACCCACCCACCCAAGGTAGATGTTGGACTTGATGCCAGATACCCAACAAAGGGCTTTGACTGTGCAAACAGCCAATCCAAGGTGAAAAATGGGATTGAAAACTACTGACACCTGCCTTGGAATCCAGGAAGAAAAGGGCAGAGAGGAGACTGGATTTGAAGTTGACCTTATAATTGTTGCAGGAAGATTAAGAAGAAGAAAACACAACACATCCTCTGCATTGGTGGTGACAGAGGATGCCTTTTCCATAGGGTGTTTTTTTCTGCGCGTATATAAGGAACTGGAGGGAAAATTCAGCACTAGGTAAACTGTATTCATCTTGGGACTCTGCAAGGACCTGTTGCCATGGCTTGTATTATTTATGCTGCTGCTACTGCAATAAGTTGTGAAATTTTTAGTGTACAATTTTTATCACTGTGCTACTGCATTGGAACGAAGCTTTCTCCTGAACTTCAAAGGCCCGTGCTATGCTTCTTCTGATGTCAGAACCTGGCCTTGGTGTGGGTTTTTCTCATAAAAAAGAAACCTGGCTAAAATCACCCCATGTCCTTCCCCAGCTCAAGAGGGAACAAGATCTTGTATCTGGGCACAAGATTCTGAAATCCATTGCTTGCCATGTTTACCACTCAGCCCAAATCAGCTGTTTTGCCACTGAAATGGTCCAAGCCAGAAATATCTGCTAGGAGTTGCTTTTCTGTATGTCAGTCGAAAGATGCCAAAATAAGAAAGATTCCAAACAACCAAACATCCATATTTGTGCAGTCCTGTGTTGGCAGGAGATTAATCATCTGGTCGATCACCAACAGGGCTCACTGTAGACTTGTGTTCCTGTGTTTTGCATTGCTCCAGCCAGCTGTTGCCTAGATCTCTCTGCTCTTGATCTCCCCATGCAAAGGGGCCACACTCCCCCGCCACCAAGATTTCAGAAGTTCCCCTTCTCTAGTAATCCTCAATGACTGGTTAACACAGGTGCATTATATGGACAAAAGTAGTGGTTTATCTTCAGTAATGGCATTTTTTTAAAAAAGATGCACACATTGAGATATATATTTATTTATTTGTTAGATTTATATACCACCTTTCATCCGAAGTCCCCAAGGCTGCTTTCAGGCATCATAAAACATCCGGCAAATATAAAATAGAATAATAAGTCCTCAAAAAGCTGTAGCAGTTGGAACAGGCAGGGGTGTAGCAAGGTTGGAGGGGGCCCTGGGACAAAAAGTAAAGATGCCCTCTGTCCACTCCCTGCCAAAAATATGCCCTCCGTAACTTTGCTGCAGAAGAACCGTAAGGACATGGAGAAAAACCATTCTCGGCATACCCTTTCTCTCCTCCCCATTCAGATCATATCACATATTCCCCACCACCACCCCACCCACCCAGACTTTCTTCCACATACTTGCACGTGGGAATTTCCTGGCTCAGAAACAGGTTTTTTTAAAATCACATTGTATTTACCTGAATCCGAGACTAGGTCTCTCCCCCCCCCCGCCCAAGTTCTTTGATGGTAGAAATCAGGGAGTTGTCTTAAATACAGAGTCCAGTTCCTTTTGGGTAAATATGGATATAGCATGTATTTCACCTCTGACTCTGGTGGTGGAGGAGAGTGGTCTTTAAATTCAGAGTCCTCTTCTCTTCGGGTAAATTTGGTATATACCTTGGCTTGAAGCCAAGATGAATTCCCCTCTCAGGAGCCCCGCAGTATGCTGGGAAATCAGGGAGGTGGGAAGGGAGAAGTGAACTGTGAGCTGTTGCTCAGCCTGTGAGGTCTCTGTCCCTTCAGAGACCCAGGGACATTTGTCTGCCCTTGCTCCATTCTGCCTACGCCTCTGATGGAGGCGGCAATGGTGACGTTTTGCCTTCTCATTTCCACCACCACCTCTGGTCGTTGGTGACTCTGTAGCCCTTCGGAAGGGCTTTAGAGAGGGCGGGGCTAGTAAATCTTGAAACATTGTTTGCATTCCATATATTTAACCCAGGTGCAACGGAAACCCCGCCTTTCCTGAAACCTTGAGATGCTGAAGTTGATTAAGCATCTTAGCTGTCCATTTACAAGCTACAAACTGCTGGTTTGGCCATTTGGGGCTGACTTCACACAAGCAGTATAATGAGTTTGGGGTGGATTGGTTAGAATAGTTTGTACCATTGCAGATGACAGGGAGGGTCATTGCTGGATGTTCTCTTTTAAAAACCAAACAAAAAAATGCTACAGTAGAAAGGTAGCAGCCACCTAATGGTGCAGTGGGGAAATGACTTGACTAGCAACCTAGAGGTTGCCGGTTCGAATTCCTGCTGGTATGTTGGTGGACTATGGGAAACACCAATATCAGGCAGCAGCAATATAGGAAGATGCTGAAAGGCATCATCTCATACTGTGCGGGAGGAGGCAATGGTCAACCCCTCCTACCAAAGACAACCACAGGGCTCTGTGGTTGCCAGGAGTCGACACCGACTCGACGGCACGCTTCACCTTTTACCTTTAGAAAGGTAGCAGAGCAGATAGCTGTTTTAACCCTTTCTTCCTATAATGCTAGGGTTTTTTTTTTAATTAGCAGGGAGCTTTTTATGTGTGAGTATGGTCCTGTCATGGCTTAAATAGCCACTGCCAGCACTCAAGCCCGATTCAGACATTATGCTTGTGGAGTGTACAGATGTCTGAACACTCATACATGTGTTTGTGTGAATGACGGTACCGGGCTCATTTTAAAAGTGAACCTGGATGCAGGCCCTTCAAATGCATGGTACAGATAGTTTAAACAAAGGTTTACTGAAACATAAGTATAAATTTTGGAGTGGGGAGGGGGGAATCCTTTCAGCAACATTGCAATTACTGTACAACACAGAGCAATAGCACTTCTTATTTCTATTTCTTTATATGTTGCTACTTTGTAACACCTCTCCCATATCTGCATAAGCCTGACTGACTTATACAAATATGACGAATATTTATATACCCCTTCCCCATAAAAGGTCCCAAAGCGGTTTACATAGATATAAATAAACATATAAATACATAAACTGGCCCCCTGTCCACCAAAGGGCTCACAATCTAAAAAAGACGCATAAGATAGACAACAGCAACAGCCACTGGAGGGATGCCGTGCTGGGGCCGGAGAGGGCCAGTTGCTCTCCCCCTGCTAAATAAAGAGAATCGCCACTTTTAAAAGCTACCTCTTTCCTCAGCTAGCAGGGGATTACCTATACAGATTCTAACAGGGACTTCTGTGCAGGGACTATTCTTCTCTGGCAACCAACTTTGTACCTTGTTCCATCTTTAAACCATTCAATCATAAGAACATAGGACTACTTTGAATCATTTCCCTTTGTGATTTAAAAGCTGATAGGAGAGGAGAGCTGGTCTTGTGGAAGCAAGCATGATTTGTCCTCTTAGCTAAGCAGGGTCTGCCCTGGTTGCATATGAATGGGAGACTAGATGTGTGAGCACTGTCAGAGATTCCCCTCAGGGGATGGAGCTGCTCTGGGAAGAGCATCTAGGTTCCAAGTTCCCTCCCTGGCAGCATCTCCAAGAGAAGGCTGAGAGAGATTCCTGCCCGCAACCATGGAGAAGCCACTGCCAGTCTGTGAAGGCAATACTGAGCTAGATAGACCAATGGTCTGACTCAGTATATGGCAGCTTCCTATGTTCCTATGTTAACTTTTTAAAAAGCAAACTTTTGAACAGAAAAACACTCTCTCGCACCCTTCCACCCCACTCTATATTGACCTTTTTGTCACGGTGCATTTAAGAACAGGATATCGCCGCCAATCTGCTGTGGCACAGTCTGCTCTGTTTTGACACTTTGCCACCTTATTCCGCTTCTTGTGCAGACAAGCCTTCACCTAGAATCGGAAACGCCACAATATTCCTGCAATTGGGGTTGCTTTAATGCAACAATCAATTACCGCCTTGAGATTGTTTTAATGAATGGCAGTATAAAAATTTAACGATAAACAAAATAATATGCTTGGATCACTTAATTCCCCCAATCCCAGTTTTTCTTTTCAAAAGGAGCCTTGTGTTTCCAAACTCTTAGAAATGTATAGAAACCACAGACTTTCAACAAGCTTTTTTGTTCTTCCTGACATGAGCTGTAGAATCATCTGACGAGCCATCTCTACAAATATCATCCCAGCACTAGTCATCCTGGCTTCTGCAAAAATAGGAATTCTCTGGCAGGGGATAAAAATCATTCCAAAGCCATTTGGGACAAATCCCTCCATTAGGAACAATGGTTTTAAGGTATGATTTGCTGTATGTTGATCCACATTTTCCATCCCCCCCCCTTGACTAGCTCAAATGCCAATGTGCTGTATTTTTACTAATAGCTACTAATATCTGAAATGAAGAAAATACTCTATGTGGTGCATTTCAGTCTTCTTATTTTGGGTCTTCATTTCTGCTTAAACTTTGAGCATAAAAGCTATGCAGTGAACTAGAAAGCACTGTGGACTTAAAATCTAAAGTTAGATTTCATTCTGCTGACATTTCAGCCCAGAGTAAGTTATCCTGTTCCCTTGGCTTTGCAAAAGAAGACTCCAGTTATGAGTGCTCTTTAGATTATTCATACATTTTTTCCCCCAGCAAATGATGCATGGAAGAACAAGATATAATGTTATGAGAAAAGTCAGGGAAATAGGGGATCAGGAAATGGAAGATCATATGTGCACAGGAGAGAATGAACAACTATACCGTGAGGCAGTGAATGGAGATTTAAACGTCCTTGGTAGCACACTGAATAACATTTTCAAAAGTTTCTCAGCCTAATTTTTCAAGTCACTAAGAAGTTCAATATTTTCATAGGAAGCCAGACCTACTCAGTTGTTTTTCAGGCCTTTCTGTTCTGGTTGATAAGGTCATTTTCTCAGTCAAAGCAATGCTAGACTGCACACTCAGCCATTCTGTATATGATTGCAGGTTTTCACTGCTTCAGGATCATAGGGATTGGTCCTAAAATCTCAGATATCAGTGCCATAATTGTATCAATTACTTAGTCAATAGCTAGAGGAATAAGAATCGCCACCTTAGCTGTTAAAAGAGTTTTCAAGAAACTGTTATGGGAAGGGAGGGAGATGGAAAAGGGCTCTCTTCCACCCACCTAAGGACTGAAAGCTGCAAGCTAACAGCAGATTTATGACTAAGGCAGGACATTGTGAATGCCCAACTCAACGGGGCTATTCACATGTTACCATTGTGCATACAAGCATCAGTATGTGTGTACATATTTTTGTGTGAATGGTTGCCTTTTAAAAATCAGCGTGGCTCTGCGCCGTGGCTACTCGTGAATAGACCCCTGGCTGGGAGGCTTAAAAGCAGCCTCTCAGCTCGGGGGTCTCCCCAGTATGCTCTGCACGCTCGCAGCGCATGGCCCCCCGAGCTCCCCAGCCCCCACCGGCTCTGTCTCGGAGCCGGCAATCGTGTGGGCGGCCGATCTGGCCGTCCAGGGCTCCCTCCCCGCTCATAAGCGGGGAGAGCGGGCTTAGCCCGCTCTTCCCCAAACTGGGTCTGGTGAGACCCGGCTCATTGTCTGTTATGTGCCATTTACTCCTTTTGTGTGTCCACTACAGAATTTTTTAAAAAGCTGTTTCCAACATACAGCCTACATTCCAACCTGTATGCCATTCAACCCAACCATCAAATGCTGGGCGGGGCATGAAGCTGAAGATACAAATAGGTCTTTGGAGAGGTTCATTGCCTTACTGAGAAGGAGATGACCAACAGTTGGGCTTTACGGTGTGCCCTGGAGGCTGTAGGAAGCCAGCCTGGACCAGATGAAAAGTGCTCTTGGCGGCTGACCCATCTGCGAGCAAGTTGCTGTACTTTGTGTTGCCCACAGTTTCCCAAGCCCTGTGGAAGGGTAGACCCATGTAGTGTGCATGACAACCATCTAGACTTGAGGTTATGAAAGCTAAAGTTGCTCTTAGATCTGATGGCGAGGAATAACCTTCCAGCCTTTTCACCAGACGAAGTCATGAAAGCTTTCCTAGCTGATAATGGAACGCCACATGGTGAAGTGACGACTGGTCAGGGGCCAGAGTGGGTAATCTTCCTATTAATGAGCATCCACATTCCTGCCAGATCATGCAGTCATTACTTCATGACTGTCACTTGGATGCTTGTTCCATACAATTGTCAAACACTTTGTTTTATGGCTGCTTTTCCATTTCCCTGCTGGCCTACAGCTTATGTGAGAGTGTTGCTGGCATTGCCACGAATGAGGCCAGCAGGCTTGATTGTTAGAACGGAGAGTGGGGGAAAGGAAATCAGAATGTCCCTAGGTAGTTGGATTCTCAGTAATCTGGTACTTTAACTAATCTCCTTCCAAGCTCTTTACAGGCTAACATGTAGTAACAACAACTCTATTTCCTATCAAAATTGTGTATAGGGCCACAATTTAAATAAGCTTGTATATATTAGTATTTAATCTGCCAACCTGTCAGCTCTATTGATTTTCATAGGGCTTTTCCCTCTCTTGCTAAAGTGACAGTCTAGAGATAACTCATAGCCAAGTCATGCAGCATTCAGGCCTCCCTCTGAGCATTATCTTGGGACCAGAGTGTTTTCTTTTCTGTGCCTTAAGTGGAGACATCACAGCGACTGAAAATAAGTTGGGACCCCTGAGCCTCATGAGCTTCACTTTTGGGAGCAGCTGATTTCCCAGAAGTCAGGATTTCCATGAGCGACTTTGAGGAATTTGCAGTAGCAAATGCAAAAAAAATTCCTCGCAGTACTTATTTCAAGGCAAACCATTCTCAGAAGACTTAACTGGAGCTCTGCTGATGGGTTAAGCCAAGGTTTAACCCATTCTAGTTAACCAGGCTTCTACCGGCTCATGCACTGGAGGGGCTGGCTTCCCCTCCACACAAACACCCCATCAAGCACCTCTTATCACAGACCACAGCAGACACTCCCAGCTGCACACATCAACAATTGTTCTTGGTGGCACATTCCAAAATTGTAGCTGTCTATCCCTATAGCGGTGTTTCTCAACCACTCAGCCTCCAGAAATCTGCGCTGCATGCAGCAGTGTGGATCGTGTGGGAGCACGGTTCGTGCTCCCCACCATCGTCCTGGGATCGTCTGGGGGAAAGGTAGGTGTAGCGCAGCCTCCCCCACCAAGAGAGCCAGCGTAATGTTGGACAGGCAGACCCGAGTTCAAATCTCCATTCAGCCATGAAACTCACTGGGTGGCTCTGGGCCAGTCCCACCTCTCAGCCTAATCTACCTCACAGGCCTGTTGTGAGGATAACTGTAACCATGTACACCACTCTGGGCTCTTGGGAGAAAGAGAGAGAGAGAAATGTAAAAACGAACAAACGTATGATTTAAGGTAGCACGTAAAGGTAACAGATAACACATGTCAGTATCCCCAGCAGCACAGTGGAAGTGCTCTTGAGTGGTCCTGTTTTGCCCGAGCAAAGGCTCTGTGATTCCTACAAGAGTAACATGCTGATCTAGAGCTGCTCATACAAGATTAATTATTTCTACAATCGATTTCTAAGCAATTATACTCTATAGAGAAAATAATTACAGCCCCTGATCTGGGCTCCTGCTTTGTTTTTGTTTCTCACTTTAACTTCCTAGGGAATTATAGTCGGACAGGTAGTCAGAGAAGTGGGTATAAGTGGAGACTGTTCAGGCTCATCCATGAAATGTCAGCTCTTGCCCTAGATCAGTCTTTTAGACATCAGATCAGGTGCATACCACACGCAATTCCTTTGGACTGGACTTTCCCATCTGAAACCTGCTCCTTTCTATCATTCGAAGTTTCAAAAAGATTGAGACATGCACAGGAGGAAAGGAAAAAGCAGCAACCGATCCCTGTGGATCAGAAAGCAAGTTCTATTTAATGCTGTCCAAACAACTTCCAAAGACAAGCTGCTGACCTTACTAAAGCTAAGTGCATCAGGCAGTGGCGGGGGAAAAAAGGCTACTGCTAAATCATTTAACTTGGAAATTCAATAAAAGCTACTCTTACAAGCTGTCAAAGCCCAAAGATGATTTAAATAAATATTAACTCCTTTCAGCCTGCTAAGGCGCTTAAGACAAGGTCAAAAAGCTTCTTCTGGCAGAGCTGCTTTTAGCTGAGAATGTGAAAAAGAACAACAACAAAAGAGAGAGCAGTTTCTCAGATATCTGTGTTAAAAAGGGACAAACAGCGACAGGTTAGAGTTTTAGAAAGAACTTTATTTAGCAGACAATATTCATGCGGCTCATTACAGCATCTTAGAAAATGCCTGCATGGTGAACTGTTAACCAGCAGAAGTTCTGAAACTAGAAAAAGCAAAGAATTTATCGGTCCCCAAGATGTGCGGTTCCTCATGTCCATACTGGGATCCTTGGGGCAGTTTAGTTCCACTAATTGTTCACTTGACCATAAACAGTGAACTTCCATTCTTCGCCAACGGGCCAAGTTGAGTAAAGTAATTCCATGAAAACTCACTTCACCTAAATCCACCCGACATCAGTTGGACTAATTTCTCATGGTGCCTTCACACAACCAGTAGCAATCCCAGAAGCTGGGGAAATGGCAGGAACTGAGGGCACGCTCTCCTGGTGGGTGTGACATCTGAACCTGCCCAAGTCTGGTTCCAGTGCTGGATCCCCAAGATTCACCTACGTTCTCCAGAGACTCTCCACTCAACTTCAAAGTAGGTTACAAGTAGGTGTAGATTCTTGGGAGAAAGTCAGGTGAATTGTGGGAATCTGCTCTGGGAACTGGATTTGGGCAGGTTCAGATGTCACACCTGCCAGGAATGTGCTCTCTCTCTCTCTTTCTCAGTTCCTGCCATGTTCCTGGCTTCTGGACTTGCCCATGGTTGTGTAAAGCCACCCTGATTAAATGTCCACTGCAAGTCACCTGCAAATTTACACAAATATACTTTTAGAAGAAGCTGGGGAAGGATTAGATTTACTATTAACATCATTAATCATTATCATCATCATCATCATCATCATAAGAGCCCTCTGGATCGGGCCAAGGTCTATCTAGTCCAGCATCCTGTTTCCCACAATGGCCAACCAGATACCTCTGGGAAGCCCACAGGCAAATGAAAGCAAACCCCTTCTCCTGCTGTCACTCCTCTGCAACCAGTATTCAGAGACACTCAGCCTTTGAACTTGGAGGTACCCATGCAGCCATCAAAACAAGCAGGACTTGTCCTCCATGAAATAATAATAGAAATATATGGCATAGAATTGACAGCAAGACAACCTGGTGGATGGCACAATGAAAAATGGGAAGACCAAAATGTACAGTTTAGATAATTAACACATACTAAGGCAGGCTTGTGAGCCATTAAGCCAAATAAACCCAACCAGCCAGGTGGTGGCCTGCTACAATTCCCTTATGTTTGCAGTCCAAGGCACACAGTCTGTTGAGCCATCGTGGGCTACTGTGCATGGCTGCTGGGCTACATATGGCTTGAGGGGGTGGGGGTGTCACAATTTGTAAAGTTCTACACTAAGGGAATACTGTACCAAACAGACAAAAATGGAGGGAAGCTGTGTTAGAGGGAGTGCTTGCTCGGCTAACCTGGCCTTAGGGTTACTTAAGCAGGTTACTTAAGCAGGTTAACCGCTTGGAGGCCACCGGGCTTGCCTGTGAGCCTGGTGGTTCTCACGGTCAGGCGAAATCGGGCTAGGCTCCCCTAGCCTGATTTCGCTTGATCGTGGGAATAGCCTCCAAGTGTTCCAAATCACTAGGTAATACCACTAAAATTGTTTTGCAGATATTGAGCACAGTGAATCAGCATGGTGAACATTCAAACTCTGTTAACCACTTCAATGTCACCTTCACTCTCCACTCTTCTGAAAGCCTGGAGAGACTTGACTAGCCAAACCGCGTCTTTTCCTCCCCTTTGCGCTTAAGACCTGGAGAAGAGCTCAGCGCAGTTGCCTCTGGCCTTTTTCAGGCGGTCAAATAACAGCTGTTGCCTTGCTTGCTCCGGCATTTCTTATAAGGACGGACAATTTTGAGTTTGGCACCTGGGCATGAGGCCCATTGGGCATGTGCGGCAGCCTCCAAAATGGCCACTGTGAGGACAGGCCCAGAGCGGGCCAAGAATCGCCTGAACTGGTCTATTTGGGGCTGTAATGGAGGCCAGCGGGGAAGCCTCCGGAGACTCCACAGTGGCTGCAGGAGTGCCCCCTGGAGGGGCTAAGTTAAATATTTTCTTCCAAGTTAACTTAGAACCTCCCTGGACAGGTTGCGGGGTTTGGCACGATATTGAGCCGTAAACCGGTTTGCACATCCCTACACAGCAGCCCTAGCAGGTCCCAAACATTGGTGTTCCACTGCACGGAATGGCCATTTAAACAGATAGCAAAAGGGATCAGGGTTTTTTTTTGAGAGGCAGTACAAGCAGGATTCTCAGTGCAGAAGAATGATCTAAGCGACAGTGACCCTCCAGTGCTGTGTGGGCAACTTTTAGGAGAGATACAGGAAGTGCTGGCCAAAGGGGCCCTGAATGTTTACGGCTCCAGCAGATTACACCCACTGCCTTTAAAATAGGGCAACCTTATCTTACTGTACGGTACCTTCTAGGTGAATTAGCACATAACCCTCTCATTGAGCAATCCACTCACCCAGGCTCCCAGCAAGACCAGGCACACATCACAACAAGCTTAATTAAAGTCTTACTACTTATTAAAATGTTTTATTATTGTATTATGTTGAAATGGCAGTGGGCTCCAACCTCATTAAAGGATACTGAGCAGAAATTATTCAAGGCCTTTGCTTGCTTAAAAACCGAGGCTCACGTCCAGATTTGATTTAAATGTGAGTTGATTAAAGCCTGCTTTCCTTTTGGTGGCAGCATGAAAGCACAGAAAAAAATCCTGCATGTTATTTAATGAATACTCGACTAAATATAACATTATTTTGTGTGCAGGTGACACAGTCATATCTAGCCCTGCAGTAATTTACCTAGAAACAACTACAGAGGGAGAGCGTTTAAATCACTGGGAAATGGAACATAGCTCAGTTGGGGAACTTTAATCTCATAACACATCTTGATTTAATTAAATATGGAAAGCTAGTTGGAGCCCTGCAAGTTCTCATTGTTCGAAATTAACTGTAACAATTTTCTTACGTGAATTATTTGAGCAGGCCAGATATTGGTGTTTTGATGGTGTCCCAGAGGCATCTGATGACCATTGTACTTTGCAACACAAATAAATATTGGCGAGAATCCATTGGAAACTAGGCCTAGGCAAACCTTGCTGAAATTAATAAGAGCTGGGCCATATATCATTGGCCAACTCCCATTCGTTTCAATGGAGATTCTGCAGGAGAAGTGCCTAGGAGAGGTACGTACGGCTTCCAGGTTGCATGTTAATGAGTGGGAAAGTTTTACTTTCAAACAAACCCTGTCTCTAAGTCTCTTATAAAAATGTTAAAATTAGCATTAAAAACATCACAGTGACTTCTTTCTTTAGAAAAGAACACAGCATTAAAAAGTTGGCAGTCTTCATAAAAGTTCAAAATGTACAAAAATGTGAAATCTATCAGCTTTGACAGAAAATAAAATTATTAATGGATTTTGTTTTACACAAGCGAGAGGAAACAGTGGTGGGGAACTGTTGTGGCAACGGTGGGGGGAGGCACCATGTATATGGAATGTACAATAAAGCAAAATTCTCCCTTAAATCACAAATATTCTACTACTTTTAATGATCTTTATGACACTACTTAGCTTGGTTTTAGTTATTCTTGCTTTTTTAAAAAAAACCATGAACAAACAGTACAGGAACTGAACACTGCTGTGTGAGGGAGAAGGGCATTTTGCTCTTTGATGGCAATACCTCTTTTACCCTTTGAAATACAGGACGCCACAACATGCTACATTACAAAAGACAGACACACATGCTCTCGTCTTCAAAGGCTCAGAATCACACAGACAAAACCCTTATCGAGTGTGGAACCACAGGAAAACAAACCACTACTAATGGGTACAACAGAACAAATACGCAACAAGAAAGAGAAAAAGCAAAAGCTTGAGAATTGGTACATGTTCAGAGAGTGCATGCAAATCCCCCTAAGGTGGTGTGCTGGGACTGTGGCTATAGCCTTCAGTTCTAACACCCCTATAAGAGCCAGAGCTTTGCCTGGAGGCAGATCAACCTGGAGCTCATATTAAAGATCCGACCCAGGCTGATCAATGCCGCAAGGAGGTTACCGTTTCTGGCAAGTGGAAGACAGCTGACCATGCCAGGAGAACCCTCTCTTTTGAGTCTTTGCTTAAAAGCAAAGCTGAACAGAGCAGGGCGTCCTCACATTTCTTTGACCTTAGCTACGAAAACGGCTGCAGGGATGCTGGCTGCTTCATCCTTGGCAGCACAGTCTGGTTGTGCTGTGCTGAGGGAGAGGCGGGAAGGGGGTGGCAGATAAAGTGAAGCTCACCAAAGGCACTGCATTGCTGAGGGCCACTGGTGAGCCAACATCACATGAAACCACCAGTCCCCTTCGCCCAGATCCCCAGCACTCTGGCAGGTCACAGGATGTTACAAAATTCAGGCTCTCACGTTCTGCACTCTGACTTGACAATAAGCTCCATTAAACTTACTCCTAAGTAAACGGGATTCGCACTCCAGGTCATCCGAAAGGAAAGAAAGAACAGGGGTGAAGAAAGAGCACTCCTAAAGGTATCACAGGACCACATTGGCAAGCCGGAACCCTGAGCAGAATTTCCTAGGTTAGTGGTTGATGGGAAGAGACTACGGCTGGTCCACGCTGGTCCACAATGTGCGAGTCGGTCTTGGGCACACGCCCTGCCACTCTCAGCATCCTTTGTGATGTGGCACAGAGATCTCTATGCACCATCCATCTGTCACCAAGAAGAGTCACACATGACATCCTAGATGTGCTTATACAGAGCTAGCAAAAGCTGGAGACTCCAGCGGATGTAGGGAGTACACACCAGGGGCCTCTGTGAACCAGCTTTAAGTAATCCACACAAACTTTCTGGACACACTCACAAAAAATGCGACCGCAACAAACCCTCTCAAACTGTCACAGTAATTAAGTAGTAAACACTTCAAATCAGCGCACAACGATACCAAAAAAAATGGTCCACTTTTGTAAAACCCTTTGCCGTTTTCACTGTGGACACAGCAGAGTTATGGGGTCTTTTTATGCCTAGTTAGCTTGTAAACATGAAATGTTTTGTTCTGAAATACTTTAGCAAAATACATCGTATATGAAGGCAGGTTTCTTTTGATTTCCTCACAGAAGCGAGGATACGGTGACGGCTTCAGATCAGGGTCGTTTCCCCCAGGACCATCCATGGTCTGTAACAGAAAATTACAGAGTTGTTCAAATATCCTTAATTGCTATGCATTCAGGAAAAAAACAGAGGGCTGCTCACCCGCCCCATCCAATCGGAAGGTATTATACTCCACGCCACATTGCCCACTGAATAGATGAGGAGGCTACATTCCTCATCCTGGCCCTTCTCTGGCTCCTAGCTTCTCGCACGTGGGATTCCCCAATTCCTGGCCTGAGATTAACCTGTGAACTCCAACGCAGAATTGTTGGAATCCACGAGTTAACATCCAGGGCTTCCTGGCCCACAGTACAGTTCACACAATTCCAGCTGTCAATGCAAAGCTATCACAGGGACAGGTGATCTTTAGCTGGGCCCCTGGGGCTATTACAGTGCAATCCATCCTTCTTAGGGATGATGGTACTTACAGGTACCATCTTGCAGGTACTTACATGGCCGTTTGCTAGGTCAAGAAGGTCACGCAACCGGCAGCCCCTGCTGTGTCTTCTTTCGTAACAAATGCTGTCCTCCAGTATCACAAAGTCGGTGCCAAAGGATCTGAGGATCTGGTGGATGTCTTCAGGTGATCTTCTTGCATATATTTGATAAACCTGTGAACAGCAGCAAAAAAGTAGAAACAGTGGCTGGGACCCAGACTAACCCTCCACTGGTGCATCAGGGCTTTCCATTGTGTCTGTGGTACCATTTACGGTGGTCCCTCAGGGAAACCATCCAGGAGATGGTTTTGGGAGACATAGGATTCAACTAATTCCCTGCTAACTGGGCAAAGAGGCACCTTTGTAAAATGGCGATTCTCTTTATTTAGCAGGGGGAGAGCAACTGGCCCTATCCAGCCTCAGCAAAGTATCCTGCCAGCGGCTGTTGCAAGTGTCTATCTTATGTTTCTTTTTAGATTGTGAACCCTTTGGGGACAGCCAACCATCTGTCTGTCTTACTTACTTACTTATTGTTTCTCTGTGTAAACCACTTTGCAAACTTTTAGTGAAAAGTGGTATATAAATATTTGTTGTAGTTGTAGCAGAGGCTGCAGAGGGAAAGGGAAGCCTCTGGAAAAAAAATCACTCCTCCTCGCTTGTGCAACAGAAAATCCTGGCACGTTGGTGGAGGATTAGACTGGATTTTGGTCAGAGATCGTCAATGAGGGTGGTCCCCCCCACCCCCGGCCACATATTTCTTTTTAATGGATAAACTAAATAAAAGAGAATCTAACAAAAAAACAAAACAAAAAATTCAGAATACTAAGGACGTTGGCAGGTATTCAGAATACTATTTTTCCTCTGGAAAAACCACAGGATGGTAATTTTTAGAGTTGTTTGCACTTAAGGAGGTCTACCTTGGGTTTCTGGTACTGGGCACTGAATGCTGGTGCCAGCTGTTCCAGAGAGCAGAGAAATAAATATCAGCTAAGCAACAATGGCATATTATGAACTTTCAGCAAGAAAGTGTAATGCCATAATGCAGGGGTATATATACTCTGGATATATATTGGGCTACACACTACCACGCAATAAAAAACCCAAATTGTGTGTGAAGTGCTCCCTGGTTGCTCGCAGGGACTTTGGGGTAAATTTGGCCAATATGTGAATGCACCCCCTCCATTCTGGAGGAGATACAAATTAAAAGCCAGGTGTGAAAAGCTTTCTGATGCCAGGCCTGACCAAAAAAGCAAGAGCTCCCTTACCTCTTTTGTCCTCTCTCTCAGGCTTTTGTCTTCGTAGTGTGGGTGATTTGTTAAAATCCTTCCCGTACAGAGCTTGACTCCTGCCAACAGCTGCATGCTGCCAGCAATCACCGCTTTCTTTGGGGTGTTGGATCTAAATAAAGAATCAAAACAACTTTATAATGGTACTAACTGTAACCCTAGCTCAAGATTCAAGACTACTCTGCAAGAAAGTCTCCTTGCTATTCACATCGGCTTGTAAAATGGCTACATTTGGCCTCAAGTACTATGCCGGTTCGAATCCCCGCTGGTATGTTCCCCAGACTATGGAAAACACCTCTATCGGGCAGCAGAGATATAGGAAGACGCTCAAAGGCATCATCTCATACTGTGCAGGAGATGGCAATGGTCAGCCCCTCCTGTATTCTAACAAAGACACTGTGGTCACCAGGAGTCGACACCGACTCGATGGGACACTTTACCTTTACTATTTCATGCACTCCAAATTCTGAATGAACATCCTAGGAAACTGCATGCCTTGCAGGATCTGATTAGAACCATACTTTCCCCCATACTTTGGGGGAGGAAGCTGTAGTCCCTAGGCTTTTTTTTTTTTTAAGTAACATTTCAAAAGATTCCTGTAAAAAACATTTTTAGTGGCTTTATGGCTGGCAGCTCCCTTACAACAGGAGTGGAGAGTAGTGGAGTTGCAGCTCATGGGCATGCGATGCACACTTGAAAGTTGTCGGCACGTGTTTCACGATGGAATGGCCTTCTTAGTTTGCTGCCAGCCTTTCTTGAGCTCTCAAGGGGGGTGGGGGCACATCTTTTCACCCTCGTTTGCCTCTCCAGCTCCCTTAAGTTCTATCTCTCCTGCCGTCTTCCCAACTCCGGCTTCTATACCACCAGTGGCAGTATGTGTGTGTTTTCTTTTTGGTGGGTTAGGAATGAAGGCCACCGTTCAGAGAACCTTTGATTCATTAAGAGTTGAATCAACCATTTGGAGGGGTTGAGGGACTTCAGAATGGAGATTTGGGGTCACATGTTCAAATGCTTCCTCTCATCAAAAGCTTCTCGCATGCGGAAAACTAGTTCTTCAAGGAGGTTTCCTTCAGACACACATTTTAAACTGGTACAGTCCCAGAAGTCTTGGAGTCACAAAACGTGATACAAGCAAAATTTCTAATTACTGTCCATGGTAGATTTGTTAAAAAAAATATTTTGCCTATACCAGACCAGAGGAAAATTTCAAGGATTAAGGGTGTGTGTGTAATTTCAAGAAAAATGAGTGTAAGGACATTTTTAAAAAAACACTTAACTGTATGTACCTGCTAATGTTACTGTATATTATTTAAGCCCTATGAAAAAGAGTGTGACTTGATGCATTTTCCATCACATTTCCACAATAAAGATTTGAAAATGTTAAGAGACAACCATAAATGTATGTTGCAGCTCTACAGGAGATAACTCTTAGAAATGAATGCAAACATACAAGCATTTCCTAAAACTCCTTACAAGGCTGAGCTAATCTTATACACAGACAGCCGTGTATTTTTTTAGCATGCCATTTTAACTTTTGACGGGAGCAGTTTTTCTTTGGCTTCTAAAGCTAGCTTCTTTTGAAAAATCTCTTTGCTCCCGTTAAATATTTTATAATTACATTTAAAATATTCAAAGTCACAAATACCACGAAGCAAGGTCTCAGCATAAGTATAAGAACTTAATGTAATGCATAATAATCTCTCACCATTAGTCAGAGGTGGGGGCCAAACTCCAGATGGGCCTTAAGCCAAGACATTTTCTGCCTGAGTTTCAAAGCAACTCCAGTAAATGTTGGGTCACACTCGGCAAAGTTTGATCAAAAAAGGGGGATCCAATGAGGAACACCCATGCTTTTTGGGAGAGTGCCGGTAGGGAAAAAGTGGCGGGGCAGGGATGGGCAGGTAAGAGGCATCCTCCCTCCCCCTTAAAGTAACCCCACCGGCCTCCGAACCGGCTCAAACGCCGGCATTTCAAACCGGTTCTGTGCAAATCCCTACACTACACCACACTGGCTCTCGATCAAATAATAAACCAGACAATTAAAACAGCCACATGAAAAAGATCAGCAGCAAAATACAAATGCCTTGCATAATTTTTATTTAGAAGGCCGAGAATAATAGCATAACTTTTATTTGATGCCCAAAAGATGTTGGCTGACATACTGCGCAAGGCAACACGGGCAGAAAGCACACCACCTGCGTTGGTAAACGCGCGTAAACACTGTCGATGCTGCTGTGCGCCAGAGCAGTTTCGCTCTGGTGTAAAGTCGTGTAAATGCAGTTGCGCAATGGAGTGCACCTGGGAAATAACGAGCATCCAGCTGAGCAGCTGTGTCCATGCACCTTTTCGCCGTGCTCCCACGGCCCGCATTGTCTTGTGCAGTATGTCAGCCACTAGAAGCAATGATGCCAAATGGGGCATCGTCACTGAAGAGGTTTGGATTCCATCTGCCACCTGCATAAATTCTGAAGTCAGAGGCACTGGGAGCCACGGAACGAATAGCCAGTTCTCTTCTGCTCCAGATGTGTAGAACTTGGTTATCTGGTAAGCAGGGTTGGAATTGTTGGAGATGGACTTCCAGTGCCTCGACCTTTTGCACCAACTATCCGAATGACCACTAGGGGCACTGGATGTAGAAATAGTGAGTAAGGATCTCCCTAGCTGTTTTACCTGTCTCTACTTGATGACCCCTGATTGGACTCTACAGGTATTTCCTGTTGAGAGTCAGAATCCCTTCCTTTCCTCTTAGAGAGCAGATGGAAACATCTCTCTCCCCCCCCCCCACCTATTCATTATGTAGTTCTATAGATTAGAGTTAGGTCTTTCATAGCCAAAGGTGTACCTCACCAATAAATATACTTCGTATTTTATTCTTCAAGAATCTCCATGTGTCGTCTCTAAAGAGCTGCAACAACTAAACTCTGCAAACTACTCTGTAACTGGAGTGGGTAGCTTCTTTAGTGCTCTGCTAATTAACTAGGGGATAAAAATTACATCCCCCAACAGGAATTTGGGGCTATTCTCACAGTAGTGAGCAGAGTCCCCTCTGCTAAGCAGGGCCCACCCTGGTATGCATTTGGATGGGTGGTGATAAGTGAGCGCTGTCCGCTGTAAGATATTCCCCTGAGGGGATGGGGCCGTAGGTCAGTGGTTGGGCATCTGCCTTGCATGCAGGTCTGCGCCCTGGCAGCATCTCCAGCTAGAGTGGGGAGAGACTCCTGCCTGAAACCTTGGAGTGCTGCTGCCAGTCAGTGTAGAGATGGACTGACTAGGCAACGTCCTAGTTCCTAACTTCCAAAGCAAGCTCCAGATTCCGCAAAAATCCATCCCCCAGATTTTGCCCGAGTTCTGTCCTTAAATGGCCATGCGGCTCCTGAAACACCAGCTCTGCCATGGCTGCACCTGCCCTGACTACCACAAGCCCATTGGATGGTCTTGCGGTAGCCAATACGAATTGTCCTCTTTGCTAAGCAGAGTCCACCTGGGTTTGCATTTGAATGGGAGACTACATGTGTGAGCATTGTAAGATATTCCCCTTAGGGGATGGGGCCACTCGGGGGAGAGCACTCACATGCTTGCGTGCAGAAGTTCCCTTCCTGGCATCTCCAAGATACGGCTGAGAGCGACTCCTGCCTATAACCTTGGAGAAGCCGCTGCCAGTCTGGGTAGACAATGCTGAACTAGATGGACCAATGGTCTGACTCAGTATAAGGCAGCTTCCTATGTCCCTGTGTAGAAAGATGGGGAGCAAAAGTGTAGACCAGCTGCCTTTGCTTCCCCTGCTTCTCTGCAAATGGCTGAATGGGATCCAAGTAACTGTAGCAGCAGCGGAGTCCTTTTTCCAGGAAATGACCACTAGAGAGGGACAATGAGCCGGTGTGTTCCAGGAACAGGGGGCCACGTAGACCAAATTCCTCCACTCTAATACTGATGCAGCCACTAAAAAGCTCAGCCTGTATCTTACACAGCTAATGTGCTTCAAACGACCGAATGACACTTTTCCATTATGGAAAAACGAAGCAATTTTTACAAATGTCTGAACAAACGATGTATAAAATGAAAGGATAATTTGTTTTTATAGGTTCCTGCCAAGCTCTATAACCAGGCTGCCCAACCTGCAAACAATTTATTCTGCAAGAAATGTCACTAAATAATGACAAGGACTTACAGGTCAAACTGATTTACATTATGTAATTTAAATGTCATTCCAGGCAGACCTGATGGCATTTTGAACAAATAATCTCATTTATTTTTGAAGCTCTAAGCTTCAACAAGTTAATTACTGCTGAACTAATGGGGTAAACTGAGCACTATAATACAAAATGGGAACCTCTGCTTTATCTACACTTTTAAGAATTATAGGATTACTACAAAATAACTCATTTACAACAGAAAGCTTTAATAGGAATTACTGGGCTCCATGTACAACTTCTAGGGGGGTGGGAAGGGAGGGCTTTTTCTTGCTTCTGTTAAGATCCTAGGGAAATTCAAAGCATTTCTTTGAAAGAGGTCCTGTGACCTCCCTTGGAATACAGTTCTCGGCACTGCATTTTAAGAAGGACACTGATAAACGGGAGCAAGTTCAGAGCAGGGCATCCAAGAAGGTGAGGAGTCTGGAAACAGACTCCTGTGAGGAACTGTTAAAAGAGCTGGATAGGTTTAGCATTCAGAAGAGAAAACTAAGGAGAGATAAGAGAGCCATGTTCAAACAGACCTGTAGGGCTGTCACACAGAAGAAATGGCGGACATGATCTCTGTGGCTCCTGCGGGCAGGACTAGAACCAAGGGGTTGACTTTACAAGGAAGCAGGTTCAGGCTAGACAGGAGGAATTCCCTAACGATGAGCTGGTTGACAGGAGAGAACATTCTGCCCAGGCAGTGGTGGGCTCTAGAGGTTTCCAAAGAAAGGCTGGACAGGGATTCTGTCGGGGATTCTGTCGCAAACGTCTACACTGAGCAGGGGACTGGAGTAGAGGGCCAGCATTCTCACTTTCAGCTCTAATGTTCTATGAAATAGGAAGTGATTCTTTTGACAGTAAAATCAGAATAAATTCTCAACATTTCGATACAAAATTCCGAGCCCTTCCACTTTTAGAGTCCAGTGCTACAAACTCTTGTACAGGGTCCATCTTGTGAAGGCAACATGAAAATGCCAGAACTTTGGAACTACAGGTGAAACTCAGAAAATTAGAATATCGTGCAAAAGTCCATTAATTTCAGTAATGCAAATTAAAAGGTGAAACTGATCTATGAGACAGACGCATTACATGCAAAGCGAGATAAGTCAAGCCTTAATTTGTTATAATTATGATGATCATGGCGTACAGCTCATGAAAACCCCAAATCCACAATCTCAGAAAATTAGAATATTACATGGAACCAAGAAGACAAGGATTGAAGAATAGAACAATATCGGACCTCTGAAAAGTATAAGCATGCATATGTATTCAGTACTTGGTTTGGGCCCCTTTTGCAGCAATTACTGCCTCAATGCGGCGTGGCATGGATGCTATCAGCCTGTGGCACTGATGAGGTGTTATGGAAGACCAGGATGCTTCATTAGTGGCCTTCATCAATTCTGCATTGTTTGGTCTCATGTCTCTCATCCTTCTCTTGGCAATGCCCCATAGATTCTCTATGGGGTCAGGTCAGGCGAGTTTGCTGGCCAATCAAGCACAGTACACTGTATACTTTTCGGAGGTCCGATATTGTTCTATTCTACAATCCTTGTCTTCTTGGTTCCATGTAATATTCTAATTTTCTGGGATTGTGGATTTGGGGTTTTCATGAGCTGTACGCCATGATCATCACAATTATAACAAATTAAGGCTTGACTTATCTCGCTTTGCATGTAATGCGTCTGTCTCATATATCAGTTTCACCTTTTAATTTGCATTACTGAAATTAATGGACTTTTGCACGATATTCTAATTTTCCGAGTTTCACCTGTACTTCTGGGGTGCTCCCTGACTCTGCTACAAGCAGCAAAGTAGCCCAGACCAGGCAGTACAATAGGCAGTATCCCAAATAGAAGAGACTCCTTGTGGAGTTTTAAAGCTCCTATCATTGTTTTGGTATAGCTGCTGTTTAAGTACTAGCTGGGCTGGTCCTGCTATACTATTAGCATGCAGATTATTATCCGAAAATGTATGCACTGCAGCGTAGAAACAAAGAAACAAAGAAAGAAACGAACAAGAGGTACAAGGTCTTAAACTGCTCCCAAGGGTTGCTGCCCGCTTGACGAGGTCAACTGAGGGGGCTCTGCTCCGGGTGTCAACAATGAGGGAGGCTTGGTTATCGTACACGCGGGATAGGGCCTTCTCTGTTTCTGCCCCCAGACTCTGGAATGCTTTCTCGGTGGCTATTCACTCCTCAGTCTCCATCACAGCTTTCAGAAAGCATGTTAAATCGTGGCTTTTTGCCCAGGCTTTTATTTGATTGTCTCTGCTCTTTGTACTCTGTATTGCTTTTATGCTTGTGTTTTGAATTTTTTATCAGATTTGTTTTATATTTTTAGCTTAATATTTTAATTGTGTCTTTTTACAATCTTGTTTTTAAATTTTGCTGTAAACCGCCTTGGGATTGTTTTAATGAAAGGAGGTATATAAATTTAACAATAAAACAAACAAACAAACAAACAAACTGGAGTAAAACAATATAAATTTGCAGTGGGCATAAGTATGGCCAACATGTTTGAAGTTATTATCTTCTGCAGCAGCAAGCAAATCATTCAACATGTGTTGTGCATATTTAACACATCTATTGCTTAGCATAAGTTTTTAGGCATTCTCTGTAGAGATGTACACAAATCAGTTTTTGCTATTCAATTTGAACTCAAATTGCAAATACTCGAAATTGATTTGTTGAAATGGCTGGCCACTGCTGGCCGTTTTGGCAAACCAGCTCAAAAAATCTGCATGATTCGACCATAGGGAACAATGGGAAACTCAAATCACCCCATTGTTTCCCATGAATAAGTCCTAGGGACACCAAAGTGGGTTGGGTGGTAGTGCATGGTGGGTGCTACCTACCACTCAACCTACCAAAAGAAACGGGCAAGCAGGCAGTTTTTTTTTTAAACCTTTCCCCCCAAAAACCCATAGGATCCTATGGTTTTCTGGGGGGGGGGAAGGTAACAAATTTGTTAAGTTTTTAACCTGCTTGCCCATTTTTTAAAATAGAATATGTAATAAATACAGTAATACCGGTACTACCATATGGAAAGTGTAACAAAACAACAGAATGTACAGTATGCTGAACCACATCTAAAAGGAAGTAAAGCCCACTAAGTCTGACACTCTGTAATGACATGTTTGGCTCTCAAATTATATTTTTTGTGGAGCAGACACAAAAACCCTTTTGGAGGTAGAAAACTGCCAGCCTAAACAAAAAAGTTATCCTATGCAGAAAGCCCTGAATGAGACAACATGAAGTTCAGCTGAACTTTTCAGGACTGAATGAATAATGGCTGAATCATTTTTGACATCAAGAGCTGAGACAGGAAGAAAGTATCAGCCTCAGCTTCAGGTGCAAGGCATAAATTGGTTGTCAGCTGCTGTTAATGCAAAAGTAATTAACTTCCCCTTACGTGCATAACATTCGCTCTCCCACACAATAAATCCCAAACAACAAACAAAAAAGAAGTGTCTGTCATGATTTAAAAGGAAAAGAGGATAAGCAGCAGTTTAGTATTCTCCACTCCGGAATTGTGTGAAAAATTACTCTCACTGCAACCAGTCAAATCCAGTTTGTGGCTGAAACCAAAGCCCCATGTATATTTTATGTATAAATCTATATATAAAACACTGCATATTGCACTCCAGAGACCAGGGCTATCAAACATTTAGCATCTCTTAATACAGAAGTGGTACTAAAGACCCCTAGCTGGGGAACATTAGTCATGAGAACATGTCAATATGGTAGCAAAGGGATGGAAAGGACTTTGGTCTGCTTTCAGAATGGTGTTGAAGATTTATGTTACCTATTTTCTTCTGAATAATTACACTGTCCTTTAACCCTACATAAAAAAGGCAATGCAGTGCTATAGAATCCCAAGACAGTCCTGTAGGGTAAAAGGGTCAACCCACCCCCCACACCTTTTAAAAACAAAGTTCTTGGTTAGAGATAGCCAAAACAAGAGGCCAGTGGGTCACATCCAGTCTTTGGCATAATACCTTGTGCCCCCCACCCCTAAGCTTTTGGTGTCACGTTGGATGCCGCTTGTAACTTCTAAGCTGCTCAGGGCCAAATATTTCCCTTCTTTCCACTCAGGGTGATATCAGTTCTAAGCAGCTTAGCAGGAACTAGTTGTCCCTCCTTGTCCACACTGAAGGCATCCCTCCCAGCACAAAGCAAGAGGACATCAGAGGCCTCTGCATCATCTTGTTTTGGAAAACGAGTCAAGGTCACAGAGATCTTTATGGGAGGCCTCTGCAGCACCCTTCTTTTGCCTGAATGTGGTGCCTACCAGGCTGTTCTGCTTGTGGGCTGGGAAAGCTGGAGCCATTCCAGCCAAGCGGCTTATGGGCCAGGTGATGATGGTGGGGCAGAGGAGGCTCCCCCGGCAAGTAGGTTCTGGGAGAATCTAGGCTTTCAGGTTGATGAAGGTGGTCATCACTGAGAGCCAGTGTGGCCATTAAGGCACTGGACCTAAACTAGGGAGACCCAAATTCAAATCCCTGTCCAGCCACAGAGTTCATTGCGTGACCCTGGGCCCAGCCACTCACCCACTCGCAGCCTAGTTTGCCAGCTTATCATGAGGATAAAATGAGAGGCAACTATAGTCTCCTGCTAACTGAGCAAAGAGGCACTTTTAAAGAGTGGTGATTCTCTTGAATGAGCAGGGGGAGAGCAACTGGCCCTATCCATCCCCAGCACAACATCCCTCCAGTGGCTGTTGCTGGTGTCTCTCTTACGTTTCTTTTCTAGACTGTGAACCCTTAGGGGACAAACCCTTAGGGGAGCCATATTTGCTTGTTTCTTTATATCAATGTAAACCGCTTTGGGAATGTTCATTGAAAAGCAGTATATATGAATATTTGTCATATTCATATTTGTACACTGCCCTGAACTTGCTGGAGGAAAGGCACAATAAAAATGTAATAAGAAGCCACCCTTACTGCAATATCACCTGACATAAGAGACTTCAGGCTAGTTCACGCCATCAGAAATTGGGCAGGACAAGCGTCCTACCCAAGTTTGGGAACTGGGCACACTCCTGTTCCCTGATCGTGTGCGAGTGAAAAACAAGGCAGAAGGCACAGGCTTCACACAGTGATCGTGTGTGAGATTCATGCTGGGTAGGAGAGCTCTGTCCTAACCAGCTGCTGTACCCAGCTATTTAGTGAGGTAGAAGAAAAGGCCCTCCTACTCAGCACGGGCCTGGCAGACAATCACTGCTCACAACTCTTATTCACACACTCCAGCGTTCTTTACTCACACATGACGAGTGTCCTACTTGATTTCTACTAGCCTATCGCGTGCTGTGATTTTGAAGGGTGCCACTAACTCTAGGCCAAAGTGTGCTGCCCAGCCTACTTTCGAGAAGCGGTCAAAATAGGTCATGGCTGGAACCAGAGAGCACGATCACTAAGAACACAAGCTCATTCTGAAGGCATCTAATTTAAATATAGTGAAAATCCTCTTACTTAATCCAGTTCATCAGCTCCACTGTGTCTGGGTCATAGAATTCTCTCAACTCTGACAGCTCAGCCATCATTCCAGGCCAGAACTAGAATTATAGGATCAACACAGAAAGCAGAGTGAATAGGCTGCCCATCAGATAAAAGGGCAGAGCCCGGTTATTCAGCAATTAGAAATGACTAAATTAAAAATCATTTACATCTCTGATATCCGAAGCAGCATATCTTTGGTTTGTCTCAGCAACAGTTGCCTGGTGTTTTAAAATACGACAAACAACAGCAGTGTGGAGTGTGGTAGACAGGACATTCATTTGCGGATGATCCAACGACAGTATAAAGATAAGGCAGTGAAAGTGTTAAATGCCCCTTTACCACCATTTCTCCAATATAACTTGCCCCATCACAAGGAGAGGAGAGCTGGTCTTGTGGTAGCAAGCATGACTTGTCCCCTTAGCTAAGCAGGGTCTGCCCTGGTTGCATATGAAAGGGAGACTTGATGTGTGGGCACTGTAAGAGATTCCCCATAGGGGATGAAGCCGCTCTGGGAAGAGCAGAAGGTTCCAAGTTCCCTCCCTGGCAGCATCTCCAAGATAGGGCTGAGAGAGATTCCTGCCTGTAACCTCGGAGAAGCCACTGCCTGTCTGTGAAGACAATACTGAGCTAGACAGACCAATGGTCTGACTCAATATATGGCAGCTTCCTATGTTCCTAATCCACGTACCTTTCAATAAATGAAACAGCCATGGGTTTGAAAATAAATGGATGGTTCACACAGGCCTTTGTGAACCTTTTAAAGTGGTACTTTTCTATATATTAAGCAGGGGGAGAGCAACTGGCCCTATCCAACCCCAGCAAAGTATCCCTCCAATGGCTGTTGCTGGGATCTGCCTTCTGTTTCTTTTTAGATTGTGAGCCCTTTGGGGACAGGAGGCCATCTTATTATGTATTATCTATTTATCTGTGTAAACCGCTTTGAGAATTTCTGATTGAAGAGTGGCATATAAACATCCACTGTTGTAGTGGTAGTGATTAGGGTAGGAGAATGTTGCACGCTCCCGTTTTCTAATCGTCTGTGAGTAAAGAGCAAGATGGGAGGGGGAGGAAGTGAGCGTGTGCTAAGCTGCAGCTGGGTCAAGGGGCTCCCTCTTACCCAGCAGCTGTACCCAGCTCTTTAAAGAGGTAGAGTGAAAGGCCCTCCAGCCCAGCTGCTGCTTAGGAGATGATGAGGCTATTCACACAATCAAAAACTGTGCACACTCCCAATTTTTCCATGTTTCCAGTTGGGAAACGGAAAGTTGGGCACACTCCCAGCAAACAACTAGGGGGGAGGAGGGGAAAGTGACTGTGTGGGAGCTGTGAGCTATGGAGGACAGCTTTTCTTCCTCCCTTGGTCAAACGCTGGGTGTGAAAGCTGGGTAGGACAGCATTTTCTTACCCAGCTCCTGCCTTCCACACAATTAGAGCCAGTGTGGTGTAGTGGTTAGAGTGGTGGACTAGGACGGGGGAGACCCGAGTTCAAATCCCCATTCAGCCATGAAACTAGCTGGGTGACTGTGGGCCAGTCATTTCTCTCTCAGCCTAACCTACTTCGCAGGGTTGTTGTGAAAGAAAAACTCAAGTATGTAGTACACCGCTGAAACTGGGAGCGTGCACTGCTCTCAAACCTGGGTGCTTTCCAGATTACACATTACAACAGTAGTAAAATGCTTTGGCTCGGCAGGATCGTATTGAAAATGAGCCCCAGAATCTCAAATTTCTACAGTGGGAAAATGTTGGAGTTCCAGTGCATCGACCTTTTGCACCAACTATCCTAATGACCACTAGGGGCACTAGGAGTAGAGATAGTGAGTCAGGGTCTCCCTAGCTGTTTTACCTGTCTCTAGTCTATGACCCCAGATTGGACTCTTCAGGTATTTCCTTTTGAGAGTCAGAATCCCTTCCTTTCCTCTTAGAGAGCAGATGGAAACAATTCTCTCCCCGCCTACCTATTGATTATGTAGTTCTTTAGATTAAGGATTCGGTCTTTCCTATCCAAAGGTGTACTTCACCAATAAATCTACTTATTTTTTATTCTACAAGAATCTCCATATGTCTTCTCTAAATAGCTGCAACAACTAACCTCTGCATTCTGCTCTGTAACTGGAGTGGGCAGCTTCTTTAATGCTCTGCTAATTAACTGGGGGATAAAAATTACAACCTCCGACAGAAAATACAGCGACTTTTTTGCGATGCACAAGCAATGTTGTAGCACCATAACGCCAAGATAAAATACAAAAGATGGCCTCGGAAATGTGAACGGCACCTTGCTGTCAGGGACTGCGGCGTCACAACACAGGAAGTACGGAAGCACACTAATCACGTCCTTCCCTTCCTCCCTCAGTTTTTACTAATCTGTTGGCTATAGGCCACTTCCAACCTCAGAGGCATGATGCCTCTCAATACCAGTTGCAGGGGAGCAACAGCAGGAGAGGGGGCATACCCTCACCTCTTGCCTGTGGGCTCCCCAGAGGTATCCGTCGGGCTGCTGTGGGAAATAGGATGCTGGACTAGATAGGCCTTGGGCCTGATCCAGTAGGGCTGTTCTTGTGTACCCACAGACGATCAGAAAACTGGGGTGCGCAGAGCTCCCCTATATGGGTAGGACATGTCTTCTACCCTCTTGAGGATCGTGAGAACAGCCCTAAAGACTAGTCTGGTACCTCAGACTATTTTATCCCTGCCAGCTCTTCTCATGGGAAAACACTTTTCCTTCGAATGACGGATTGCAGGATATGTCTTCTGATGCAATAGGAGAACAACAACAACATTTATATACCGCTTTCCAACAAAGGTTTCTAAAGTGGTCTACATGGATAAATAATAAATAAATAAAATGGATCCCTGTCCCCAAAGGGCTCACAATCTAAAAAGAAGCATAAGATAGACACCAGCAACAGTCACTGGGAGTACTGTGCTGGGGGTGGACAGGGCCAGTTACTCTCCCCCTGCTAAATAAAGAGAATCACCATTTTACAAAGGTGCCTCTTTGCCCAGTTAGCAGGAGAAATAGCATTCTTATCAAGGGGCATCTTGGTATGGTCTCCCAGCTTATGTCATGTGGGTCTGCTCTAGCCTATGCGGCTCTCGTTAACCATGCTTTTAAAAAACACCAGGCACCCACTGCTGAGCCAAACTGCAGGAGAGGAAAGGGTTAAACAAGCCCAAAGCTGTTTTGTAGATTTCATGACAGTTGTAGGACTACACTTAAGTCAACTAGTGAAGCAGCCACAGCTGTAGCCTAACAAATAAATCTTTCAAGCAACGTATCTGGACTTACAGAGACCGCACGCCTCGAAAGAAGCTTTCATTAGCTTATTCGGGATTAGGTTGTAATCCCCACCCCCCCGCCCCCGCAAAACCACTGGTTTGTCGGGGGAGAGGGCAGCTAATGCATTTTTGGCTTCGTAAAATGTAACCACAGAAAACAGCAAACTAATTCCTGAAAAACAGATGTGAATGGCAGCCAGTTAAAAGGTTAAGATGGAGCCAGAAATTGCTTGTGCAAAACTAGGAGGGGCTCTAAGAAGAGAGAGCAATTTCCACAGTTTTTAAAATAGCCTTTTATATCTGGATCTGCATAGAAATGAAGGTGAGGAAGTGAGAGGAGCTGGTCTTATGGTACTGAGCATGCACTGCTCCTTTGCTAAGCAGGGTCCATGCTGGTTTGCATCTGGATGGGTGGCTACATGTGAGCACCGTCTGCTGTAAAATATTCCCCTTCAGACAGGTGTGGGCAACGTTGGCTCTCCAGCTGTTGCTGAACTACAACATCCATCACCCCCAGCCACAATTGATGGGAGTTGTAGTTCAACAGCAGTTAGAGGGGACGCCATAGCTCAGTGGAAGAGCTTCTGCTTGCATGGATAAGGTCCCAGGTTCAATCCCTGGCAGCAATTCAAGGTAGGGCTCGGAGAGACTCCTGCCTAAATTCTTGGACAGCTGCTGCCAGTCTGGGTAGACAATCCTGAGCTACATGGACCAAGGGTCTGACTTGGTAGAAGGCAGCTTCCTATGTTCCTATGAGCGAACATGATGCAGATGGAACCCCACAGGTAGGTGAAGAAAAGGGCACCCATTGCCCGAGGTTGCATGTGCATTGTTTTAGTGTGCATAAGGAGATGGTTGATCCAGTCAGCTCTCATCACCAGTTTGAGGAGGGGCGAGAGGGGCTGAACTTTCCTATCCTCGCTAAAATAGGTGAGCATGGCTGCCAGAGCTGACAGCACCAGCCATCTGTTCAGCGAGAAGAGAGATGGGGCCATCTTTGTACACATCTGCCAGAATGCCGTCTGCTGCTGCATGACAGGATCTCTGGACTGTGGCCACTGTTTGAGATATTTACACGTAGAAGTTAGAATCAGCCATCGTTTGCATCTGAGCCAGGGCTAAAAACAGAACACATCTTGTAACAGCTTGTGTGTGTATGCGCGCTTTTTCTTTTTTTTAATGATGTAAAATAACACACCAAGCAGTACAGAGGACAACAATCATTGTTTGAATTCAAAGTGGGTCATCGCACAGCAGGGAGGGTGTCTCTGCAATGAGTGTTTAAAATGAGGACCGAAGAGGTCTAGGTGTTTAGAAAACAAAGCACTTACAACCCTGGGGATGGGCAGAGCATTTGCGTAGCATGCAGAAGGTCCCAGGTTCAATCCCTGGCATCTCCAGGTAAGGCCGAGAAAGATGCCTGTATGAAACCTTGGAGAGCTGCTGCTGGTCAACGTGAACAATTCTGAACTAGCTGGGCCCATGGTTGGACTCAGTCAGTTCTTAACATGAACTGAGTGCTCTAGTTGTTAATTTGCATGTGGAATTACCACTATTCTGCACCCACTGACAGTATCCTATGATACAAATCGAGAGTGGGTTTGGGCTTTCGAGTGTCACATTTACCCACGCATTTAAAGGAGAAATGTTCAGTAGGCAATGGATTTACTTTTCAGAAGAGATCACAGGGCAGCTCACATGGCCCTAAACTGGGTTGGAGATAAACAGCATGTTCCCGTTTTCTGACCATGTGTTAGATTGTATGTTCGATAAAAGCAAGGCGCAGGCAGAGAGCTTGATCGTCTGTCAGGCCTCAGCTGGGTGGGAGGAGTGCA
Organism: Hemicordylus capensis; assembly: GCF_027244095.1. Classification (NCBI taxonomy): domain Eukaryota; kingdom Metazoa; phylum Chordata; class Lepidosauria; order Squamata; family Cordylidae; genus Hemicordylus; species Hemicordylus capensis. The sequence goes on from NC_069665.1 coordinate 18,442,036, forward strand.
TCCTACCCGGATTCTGTCCCCAGCTTCTGAATGGGGTAGGTGGGAAAAATCATCCTACCCAGCTGAAACTAGACAGACTATCCAGCTCCACACCTCTGGCCTTGTTTTTCTCTAACACACGATCTGCTGGGTAGGACTCATCTCCTATCTAGTTAATGGTAGGGTGAACTACCCTAATAGGTTTTAACTGAACCATCCTCTGTTGGTACAGAAGTATACTCTACAAAGTGCACAGATCTCTTCTGCAGGCAGAACAAAAATGCATCTATTACCAGCCTACAAAGTGTGCTAAATGAATACAAATATTTTTATAGCCATTTCCTTGGTTACATTTTCATACCCTCAGGTTCACATTCATTTATGAGGTGGAGACTGTGTTTATTTTTAAATCTCAGCAGACAAGCTGGGAAGCTGATACATAGTTTGAGTGCCTTATGTACATTAGCAGGATGAAAGAAAAGCCATTTCTAGTGTAATATAATTCACATGAATGGATTTGCCATGCACTTGTGTACATGGATTTTGCCATGCACTTGTGAACATGGATGTGTGACTGTGCATGGCAAAGTTCAAGCGCACTGACGGCCATCTCCATGGGGGAAGTGGGATCATGATCATGGAGACAACGGAGAACATAAGAACAGCCTTACAGGATCAGACCCATGGCCTATCTAATCCAGCATCCTGTTTCCCACAGTGGCCCACCAGATGCCTCAGAGAAGCCCACAGGAAAGAGGTGAGGGCATGCCCCCTCTCCTGCTGCATTGTTGTATATCTATGTGCCTGATTGCATGAAGAACTAGTCTTCAGTGACTTGAAAAGGTGGCTTTATCCAAGGTGGCTTTATTTCATTATTCCCTCCCTGGAATTCTCCAAGACAGGGCTAAGAGAGATTCCTGCCTGCAACCTTGGAGAAGCCGCTGCCAGTCTGGGTAGACAATAATGAGACCAATGGTCTGACTCAGTATATGGCAGCTTCCTATGTTCCTATATAAAATGGGTTTTTCATACAGGGAATATCCTTTTGACAGAATAAAAATGCAAAGATATTAAGAAAAAGTCTTACCTTATAACAAAGATACAGTAATATGAGTATTGGTGTTAAATACCTAATCACAGATACCTAAGCGAAAGAGACAATAGTTACTGAAAACCAAAATGATTTTGATCAAATTCACGATGAACAAATTCTGAGAACAGAGATCTATGAAATCATATTTTGGGATGAGAGAATAACTAAGTTTTGTGTGAACAATTACCCTCTTTGAAAAACACATTATGTTAAGAATTTGTCTTGTATCAATTTGACTTTTGTGAAATGCAGAGAATCTTATTCTGCAGGTGTTTGTAAAATTATATACTAAACATTTTTATAATTTTTCATGAAAAGCATTCTTATGCCTTTCATAGCCTCTGCAACATCACCATCTAGTGGATTTAAAAGGCATCCTTTAAAAAGTACCACAGTGATCAAACAAACCATCAACATCAAATTAAATTTTGTAGGTACAAGTGAACCCCATAATTTGTGGGGGTTCCGTTCCATGGGGGAACCACAGATATTGGAACCATGGACAACACTGTGGCAATGGGAATGTGGGGGTTAGGTTCCAGGAGGCGGGGAGAAAGGGCAAAAAATGAGGGGAAATCATGAAAAAAAAGTTCCCTACCATGTTCTGTGGGTGTCCAGCCTTCTAGGAACACCGCCCCCCCCGCCCCAAACTGGTCATTTGTCCGTGAAAAATTGCAGAAGTGTGTGTGTGTGTGTGTTTAAGAGCCACAAAATGGCTCCTGCACCCAAAATGGTGGCCAGAAATTACCTCGGAGATCATTTCTGGCCACCCCACCACAGATAAGCAGAACGTAACCCTTTGTATTCCGCATAAGCCGAGGTCAAGTGCCTTTTCTGAGACTGCAGATATATGAATATGACAAATTCAATGAATATTTATATACCGCTTTTCAACAAAAATAGCCAAAGTGGGGAACAGGACTGCTCTTACTCTTTGTGGTGTGTAAAGATGCACGAGTCTCAAGATCATTCCCCACATGTCACTACTGCACAAGCCAGAAGCTGCAAACACACATATATGGGAAGTCCAAAGATATTTCATCCTACAAGATTAAAAGGGAAATTTAAATGTATTATGTGGCGGTACGGTTAACAATGGTTGACATCCAGGCTAACACTGCACTAGCACAACAAAGCTGTGCACACATACGGAGTTCACATAGAAACGTGGATGCTCAAGGTTGTGCAACCTCTTGCACTCTCACTGGGCGTGTGCAACAAGGATACCTGACATCCTGACTCGTGATCTGGGTCAGGGAACAGGGGCTGACATCCAGACTATTGTTCCGCTAGCTCAATGAGTGAAGCTGCACACACTTAAGAAGTTTGTGAAGCTGTGCAACATTGTGATACTCCGCTATGTGGCTCAACTGTCAGTGGGAAACCTTCTCGAGGAGATATACACAGCTGCATCACAAAGTTGTGCAACCAGTGGAGTTGGGTGCTGTTTTTGTGGTAGGGCAATTTAATGCATAATGCAACAGGGACATACACAGTACGAAAAGGAAGGCAGAAGGGCAAGAGAGAGTAACTTTGCTTCCTTATTCCAGATTGCTTTCTTATTCTGTATTGAATGCCAAGTCAACTGTACTCCAGATGCGTCAAAGGAAGGGTACCTCATTGTGCTCAGAGCCAGCAATCCAAACAGAATGGTGTGTACCAAGTTGTATGCAGCACCGGGTTTCAGCAGCATTGTACACTTTTGTGGTTTATCCATGGATTTGATGTTAGCAGAACCACTGGGTTTGAGAGAGGGAGAAAAGAGAGAAGGCTGCTGTGCTTGTACTCGGCAATCAGTTATTTTAAAACAGGACATTTGTATGCAGTTCGTAGTAACCTCTTGGTTCCAGGGAAAATAAAACATTCTAAGGCAGGACTAATAGATTTTTCATTCTCGCCGAGTGCTTTAAATATTCCCCTGTGCAAGATTTTCCATTTTCAAGCTAGACTGGCAGACGTTGATACAGAAGTGAAATAAATATAAAAACAAATGATTTTATTTGCACAACATAATGCTGCAAATGATGAGGAATAAACGTTCAGCAAAAATAAATCCTGACTGCCAACGCCAAGTTTATAGTTAGGAGATTCCCCTGGTTTGGGGCAAAACTCTGGTCTTGGCTGTTACAAGTGTTGTAATAAAGCTGGTAGAATTCCTCAGGTCAGATGCCAGTCGTACAATGCTCTCTGCTCAATATGTAGATATATTGCCTGATCATTTTACTTGGGCTCAGACAGAATTTTTCCTGCCCACACTGAATCATGTTTAATCTATCATGAGCAAGTGACAACTCTGTATACCTTTGCAAAACTTCCTAATTGATCCAAGTGGGAGTGCGCAAACTTGCATTTTGCAGTAGTGATTAAGTGTTTTATTTGCTATCTGTATTTGCTATAAGCAAGCATTAATTCTGAGAGGAAAAAAGAGCATTGGTTTCACTTACTGTAAAGGCTTCTTCTGGTTGCGGAAGCCAGAGACATCTCCTGATACTGCTGCCACTTTTGTGTCGTCTGAAGCTGCCAATGTTGGGTCCCCTCTGCCAGCCAACATTCTCCGCCCAACTTCAAACATTGGTTATGAATCTTGGGCACATGTCAGGTGGCAAAGGGGATCCAACATTCTCCATCTGACACGGTCAGCTTCAGATATCACAAAGGCAGTACCAGCGACATGTGCGACCATGATGTGTGAAGCCGCCCTATATAAATAGTAACTGACTGCCAGAATTACACTTCCCATACAGGAGAACCTCGCTATTCGTGGTCCCACATATCCTCGGGGGGGTCTAATAGACACCCATTTCAAGTATCCACGGATACGATAGCATTAAAAGCCATGTATCCGTGGTTCCTAGAGGGCCAGAAGTGACTGCGGAGGTCACTTCTGCCCTCCATTTTGTGGCTCGTTTCTTGCAAAAAATGGACCCCCCCCCGATTTTTCACAGTTTCCTGAGGCATTTCTTCCTTTGGGTGGCATTCCTGGGCACATGGGGGACCCATGGAGCACATAACAGTAAGTTCAGGGCCATCTAGAGGCTGCTTGGGGCTGTTTTTTGGTTTCCCCCCTCCACCCTGGAATCTCACCCCCCTTTCCCCCTAGCCATAATGCCTCATTACTCACAGTTCCATTACTTGCGGTAGTAGGCAAGGAACGGAACCCCCATGAGGTTCTCCTGTACTGCAGTCACCATTTCAGTATTCCTGTAACAGAGTTATCAGATATTTGCTCACTCCCGTGCCGAGTACACACTGTGGGGTTTTCTGCTCATGCATTCCTGTTCTCGGCAAACAGGAGAGAAAAGATCATCAGTAAAATCTACGACGTTTCAAAAAGACATACCTGAGATTATGAACAGCAACAGCAGCAGCTGTGATGGCCATTACAAAAAGCACTAGTAAGTAGGAATAAAAAACTAAAGTGCCTGAAAGTCTTGAGAAAGTATCAAAAGGCAAGAGGCCAAAAGCTTCTTCACACAGGTACAAGTTAGCATCGAAGTCTCTAAAGAAAAAGATGAGTAATATTATAATGATAGTGAAGTATACTTTAAAAAAATCAAACATAAAACTTTTCCCGTAATCATATGCTATGAAGTGCTGAATGTAAAATCAAGAATGGTGTGTTATAATTTACATGCAGCACAAAGTACTCTTTTATGTTGAAATAAGATAGGGAATTTTTTTTTAAACTTTCAAACAATAATTGATACCATACCTTTTTGCTCCAAATCCAAATTTTGCTTTCAGGAATTTAAATATATGTTCATCAGACTCAAGATTAAGAACTCTCTATAGGATAACAAAATAAAAATGTTAGAACTTCCTCCTGTCCATCAAATTAATGCACATCTGCTCCCCAACAGAAATCCCCACTCTGATACTTATTAAGTGCTATATTTTAAACTTTTCTTCAAACTGTGAGACAATTTAAGGTGTTGAGATGTACAAGGATAAGACTACTCTAATGAACAGACAAAAATAGTGCTTCCACAATCACATATTTTCACTGTCAAGTATTATTTCTAACTGGCAAACTTAGCCTTTAGTTGGACATTTAACTGGAATTCTTTCTACAGTGTGCAGCTTTAATAGGAATGAAACGAGAAGGAATTGAGGACTTTAGCTATCTTTATGTGAACTTCTAATAGTAAGACTTCACTTTGAATGTGGGATCTTAATGGCTCAAGTCACATAGTAATCTAATTAAATGTATGCAGGGCAGGTTCATTCGTAGTGGCAGCAAGTATGGAAGAACCACCAGTTCCCACTAGATGCACATCCCCACTACTGCATTGTTTCCATGTCATCAGAACCCAGAAAAGGCGAGTAGAGAAGACCAGGCACACACCTCAGTCCAACAAGCCAACTTTAAATGTTGGTTACAGATGTCGGGCTGAGGTGGGTACCTGACCTTCTCCACTTGTCATTTCTGGGTTCTGATGACATGGAAACAGCAGCAATAGTGGGAGTGCACACCTGGAGAGAACTGGTGGCTCTTATGTACTTACTTGCCACCATTGTATGTGAACCACCCACAATCTTCAAGTGTGAACAAAGAGGCTAATGAAAAAACCCAGCATGCAATGAGTACAAGAAAACCCACCTATTTACCCCCCAAAACATTCACAGCTACTTGGAAAGGAGAGAGGAGAGCTGGTCTTGTGGTAGCTTGTTCCCTTAGCTAAGCAGGGTCTGCCCTGGTTGCATATGAATGGGAGACTTGATGTGTGAGCACTGGAAGATCTTCCCCTTTGGGGAAGGAGCTGCTCTGGGAAGAGCAGAAGGTTCCCAGTTCCTTCCCTGGCTTCTCCAAGATAGGGCTGAGAGAGATTCCTGCCTGCAACCTTGGAGAAGCTGCTGCCAGTCTGTGAAGACAATACTGAGCTAGATAGACCAATGGTCTGACTCGGTATATGGCAGCTCCCTATGAAAGATCAGCAGGTCTGGTTTATCCAAGCCTGTGCAGCCCCTATTTCTTTACAACTGAGGTCTGAACTGATTGAGGAAGGATGGATATGAACAGAGAAAGTAGGGCGGTGAGCACTTAGAGGTGGAGGTTATGGAAACCCATTGTTATTTGGACACCCCAGAACTAAAACCAACACATTCCACCTTCTTCTTGCTAAACAGTCTTTATGAAGGTACAGAATTTGCAAAATGAGAACTGATGACAGTTAGTGAATAGACAAATATGGACCAGCATTTCTTTACAATCTTCATGCTATATTTTATGTTACACAGTGGGTTAATATAATAGCATATTATAATATATGAAGACTACCCTCCTGCAGATGTTGGCCTGCAACTTCCATCATCCCTGACTATTGGCCACTGTGGCTGGGGATGCCACAGTGAACTATAATGGTATAGTATTATTATATTTGCTATATATCAAAATGCAAGATAGATAAAATGGGGGGGGGGACATTTACCTACCTTAATAAATTTATTAACAAGGAAAGTCAAACATAGAACTAAGAGTACATGGAGAAAAAGTTTCCCAAGTCTGGCAAACAAGCCTCCTGTTTTCAAGTTATTCTGGAAATAAAAGCAATGTTAGTGTACAAAAGTTTTTATCAAAAAGACCAAATTTACCATTCAATACTACTTGTTTGATCTTAATTTTAAACTATTGCATTATAATGATTCTGGTATACAAAGAAAAAATTTAGCCTCACTTCCAAATCAGCACTAAATCCATACCTTGGAAGGGAACCCATGATGTTTCCAAAGCACAATTCTCCCATAGCAACCACAACACTGATTATAAGGACTTTATGTGAAAGTGACAGCATGAACATGGAGGCCAAAATCTCCAAGAAATCATGGCTGTGAGAACAGGAACTCATACCAAGCATGTTTCTAGACAGAATGGAGGAAGGGATAGGTTTGGGAATGGGAACCCTGGCCTAAAAGAGATTCTCAGGCTAATCATGAGAGGACTTATAAGGATAACAAGACCAAGGCATCCCAGTCCTTATGCAACCCAATTAGCACTTCTAGTCTGAAACCGAACACCGAAATTGTCCCACAGCCATGCAGTGTAGAGCAACTTGCCCTCTCTGTGCCATGTTCTTTTAAAGTCCTGAATGGCTTCGGTCAGAGTGATCTCAGAGAGCGCCTTCTTCTGCATGATCCTCACCGCACGTTAAGGTCACCTGAGGAGGTCCATCTTCAGTTACCACCAGCACGACTGGTGGTGACTCAGAGGCGGGCCGTCTCTGTAGCTGCTCCTGGGCTGTGGGATGCACTCCCAGCAGAAATCCATAATCTGAGTTCATTATTGGCCTTCAGGAGAGCCAGTAAATTCTATCTGTTTGGCCTGGCCTTCCAGAGTTTTTAAACTGTAAATGTTTGGCCTGGTTTTCCAGGGTTTTTCAAAACTGTTTTAAATGTTTTAATTGCTAATGGTTTTATGTTGTTTTTAGAGTTTCTGATTTTAACTGTTAATTGATTTTAGTTGTTTTTATTTCAATGTAAACTGCCCTGAGCCACTTTTGGAAGGGCGGTATAGAAATTAATCAATCAAATAATAAATGAATGAATGAATGAATGAATGAATGAATGAATAAATAAATGTTCCTGACACTCAAATGCAGCTTTCAGTTCAAAGCTACATAAGGACTATAGCCTTTCCTGAGCTCTATGAACGGGCCTGGCCCAACTTTATCACTGTCCTCCTGAGTAATTTGACTAGCAGTCCTCAACTGCTATAATGCGCTCTCCAAGGTACTGAGCTTATTAGGACCAATTTAGGTGACTTATTAGGACCAATTTTCAGGGTACGTTTTCACATGCAGAGTTTCCCTAAATATGCAAGGAAAAGTCAAGATTGTGGAATGCAAGAATATATTTCAATTCTGACACATATCAAAATGCAGATAGCTACATTGGCTTCTTATATCTGGAGCAAAACGGGCATCGCCATTTTTTATACAAGTATGAATCTCTGTGTGCAAAAATGGTATCATAAGAATTTACTCTTTGTGTGCTCAGAGAAACACAAGACCCCAAAGATTCATATGGGCGAATGTGGTCCGACAGGTACCCCGGCCCCAAGCCATGTAGGGCTTTAAAGGTCAATACCAGCACCCTGAATCTAGCCCAGAAGCGTGGGCTACGTGTCTACTTCAGCAATAGCTGTCTTGTGTGCCCCATTTATCTGCTACTTCTTAAAACAAAGGAATCCTGTTAAATACATACCTGAAGTTTTCTTGCTAGCAAGGTGGACAGATTAAAGCTTACAAGTAATGATCCTACTATCATGGAATTAAAGAACTGTAGGAGGCAGACAAGCAGCAGGCTTGCTACTTGTATCATGTAGATCCAGGTCACCTGTAGAATTGGTAATGAAAAATTGTGCATGTCACAGTCTTAAAAATTAGTTGCTTGGACCAACTGAGGCTCCATCCCATAAAATGGTTTCCCATTTCAAGATCAATAGACTTGTGAAAGTGAAACATCTAACTGGTGAAATATTTGTGCCAGTTAAAATTAGAAGCTGGTACCAGCAGACGGGAAGGGTAGACAGTCCAGCAGGAGCACAGAGCTTCCCTGCAGAGCTTTAGATGCTCTATTAAAAGTTAAATTAAAAATACAGGGAGTGAGTTTGTTTTTTTTAAAGTACACCCTGCCTTTCAGCATCAAAGAATCCAAGGCAACTAACAATAATTTAAAACCTTCCAATCAACCAGAATTTAAGACCAAGAATTTAACTAAAACTCAACCAAGAACTTAAAACCACCCAGTCAAGCCACAAAAACAGAAATAACAAGGATAAAAAGAATCAAAGCAGAAACATCCCAAAATCAAAACAGCAACAGAAGCATCCACAAACATCCAATTACAAAAACAGAGCGATCAGGAAAAACAAACTAGTCATCTAAATAAAAGCCTGGGAGAAGAAAAACACTTTGCCTGGGACCTATAAGCTAACAGAGTAATTGTGAACCAAGCATTCAAGGGGAGACTATTCTATAATGGGAGGCAAGACCAATGAAAAGGTCTGCTCTCCAGTCGCTCCCTACCTGCCATAGAATTTATGGGCTCCATGGCCTCTGAATGGAGTTCAGAGACCATGGTTCTGTATGGGTTCCATGGCAAATAGGAACTGGCAGTCCTTCAGGTGGTCCTTAGGTCTTTTTTGGAACACAGTTCTCCTACTGCTGTGCCTCACTGCAGAAGCTAAATTTTAGGTTACACTGAGACCCAAATCCTAATATTCAGTTAAGAATGAGAAACAACAGGACACACCATCCTAAACATACGGGCATCTGCATTCAGCATAGTGGCTGATACCTAGAGCAACAGAGTGCTTGTGAAACAAGGATATTCATGTGGGTGCAATAAGTTAGCTTAGTTGCACCAAAACCCGGGGATCTCCGTTAAGAGCACGATTGTGCTGTAGCACAGCAACACTCTTGCTCAAAAGCTCCCCTTAATATAAATGAGGCATGGCCGGGTGGCACGATGGCTGCTCACTCACAAACATGCTTGCGATGGCACAACACGAGCCTGGAGTGCAAAGTCCCTGCTAGCGCAAGGACGCCAGCCAGCCTTCTTGCATCATAGTTCTTCATGAGGGCAGGCCTTTTCAAGGCTTCAGATTACATACAATGGCTGCCATTTAGCACTGCACAGACTTAGAAGCAGTTGTTCCCTGTTCCTTCAAGTGTACGTAACTGTGTGCCCATGGTGATGACACCCAGCAGTTATCTTACCTTTCCCTTAGGAAGTAAATCAAGACAGTCAAGTGTGAACAAAACCAACGCTTGGATCAACAGCATAAACTGATTGAACTGCCAAGCTAAACTGAAGAGGAAGGTTGAAATAAATACTGCCAAAAGCGTCAGCCTCTAGGGGGGGAAAGAAAAGAAAAGGAACGGCAGCTAAATGAGAAACAGGAGGCAAGATCATCACAGACAAAATGGACGCAACGCCTGGCCCTTCAGTGTGGCAACCAGTTGCTCTTTAATACCATCCTGTACTTCAGCATCTTTACTGTTTACTTCAGTAAACTCTTCAGCTCTGATCCAATAGAGCAGCAATCCCCACTGCTGGGGGTACTTGAGGGGCTCCTAGGGGGCATCCGGCGTCTTCCTGCCACCCCTATAACACCACCATGCTATTTGAGCCTCAAGGTTGGAGGATCATCAGATCGAAGCAACTGAGATCTCCGCAACCAATGCATTCTCTGCAAGAGGGGAGTGGGACGCGGGGAGAGTCAGGCAACATCCGTTCCCCCTCCTCTGCTCCAGACTGATTGGCTATGCCCTGCGGCTCAGCCTATCGCTCCCTTCTCCTGACTGACAGGCTCAGCAGTCAGGGAAATGGCTGGTTTCTTACCCAATCAAAGCTATCGTCCCAAATGCTATGTGCTTCCTCAGTGTGATCCTTCCACTTCCATCTTGGCATGGGAGTGCAACTAGGCTTGCCAGAATTCTGGTACCTGGGCAGGTCAGGGCTGGAACCTTCTGGCTCACTTAATGGTGTTGTTTTAATTGCACCTTCCTTCATTCTAACCAAAGCCAGGCCAGCAGCAGTGTTTTCAATAGGAGTACTCATGAGTAACTTAGTTTGTCTGTGAGCCAGTGACTGTAGTAGCCTGTCTCAAACTCTCTCTCTCTCTCTCTGTATTAGATAATGTACAAATATCTATGTGAGTACCTGAGCTGCAGCCTTGTGACAGAAGGGGCAGACTTGTTTAAAAGATTGGGAACCCCTGCAATAAAAGGCACATTGAGCCAGAAGGCCCCCCCCCCTTTTTAAAAAGCTGAAATCCTAACAATCAGCTGTTTGATGGGGAAGGAAGAGTTGTGGGGGGCGGGGGTGGTCACTGAATCCATCTTTCCTCACTGCAATGCCCAAACAGCCCAATGGACAAGATTGGAACTTCTGGGGGAAAGAGCTCCACAGATACAGCAGCCCTCTCTCCTGGATCAGACACGGAAATTTTGTACTTGGGTACTGGTTTGTACATACAACCCCCTGTTCAACTAGGGATACATGTGGCCCCTTCATTGGTTTGGGAAATCTGTATTTAACAAAGATGGTACATTTTTGATTGTGACCCTTTTGGGGACAGAGAGCTATTTTTATTATTATTTTATATCTATGTAAACCACTTTGGCAACTTTTGTTGAAAAGCAGTATATAAATATTCTTCATATTAGAACAGAAATAATTGTTGTAAATAGCCAGTGCATCGGCTTCATTCTTATGTTTTCGCAGCTTTTCCAGTACTACCTCCATAGTAAAGTAAACAACGTTTGTCATCAAATTTCAATCAGAAAATGTGTCTCTCTCTCTCTAAACAACAACAACAACAACAACAACAACAACAAAAAGACTCACTTCATGAAGAGGCCGCAAATGAGGTCTGAGCAAGAATGTAATTGCTGCCACCTGAACAGCAAAGAACGGCAGAGCCCAATTCTCTCGTAATGGAATGGTGAATTCAACCCGTGTGGTATCTATTCTGCACAAAACAAAAGCCAGGGTTCAGATAAGCACCAGTGGGCAAGTCCTCTGCAAAGATGGGAAAACTCCCACTTGAAGTGTACTTGGAATATCGTTTGATCAGTTTCAAACATGGGGCGGAAGTTCAGGTTACTCTAATTAAAACACTGCAGATTCCAAATGTGCGCATGTGGGTTTTAAAACATACGTTTCAACCAGAGATCAATGCTGTGAAGAGGAATTCAGTGCTGAAGGCACTTTTGTGATTTGCCTGAATCTAGAGCAACACTGGGCGCACAGTAGCAATATTCAAAACTAAAGGACGAGGACTTCCAACATTCTAAAAAGACCAAATATGTGCCTCGGCTGTTTAACTGGGGGTGGGTGGTAGGGTGAGACCAGCTTCATGAACATCCTCAAAATATCAATAGTGTTGAAATACTGTAGCAATTGTTGTAATTAATTGATTAAAAGCCAGTTAATTAATTGATAGTTTATTGACTGTGTCATGGCTGTGCTCGTTAGCCAAGCATGCTAATGGTATTAATTAAATGTTCCATAGCACCAAAGTACCCTTAACCGGCTGACAGCCCTGCTTGCAATGCTTTGGCAGACAAGGAGCACGCCCAACCCCCTTTAGGGTGATTTGAATTTGAAAGCCCTAAACTAGACTGGGCAGCCAAACAACATTTTTACAGCAAGCCTCCAAAGTTTCATTCCATCACCCCCAGTTCCAGTGAACTGCCTGTCTACACAATGAGTGGCTTCACACGCAACAAACTGCCGTTCATTTCCATGTCGTTCGGATCCGGAAATACCGGGCTGCCCACGTCAGGCCCCCTCCACCTCCCAACATTTAACCCACACTTGAAGTTGGGCGGCGAATGCCAGGTAGAGGAGTTGCCTTTTCCCGACACTGGCAACCTGGCAGAAGATTTGGTCAACATGGAAATGAGCAGCAGTACTGGCTCACGCCAGGAACCATGGTTTCCTCCTACTTGCTGTCATTACCTGGGAAAATGCTCTGGGTTTTGCCTGCCTAACCCATTCTGTTCCTACCAATTGTCTTCCCCCTTCCTTGCTTTCCAGCAAACCCCTTTTCAGCCATGCACTCCACCTTGGGACATCCAGGAATAGATCCACATACAAAAGGAAAGCAGCAGTGGGCTGGTGGAGGCTGGGGTGGGGTAGGGGTAGTGTAGAAGGCAGAGTATACCTTTAACTCCCAGCCAAAGCTCCCGCCACCGCCGCCATCCTGGACAGCCAATGAGCTCTGCACCCTGCCCCGGCCAATCAGCTGGCCAATGAGCATGAGTGGGGCCGCTGAGTAGTGGGGCGATGTGCAGAGGTGCAGCTAGAATTGAGTGCATGGGTTCAAAAAACTCAGACCTCCCGCCTCCTGAGGGCCCCCCAGCTCCACCCCTCCCCATTTTCTTCATTATCTCCCTCACTCCGAGGGGCTGCTGGGAAGAGGGGCAAACACGGGGCCCCTCTCCCCATCAATGCCCCGGTGAGGTGCGTAGCTCATCGGCCACATGGGATGTTGAGGGGAGCTTTTACTGGGAATTAAAGGTGCACTCTGGAACATAGGAAGTTGCCATATACGGAGTCAGACCATTGGTCTATCTAGCTCAGTATTGTCTTCACAGACTGGCAGCGGCTTCTCCAAGGTTGCAGGCAGGAATCTCTCTCAGCCCTATCTTTGAGATGCTGCCAGGGAGGGAACTTGGAACCTTCTGCTCTTCCCAGAGCAGCTCCATCCCCTGAGGGGAATATCTTGCAGTGCTCACACAACAAGTCTCCCTTTCATATGCAACCAGGGCAGACCCTGCTTAGCTAAGGGGACAAGTCATGCTTGCGACCACAAGACCAGCTCTCCTCTCCACTGCCTTCTGCCCTGCCCCTGCCCGCCCCCCACTCCACCGCCCAGGCTCCACTGAAAGAAAATCTCATGAATGGACCTAAGAGCTAACATTCTTTTGCTAGTGCATATAGTCTTTATCTGCCTATAAAAATGTTAGCACATTCTCTTCTACAACGTGTCAAAAATGAGCTTATTTTAAGAAAGAAATCAGCCTCACCTGTTTGTAATATACCAGAAGGCAGCGAGTACACCTGACAGCCAAGTTCCACTGAGCAGCCAGCTGGTGACATAGAGAGCAGCCACGTAGACTGCCTGAAGGCCAAACAATGTGTAGATGTAAAAATAAACAGGCTCTAAAAACGTCTGTGAAAGGATATATGAAAGGAGTTAAATAAATATACATTGCCTGCAGATTTTAGCAGAAAATCAACCGTTCATAAGAAACGGCTGCAAACGAAGTCTGGTGAATTTAAGCAATACGTGTAAACAAGGATCACACTATCCTGACATGGGGTTTCAAGTCACTATGCTTTGGTCACAAATGCATAATAATTTAACACTTACCTTAATATGAAAAATCCTGTACAGAACGCCGAGAAATACTTCCTGGTAAACATTCATTCTTTCAAGTATGTTAATTGTCCTCATGGACTCAGTTTTATTGTCATAAATCAAACCATGTAAACCTGTATGATAAAGAAGTAAATTGAGGACATACCACATTTTAGAGGACATGCCAAATTTGTAGAAAGTAGAAGCCAAAATAATTCTATTACACAATACGACAATTAAAAGACATTTTAATACTACTATTAAAAAAGACTGTTTTAACATCCACTGCTTTTGCTACATTAAGGACGCAGTGAGGTGGGTCTCACGATCAGCGAGACCCGCCATAACCGGGTTTGCGGGGAGAGCGGGCTTAGCCTGCTCTCTCTGCAGACGACCCCTGCTGCAGCCATGGGTGGCCGGATCATCCACCCACACGACTGCTGGCTCTGTCACAGAGCCGGTGGGGGCTGCGGGGATCGGGGGCCGCACGGCCCCGGAAGTTCCAGCATGCTCTGCGCGAGTGCGCAGAGCGTGCTGGAGAGACCGCCGAGCTGGGAGGCTGCTTTTTAGCCTCCCAGTCACGGGTCTCCTTGTGAGTTGCTGCGGCGTGGAGGCGCGCCGCGGCAACACACGATCGTAGAGCCCAGGTTAGCAGAGCACTCGCTCTGCTAACCTGGGCTTAGGGGAGGGCTTCGCAAGCGGGTTACCCGCTTTGCGGCAACCAGGCTCGCCTGCAAGCCTGGTGCTCCTCACCATCGGCTAAAATTGGGCTAGGCTCCCCTAGCCCGATTTTAGCTGACCGTGAGAATAGCCTCCTTATAGATCTTTAAGAACAGATAAGGTATCTCCATAATAAACACTAGGAGGCTGTTCTCATGAGCAGCCCTACTACCTAGGCTTGTGCAGTTATACCTGGGTAGGGCTGCTTGTGTGAAGTGCTGGGATCGTGGGTGATTCCGGCACTCCCTCTTTGGGTAGCCCAGGGTTTTACCCCAGATTGTACCTGGGTAGAAAGGAGCGAGTATGCCCTTCCCCCTGGGTCATGTGTCTGCCCGAGCAGACACAGAGCGGGGCACCTAGAGCGCCCAGCTGAGGGAGAATCCGTCAGTGTACCACACATGGTGGATTTAGGGGTTAATGAAGGCTGGACTGTGTTTTCCCGGCCTCCAGACGGCTATGCAGCTTGTGTGGGAGAGCGGCTTGTGTGGGTGCACAAGTCATGCAGCCAAAAGAGGACCAGAGATTGGGGGGAAGGTAGGTGCTATCCTGCCTTCCCACACCCTACCCTCCCTGCCTGACTTGAAGGTCGTGTGAACAACCTCTATGGGTCTCTACGTCTCTTCAGTCTGTGTGTAATGTGCAGTCAAAGACTAACAGTACTATGTTACAATACAAAATCTACTCTAGATAAATGTTCCGAGCTGATTTTGTATTGCATCACTTATTCTGAGAACAGAATTCATTTTCTTGGCGTCAAACTTGGGTCACCCTATGAACAGCCTTCTAACCAACAGTATTTGTTTATATTTTGCCTTTCTGCCTGACATTTAAGGTGGGTGACAATGACACAATTCATATTTGAAAAACATAGGCTGGTATCCAAATAAAGTTAGTCATGAATAAGCAGCACTGAAGTCAATGACTAACTGAAGTATCTTTAATTTCAAGGGGACTGAATCAAGATTAACGTTATTTTGATACGACTCATAATTGTTAAAGAACAGCAACTGATAAAAGGTTCTGAGGATGGATGGGGATGAAATATGTCCATTCTGTACTCTTAATACAGAACTCAGTCCTTTTTTTATTGAAAGTGAAGTGATTAGGAGGATCTCAGTCCACTTTTGAGAAATCAAAACAACCTGGAAAATAAAGTCTAAGACAGCAGCAATATTCCCACTTGCTAACACTGCGCTAGAGCAAAGACCAAAGATGCACTCATGCAAGAAGGCCACATCGCTCAGCACGTGCTCAGCATTGCTCAATCTCTAGCTTGCAAGCATTGCACCTGTACAACAAGGATACCGGATAGCTTTGCATCATTTCTTGCAACATATATGGACCGAGGAAGAGGTTTCACAGGAGGAGGAGTACCTCAAGCGCACCCTGGAACACTAGCAGGGAGTGAACCTGGGACCTTCTGCATGCCAAGCAGAATATGCTCTCCCACTGAGCTATGATCTGACTAGCCCAGTATTGTCTACTCTAAGCGAATGGCTCTTCGGAATCCCATGCAAAAGGTCTTTCCCATCATGTGCTATCTAATTTCTTTGACTAGAAACCTGTATCTAGAACATATACCTGGCTCCTTGTGCATACAAGCATGCAGGTGCTCTTCTACTGAGCTATGTTCCCATCCCCTAAGAAGAATATCTTACAGCACTCACATGGAGTCTCCCATCCAAATGCAAACCAAGGCATATCCTGCTTGGCAACATTCATGCTCACTACCACAGTTCATGATCGCTACTACAAGACCAGCTTTCCTCCCCATCGACTTGCAACACTAGTCTGGCAAACAAGCTCCTGACATGCCAGAACTAGTTAGTTAGTACAGCCATTAGTCTGGATGTCAGCTATTAGTTTTAAAGAGCTGGACAGAATCCCATTCATCTAGGAAATGACAAACACACTCAGGCAACATGGGCACTAACATGCACAACAAAGAATTGTTTGTGGTCTGGGAATTAATACGTGGACTCCTAATACAATCTGAAAGGGGGAGTTGGTAATCTAGCACTACCCTTAACCGCAGAAGAATCAGGCTTCCAAGAGACAATGCAGTTCAGAAAATTAAAGGCTAAAATAGTTTCAAACTATTATAACAATACCTAGTTGAATAGATGGCGCTTGCAGCATCTGCTTGTAATAAGAGTAATACAGGCCACATTCTGTCCTGAATGATATCTCCCGCTCTACCTCCTGTAAGGAAACAAGCCATTTAAGATGCAAGAAGAAACTTAAGCTGATGCTGGTCTTCTTGAGTATGACCTGTATAACAAAGTCAGCAGAGTGTAGTTAGTGAAGAAAAATCTGAGTTATAGCTTAATCAATATATGTTAATAAAGTATGATGGGCTGAAAGGAATCAGCATACAAGGTGTGCCAAGGCCCTGTTGAAGAACTCTTTCCACTTGACTGGGTGGCGGTATCTAACTGCAGCAGGAACGCCCAACCACAGAGCAGGGGGTTCCCCTGATAAAGAAGGAGTTGTGGTGAGCTCTAAAGGTAAATTGTGCTGTTGAGTCGGTGTCGACTCCTAGTGCCCACAGAGCCCTGTGGCTGTCTTTGGTAGAATACAGGAGGGGTTTACCACTGCCTCCTCCCGGCGCAGTATGAGGTGCTCTACACTGGCTACAAACCACAGGAGTTGGACACGAGTTCCATGGAAAAACAGAGTAAGTGCTTGAAGGAGGAGGTAATAAGGATGAGGTGGACCAATACACATGAAACGGGCTTGGGTACAAGGAAGAACTACCTGGTTGGGATAAGCCAATCACAGTGAGGAATCAAACACATTACTAAATATGATATTTGATTCCAGTATGGTGGGGTTATAAAAAGTATACCTTGATGAAGAATTGGGGTCCATCATTTTGGTTGCCCATGCCTGTCTGTTATCATTTGATGTCACAATCTATTTTGTGTCTGCACACTGCCTCCCTTAAACTGAATGTGATGCAATAAGTGTTACACATTTTACTTTACACTTTTAGTAAGTGAGAGTTTTGTTCTTTGGGCAGGGGACACAACCAATGGAGAGGACTCACATTTTGATTTTGTGGCTGAACTTCTGGCCAGGAACTAATTTATTTGGTGGTGGGGGATTTACTGGCTCTTCTACATTATTAGGATGATAACAATTAGAAGTTTCTACAACACATTTAATAAGCAAACCACTCTCTTTCACTTCAGTCTTTACAACACTGGTCTAGTGCAGGCAATGGTTATCTTTTCCAGTTTGTTTATCTTTTCCCCAATGGGCAACTGAGGCTGAATGATGACTCAAGGATGCTTAGTGAGCTGATAAACCAGCAGAGATCTAAGCTTTGAATTTCAGGATTGCACAGTTCAAATCTATCAGAGATGCTTGGCAATCATACAATCAATCAATCAATCAATCAATCAATCAAGACATGCAATCTAGTAGGCTTTTCTGCTGAAATGTCTGAATGAATTGTGATATGATATAGGGTAATAGGGTAATTCCTATTGGAATGCCAGAATTATTAAGATGGCGCCCACAGCATTCAAATATATCCAAAATACAGTGAAAAATCAGATTTCAAATTCCTTCATAACGTTATGGGAACAGGTAGCATTGAGGCTGAAGTCCAACTCTACCTGCCGGAAGCAGTGGAGGAGGAGACCTGTGATCCCCTGGTTTACTGGGTCACACATAGTCAGCTGTGGCAGGATCTGGCCATGGATGCCGGGAACACCTGTCCTGTCCACCTTCCAGTGTTTCTAGCAAGCGGATGTTTTCCATGACAGGTCCCATGGTAACATCCCATCACACCTGCCTGGATCCTGGTTCGGTAGAGCAGTTGGTGTTCCTAAGAGTACACCACCCAGAGGTGGAATTCCCCAAGCTGCCCATGGAGTGAGCAAGTTTCTCCCCACTCACTCTTGCTGCTTCTCCCTCGCCCTTTTTTTGTGGGGTGGTGGTGTTTAATTTCATTAAGATTTTTGAATTTTACGATTATTTTTTTCTTTATCTGTTTTGCAGCACAGGCCTCTCCTTCAGTTGGACTCCGAACACACCCAGGCCAACCTGCATGCCAGTGGGGCGGTCACAAGCCCATCTTCCTGCCATGTCAGAATTGAATATGTGTGCTCACCCACGCATTAGTATTTTGTTTGCTTCAATTCTGCCGCTGCCTTTTTCCTAAGCTCAACTCTACCTTGTCAGGGTTTAGTTCCTTGAACAGGGTTTAGTTCAGGAGCACACCATGCTTAGACTCTGAGCATACATGGGCTAATCAACATGCCAGTGGGGCAGCCCCAAGCCAATCTTCCTGCCATGCTGGAGTTGAACGTGTGTGCCCAGCTACCTAGGCATCGCCTTTCCATTTGCTAGCTTCAGTTCTGCCGCTTTCTCTGAACTGAGCTCTGCTTCCACCAACTGCCAACTCCACCATCTGCCGTCCTCTGCCAGCCTGGGCCAACATCTACCAACTGTTATCTGCCCACCTGGGGCACAGCTGTTCAACTCTTAGGGTTCAAAGCTGTCCCCGTTTTGGCTTGGCAAGTTCCAAGCCAAAGCGCCTCTGAGTCACCATCTGCCTGCCTGCCTGCCTGCCATCCATCCTCTGCCATCTCTCTGGCAAGTTCGCCATCTGTAAGTCTGCAGGCCTGGGCCAAGCCAATGTGCCTCTGACTGCTTTGCCAGTCCGGCTCCACCAACTGCCATCTGCCTGCCCACCCTCCTGTTGTCTTGCCGCTGCAAGCCGAAACAGTTTTTTATTTTAACCCATCTGAAAAGCAAATAGTGGATTCTCAAATGGGACAAGAATGTCACTTGGATTCTCAGGTGTGTACACACTTTTCTACTGGGATTCTCTGTTAGTCCAATTTAGGCATGAGTAAAAAAAAAAAAAATCATTAAAAATCAGAAGATGGACCAATTTACTCCAAATTAAATACACAGAGTCCTGAAAACTTGTACTACTTCTGTGCAGCGTTTAAAATCATTCTCACAGAAGTATGAAATGGGAAGCAGAAACGTAGGGGTACTGTTCCCCTATAACAGGGAGGGAAAGGGTGGGTTCCTCCAAATAAGTCTGGAATGATGTCCAAATGGGGAGTATGCACTCCTGAACGTTTTGCAGCTTTATACCATGAAACAAGCTGTTTAGAGCACTTGTTAGAATTCTTATTTTTCAAAAATGCATTCATAATCAACGGATGGGCCAATTTGCTTCAAATTAAACACAGAGTTCTGTCATCCTGTGTTACTTGTGTGCCCAATTTCAGAGCCCTCTGCCCAGACATTTCTGATTTACATTTTTTCCCATGTTCTCATTGACCTTAATATTAAAAATTTAACAGATCTCCGATTGGAAATCCAGTGACAAAACTATATCTGATATACTTAGATGTCCAAATTCAAATTCCAAAAATGTGTGCAGGAGCAGACATGTGCTCCCAAATTAAAAAGAAAAAGGTTTGCTATTCAAATATAAAGAAAGATAAACTTGGAAATCTGTCCTCCATGCCAGGGATTTTCAGCCAAGGTACATGAAACCCTGGGAGTACTTTGAAGCCTCACAGGGAGTAAGTGGTGCCCTCCTGATTCACTTTGCCAATGGCTCTTGATCAAAGGATTTGTCTTGCTAGCCAAGACTGTGAGTCCTCTCCAGGTCGGGGAGGAGTGTCAGGCAGCATCCTTCCCTCGCTGGGCATCAGTCAGCATTTCCTTTGCCGCTTAGCCTGTCAGTCAAGCTGAAGGGTGGGCAGAACCTGAGAACCTAACCAGCCCATCATAAGGAGAGGAAGAAGGAAATCTTGTTGAGCCAGGCCAAGGGGAAGCTGTACCTTATCCTTGGCCTGGATTAGCCACCAGGGTATGCCTGGTAGCTAACCCTAACCACCAGGCTCCAGAGTGTGGAAGAAGGAAGGAATCTACAGCATAGAGTTAGGGGTGGATTTGTGTCTGTGATTCTTTTCTTTCTTTTTTGCCTGATTCCAGAGTAGATTCACTTTACTTGTGAAATGATTTCTTATTAACTGCAACAAAATTTACATGGCTCACAACTAAGAGATCACAATTCTTGGAATACACACACACGGGGGTGGGGGGGAGGAATACCTTATCTGAAGCTTTGAGATAAAAGGGGTACACTTGTTTAAAAAAGGTTGCAAACACCTGCTCTCTGAATTTCTCTAAAGCTTTATTGAAGCAATTTATACCAGCAACCACTCAATGTTGTGGTTTGACAACAGTTCATATCCTTTTATATTGTATTTTCTCTAAGGATATTCAAACTCATTTTATTACTCCTTTTAAAGTTAATTTTCCGAGCCATTCAGATTTATTTTACCTGTTTTGCCTCTGGGCTTCTCAGAGGCATCTGGTAGGTCACTGTGTGAAACAGGATGCTGGACTATAGGCCTTGGGCCTGATCCTGCTGGGCTGTTCTTACCTTCAGTATTTACTGTCTGACCAGAATGATTTCCTTTCTTTAAATGTTGCTCAATTTTGTTTTATAAGCTGTAAAATTTGTCAAGAGTTGGTTAACTTAACCTAGTTACCATTTTAGTTCATTGCTGGTATTATATTGTTTGTTTCCTGGTCACTGGCCATAATAAAAGATTGATTGATACCAGCAACCAGAACATGTGCGCTACCATGCCATTTCCTGACCTCTTAATTTTGGAACACAATACTCTGTTCGGAATATAGCCAAATTCTCACTATCTGAATCAGAATTAAGCACACTTCCGGAGACAAACCAATGCAGAAAGAGAAATATCAGCCCGCCGCTATGCCTTATCTTCTGTAGCATACCCAGTGATTCAAGTACAGTGGAAGCAGACTAAACCACCACCTGAAATGCTGAAAGCAGCATTCTAAGCTTAACCAGGGCCTTTTGGTTAGTGGCACCCAGACTGCAGAACCCCAGGAGGCCCCATCACTGCCAGCTTTTAAACGGGCAGTAAAAACATACCTTTTCCACCTGGCTTTTTATCGACTTGTTAGCCTTTATGCCTTGTATTGCTTTTTAGCTCCAGAACTGGATATTTTAGTGTCTTGGATTTCTGTCTTCTCTCTTCTTCCTGTTTACTATTTTATTGATGCCTTATGGGAAAACTGTTTCCATGCTATATTGTTAGCTGCCTTGGTAATACGAATACAAAGAATATTGATATACCGCTTTTCAACAAAAGTTCCCACAGTGGTTCACACAGACATACATAAATAAACAAAATGGCTCCCTGTCCCCAAAGGGCTCACAATCTAAAAAAAACAACAACCCATAAGACACCAGCAACAGCCACTGGATGGATGTTGAGCTAGGGTTGGATAGGGCCAGTTGCTCTTCCCCTGCTAAATAAAGAGAATCATCACTTTAAAAAGGTGCCTCTTTACCCAGTTAGCAGGGGCAATACCCCCTTTGATACAAGGCTTCTCAAACGTGGGTCCCCAGATGCTGGACTTCAGTGCCCATCAGCCCCAGCCACAATGGCCAAAGCCCTTGCTCTAATGGGTGGGAAGAGAGAGATAACTGTTGCAAATAAACAAATTTTTAAAAACACCAATTTGCAATGAGAGATCAATACTGCTGACATGTCTATGTTAATTGCACCAGTATGAAAAACCTGTATTGTAGAGAGGTGCAAGTATCGGATCTGGGTGCAAAGCGCCACTCAGCCATGAAGCTCACTGAGTGACCTCGGCCAATCACTCGCTCTCAACTAACCTAACTCACAGTGGTGTTGTGATGTTAAAACAGAGAACCATGTATACTTTCCTGAGTTCCTGGGAGAAAGAGGAAGATATAAATGTAATTACAATAAAATACAAAGTGGGTGGGGGGATCACGTCCATGTAATACCAATTAGAATTTCCAAAACATTTTGGAATTCATGTTGGAGGGCTGGGGCATGGTAGGAGCGGGGGGATCTAATTAGCAAAAATGCATTCAACGTAATTAATATGTAAGCCTGACACCAGCTGTTTCCAACCAAATGCCATACTTTACGAGGCAAACACTACTGTTCTACATCTGCTTCATACTAGGATAACATCTGCTTTCCGCATTCACAACCCGCTTCCCATTCTATATCAATTCATTCTTTTCCTAGAGTTTCACGACGATACAGTGATCAGAGGATCCTAGATAACATTGTATATTCTCTATGTGTAGTGTTGACCCCGCCCCCATTAAATAAGATGTTTAAGATCAGCACATAAACACACATCCAAACACGTTTTATTGGGAGTTAAAAGTTAATTCTACAAATTATCAGATATCTCAAGAAGTATAAAACCATCTTCAGTCATCATGTGATCAGCTGCACCCTAAACTATGTCGTGATTACAATGGAAATCAAACTACAAGGAGAACTATCAAATAGAGAAGACTACAGATCACTAAAAAGACTGCTTTTGTAGGTTGGTATCTTTGCCATCAGCCAATCCCCGAGTCCACTTGCACCTCCTTCCACTCATTCCCTCTGGAGAGAAGAGACTGGACGATGTCAACAGCCAGGGACAACACTCCACATATCCCTAATTTATTGCACTTTTGGGGATAGGTTTTTAACTGTAAGCTGCTTTGAGGCTCAATCTTGGATAAAAAGTGGAATATAAATTGAAAAATAAAACAAACTGCTTCTATTTCTATACCTGTCAAACGCCAGAAAATATTTTTACATTTATATCTCACTTTTCCTCCAAGGAGCCCAGAGCAGTGTACGAGGTTATGTCTATCCTCACAAGAACCTGTGAGGTAGGTTAGGCGAAGAAATACATGGCTGGCCCAGAAGCACCCAGCAATTTTCATGGCTGAATGGGGATTTGAATTGAGGTTTCCCTGCTCTTAGTCCAACACTCTAACCACTACACCACACTGGCTCTCTGTAAGTCATTACAGGAGAACCTCATTACTCACGGGGGTTATGTTCCTCACCTACTGCCGCAAGAAACTCTGAGTAACGATGCATTAGGGTTATGGGGGAAAGGGGGTTAGGTTCCAGGCTAGAGGGGGAAAACATTTTAAGTGCCAAAATGGCCCAGAATGTACTGTGGTATGTTCTGTGGGTCCCCAATGTGCCCAGGAATGCCCTACAAAAAGGCAAAATGCCTCCCCAAACCGCAAAAAACCATGGGGGAAAGTCCGTTTTTTAAAACAAACAAACCACAAAATGGCTCCTCGTCTCTTCTTGGGCTATGAGACACAAAATGGCAGCCGGAAGTGACCTCTGCAGTCACTTCCAGCCCTCTAGAAACCATGGATATATGGGTTTTAACCTCTTCATATCAGCAGATACTGAAAAAGGGTGTCTATGAGACACCCCACAGATAAGCGGAACTGTGAATAACGAGGTTCTTCTGTATTTGCATTCTCCCTAGTGTGGTGAAAGGATAGGAAATACATGTCTCTGGGCAAATTCACATATGTATTTGTATACTTATATAATTCATGAATACATTAATGTGGTGATTCGTTTCATATTAAATGGGGGGAGAGCAACTGTCCCTATCCAACCCCAGTGCAGCATCTCTCCAGTGGCTGTCGCTGGTGTCCACCTTTATGTTTCTTTTTGGACTGCGAGTCCTTTTGGGACAGGGATCTTACTTATCCATTATTGATGTTTCTATTTAAACCACTTTGAGAAGTTTGAAAAGTGATATATAAATACTGATAGCTGTCGTTGTGTGTCACTTTATTGTGCTTCACTTATGGCTGTGCAATTGCTACCTGGTGGCTGAATATATGAACGGATACTATATGAGGCAGTATGAATTCTGTGGTATTGTCTGGGATGGCTGATTCGGACATGAATGTCATCACCTGGAGTCATCAAGTAGGACATGCATGTGTGAAGCTGGTTTCAATGTCACTGTAAATTTCACGCCCAGAACAGCCTGAAAATTAGAACTTATAGAAAAACAAGACAACATACAAAGATATTTTTTGAAACAAAACAGAACTGTGTCAAAAGATACTACGATAATTAATATTCTTCTTCTGTTCACGAGAGTCTTTTCTGTACAAGCTGCTAACAATTAAGTGCTTGGGACAGTCTGCAAAAGTCAATAGCTTCTGAACTAGGGAACAAGACTAACAGATATATGCTACTGAACTACAAAATTCTTCCAGATTGTCTTATATCAGTGAAGAATTTGGGAACTAGACCAGATAAAGCTGGATTTAATTTTTCAAAACAACTCAGTGTAATACACTAACAACAACAACAAATATTTATATACCGCTTTTCAACAAGAGTTTCCAAAGCGGTTTACACAGAGAACAAACAAACAAATAAATAAAGATAAATATAAGATGGATCCCTTTCTCCGAAGGGCTCACAATCTAAAAAGAAACGTAAGATAGACACCAGCAACAGTCACCGGAGATACTGTGTTGGGGGTGGATAGGGTCAGTTATTAAAGACAATATTTTGCCTTTCTAGATTTTGTTTGCTTAATAAAAGCCCAAATACACCAGAAAAAGAACACTGCCTTTAAAATGTAACCCAATTAATCAGGCAGCAAATCTTTTCAAATAAACAAGTGAATACTCAAAATAGATATCTGTATTAAAATGACCAAGGTTGCATAGCATGCTAGAAGCACTCTTAGCTGGTTAATCCCCAATCCATTTATTCTGATAAGGGTTTATTAGAAATTGATGGAGGAAGCAAGTGCCATGTTCATATGCAGTGGCTGGTCAAATACGGAAAGGAGACTTCATTAGAATGGAAGTAATGCATTATACAGCTACAAAGTTATATCCAGACCTGGGAAACTGGTTCAGTTCCCAGCTTGACCAATAGAAAATCACTACCTCAGAGTCTTAAAGCACAGTCTCAGGCATGTATACCAAGAGGTACGTCCTGCTGAATTAAATGGTACTTACAGTTAAGTGTGCACAGGTTGGGAGCCTTAGGGAAGGTTCACACATAGTAAGGCTCTCCACACGAGCAGTGTGGAGAGCCTACAGGGGGTTTGCAGGGAGAGCGGGCTTGACCCACTCTCCCCAGAGACAAGCACACAGTTTGGATCAGCCGCCCACACGATTGACTGGGGTGGTGGAGATCGGGGGCCTGTTGTAGCCTCCCGGTAGGGGGACTCCTCATGAGTCGCCAGTGCAGAGCCGTGCTGCAGCAACACACGATCCAATAAACGGGGTTCGTGGAGCGCTCGGTCCGCTAACCTTGTTTCAGGGGAGGGGCATTTAGGGAGGCTTGCTGCCAGGAGTCGCAGGCCTCCCGTTGCAGCACACGACCAGGCTAGGCTCCCTTCGCCCGGTTTCACCTGGTTGCGGGAATAGCCTCAATGTCAGCAAGTAAGTACTGGAAAAAACATCTGTTCGCAACTTGCCGATGCCAGACAGAAAATGTTGGATGCCCTCTGTCGCCTGACATTCTCTGCACATCTTCAAATGCTGGGTGGTGGAAGCAACCTGACATTCTCCACCCAGGAGTGGAGGGTCTACACAACACAGAAGGAGGAGCAGCAGTACTGGGAACACACACTTGCTGGGAACCGGCGGATCCCTCCTACTTACTTGCTGCTGTTATGTGTGAATCCGCACTTTGTTTCCAATGCAAGGGCTCAGGAACAGGACAGATTATAAATCTAAGAAAATTGCTCACGGGCGATATTGTTCCCTTATACCGAACTGAAGGGATATTGTTCCCTTATACCTATTCATATCTAAGCCTTGCAGGCTGGCAAGAGCCTGAACAAGCAAAAGGCAGGTTCATAAAAAGCTCTCTATCCTGTATAAATAATTGACTTTTTCTCCCTAGAAAGAATCTATGTTCAATGCACTGAGTTACTGACTCAAATTTTCTCTCTTCTTGGCAGATTTTCTATCACGCCCTGGCCCTGATTTATCCTGAATGAGCTGGCAATATATTGCAACTGAATGTTTCTTAATGGAGAGTTAAAGATAAAAGAGATGCTATTAACACGGCATCGTTAGATGAAAACACTTCAATGTACCACATAATGAATTCCATTGGTGCAGGATGTGATCCAAATCTGCTGGCATCATAGAATGAGATCCACTGGAATCTTGCCTGCATGTACCTGTTTGCTATTAGAGACTCACTATTTGCTTTATTAGTACAAAAGATGCATTGTGTGTACTGTAACAAATTGCATACTCACTCAGCAATATTTTATTGTTGTTGAGAGACACTTTGGAAACATTTATTGGCTGAAAAGCAGCACACACATTTTAATATAAATAAATACAAGTAACATCTAGAATGGCCCTTATTTGGAGGGGAAATTAAAGCTTTAGCCCCCCACCCCACCCTCAATTAGGCAACTGGATTAAAGAGAACATAGGAAGATACTTTAAACCAAGTCAGACCTTTGGTCCACCCAGCTCAGTATTGTCTACACTGACGGGCAGCAGCTTCTCCGAGGTTTCAGGCAGGAGTCTTATCCAGCCCTACCTGGAGATGTCAGGGATTGAACCTGGGACCTTCTGCATGCAAAACAGATGCTCTACTACTGGGCTACTCCCCACCCCTCATATATACTGCTGGTTACCCAGTTATTATCCAGCCTGAATAATACTGATTCTTTATCATACACAACTATGCTGCATATATATAACCTACAAAATTATACATCAGATGTGTTTGCTACTTCGACTTTCTAAGTAGTCCTCAGGAGGACTTGTTAAGAACAGTGGTGTGGCGCAGCAGGAATTCCTAACCTTGGATCCGCCCCCACCATGTGGTTGGACTACAACTCCCATCATACTCAGCCACAAGGGCCTTCAACCCCCATTTGAAAACCGCTATGGTAAAGGATAAACAATGCAGAAAAAAGTGAGGCTATCGGAGTTTTGGAAACATTTTGCTGTAAAAAATGGTTTGGCAAAGCCACAGGTAAAACGGACACAGAGTCATCTATATTGTGAACTATGCCTTCGGAAAGCCATGATACAATTATAGCCATTCTGTTACCTGGATGTTGGAAAACCACAGATCGTTCTCATGTAGCGTAGCAACATAAGCAGAAGTGAGAATTCCCAAGGAAATGCCAATGATTCCACCAATGATGAGTGAAAGTTTCTTCCACAATTTTCCACCTACAGAAAATTGTTCCAGTAAATATTTATCACCGGATAAATTCCACCAACATGTCTGAAATGGACTGCGGTATAGACTGCCAAATGCTAGCTACAATGTATGCATCAACAGAGAGCAGATTTTAAAATGCTCGAGGAAAACTGATGTGTTTTGGATTGTTCAGTCATTAACAAGTCCCATGAATTGAAGTGCAAATAAATGTGATATGCTGTGTTAGTCAATTATATAGATCAGAAAAAGAATAAGGCAGCAGCTTTTAGACTAAATAATATTTTAATGCATGAGCTTTTATGGGTTATAACCCACTTCCTCAAATGGAGAGTGGGTGGTCAGTTACATACAGGCAACTGACTACCCTTGCTTTCACTCTGCATTTGAGAAAGTGGGTTACAACCCATGAAAGCTCATGCATTAAAATATTAGTTAGTCTAAAAGCTGCTGTTTTCTTCTTTAAAAAATAAATAAATTGTCTCAAGTAGTTCTTAAAGTCAGAGGGTTGGGTCCAAGCATACACTTCTGCATCTAGAAGGGGCACTTTGCATCTTGCATTATAACCCTGAGTGAGAAAAATGAAACTAAATCAAAATGTTTTCCCAAGAACAATTCTCACAGGCAAGAGCATGAGAACTGCTATGGAAACATAGTGTGGTCCATACTAGTCCTGTCTGAACTTTTGTGCAAGCAAGCACTAGCAGCTATCGTTCCGCTTATGGTTCCTCGGATCCAACTCATCCTCTTTCCATGGTGCTAATTTAAGGGAGCACAGCAGAACAACAGACAGTAGTAGTGTGGCATCAAAACCACTGGCACTGTGACGTACCATTTCTGGAGGTTCCCTCAAGAGCGGCGCTTAGCGAAGGACCCTTTCAGCTTGCAGAAGAACCAATTATGGGAGTGCTATTCTCCTTCAACTTCTGAAAGGCACTTCTGATGTCAGCACACCACTGTGCCAAATGTTTGGGTGCCAGTCAATATTATTATTATTATTATTATAATATTATTATTATTATTACATTTCTATCCCGCTCTTCCTCCAAGGAGCCCAGAGCGGTGTACTACATACTTGAGTTTCTCTTCCACAACAACCCTGTGAAGTAGGTTAGGCTGAGAGAGAAGTGACTGGCCCAGAGTCACCCAGCTAATGTCATGGCTGAATGGGGATTTGAACTCGGGTCTCCCCGGTCCTAGTCCAGCACTCTAGCCACTACATCACGCTGGCCTTATGATATGATAAACATAATCATATATGCTGCTCTGGGCTCCATGGAGGAAGAGCAGGCTATGAAAGTAGTAAATTTAAAAAATGCTAAATGAAGATGTAGTCTGGTTTGCTGTGTTTAAATAATTACTTCTCCATGTATGATGCCTTTGTTTCAAATTAATTACTTTTCCTATATTCCCACTTGTGACACAAAGGGACCACCAGACCACCCCCCCTGAAATATTGTGGAACTGAAAACATTAGAGCTCTGTTTGACTTGTTAGTACAGTGCACTTTATATAAATGTACATTTTATGTGCTATTCAATTTAGGACAGGATGCTTAACATGTATTTACAAATATAGACACATTAAGTATTTTTTAGGCACAAACACACACCCCACAAAGAACTGATGAAAATATAGCCCTTTAAATAAACACCCCAATCCTTGGAAACACATGGAAATATGAAGACACTGAGGTCATTCATACAATCAAAAACTGTGTTCCAACCAGGTTTGGGAACTGTGTGTGCTCCTAATTTTCAATTGTGTGGAAGCAAGGTTGTGGTTGTTGTTATTATTATTATTTTTACATTTATATCCCACGCTTCCTCCAAGGAGCCCAGAGCGGTGTACTAAAGTTTCTCTTTCACAACAACCCTGTGAAGTAGGCTAGGCTGAGAGAGAAGTGACTGGCCCAGAGTTACCCAGCTAGTATCATGGCTGAATGGAGATTTGAACTCGGGTCTCCCCGGTCCTAGTCCAGCACTCTAACCACTACACCACGCACCTGGGTAGAAGTGACTGTGTGAAAGCAAGGTAGGAGGAAAAGCTACCCTGGTTTTCCTCCTATCTTGCTTCTACACAACCAAAAACTGGAAGCACACACAACTCCCAAACCCAGGTAGAAGACTGCTTTTGATTGTGTGAATTACCTCTAAATTCACTTCAAATACCAGTTCAGTGGAAATCTTGCTTAGTGCTAATCATGCTTAACATCAGTGTCAAAATATTGCAGTTTGAAAGAGACATATTCCTGCCATTTTCTACTTTTAAAAAAATCACAATTGAGTATAGTACACAAAAGATGGTTAGAACTATATATTTAAAATAATGATGACCTACCAGGCAGAAGCTTTCCGTTGAGTTTCCAATTCTTCTCCTGTGACAGACACACCTCTGGAACTTCTGTGGCTTTTGTTCCCTTTCTCTGTCTAACAACTGTCATGGTGCCAGCTGTTATTCATGCATTATATTTCAAACTGGTTCCTAAATATACCTACACAAAGCAATATTTGTAAAATGTACAGAAACATACTTTGCAGTCAGCAGAAATATTTATGATCTTTTTAGTTTTGCAAGACACAGAAGTATAAACAATCTCATTATCTTTTACCTTTCCCCCACAAATTAGCAAATAAATACATAGCAAAATAAATAATGTATTATCCAACTTAGAGAAGCCAGAGTGTCATTTCAGATGACTTTCAGATCAGTCAGTGTGCATAGGATGTAGGGTAAAACATAATCGTTTTAATTCATTCCTTGATGGTGTCAAGGGAAAACTGCATTATCCAAAAGTATTAATATTTGCATACTGCCTAATATTTTAGTGAGCTACTGACAGAAAAGATGCTTATGCAAAAAAGGAGCCAGGCCCACAAATTCTGGCCATCATATCATCTCAGGGGATGAATAGTCATAATGATTTTTGGCAATGTCTATCTCCCTAGAGATGGAAAATAGGTGACAGCATGATTGCACTTACAGCTTTCTGTCTGTTATCACCCCTTCTTTATCCTTATCCCCAAACCATTAGGGCAGAACTGCAGTCATTTTTGCACAGGAGGAAGGGTTAGGGTTAGGGTAACAATGAACAAATTGTGGTACTCTCTCCATGGAGTAATCTTTGGAAGACATTCTGTGCAATTTCCATTTCTCTGACACCATCAATACAATTTTATAGGAGTTTTTGTCTTCTTAAAACTTTTTAAAGCTTTAAAACACCACTGCATATTTGGCCACTGCACGATCGTCAGGACAATAAAAGCATAAGAACACACTGAAAACTGAAACCTCTATTTTCCATCTCTAAGGGTACAGAACCTGTCAAAAATCACAATGAGCATTCGTTCCCCCAAAATACAGTCGTCCCTTGCCAACCGTGAGGGTTCCGTTCCGAGAAAACCTTGCGGATGGCGAATTCGCGGTTGACAAGGCATTAAACCCAATGGGAGACAGGGGGTTAGGGGGATCACGGTCTCAAAAAGACCAGGGAAAAAAGGTCAAATGTAGGAAAAAACTGCCCAAACCCTTGAAAATCACCCGACCCCCAGAAATGGCCCCCTGACCCCCAAAATCACCACCGAACCTCCAGAAATGATCCCCCCAAACACTCACGTTTCCAAAAAATCTTGCCAAACCACAGATACTCAGTTTGCAGTTGGTGAGACCTGCCACAATTTCCCAGTTGCAGATCAACTCAAAACCGCGATTGGGAAACCTACGGTTGGCGAGGGACGATTGTAGTACCGACCACCCCAGCTGGCTCATGTATTTAAAACTGGAAGAAACCAATTGAGCACTAGTTCTGCATGTTCTCAGCTTCACGAAAGGAACAGCTCTGCAGTCCGAAGTCTAGCTCACATTCACTGGGTAGGGGGCAGAGGCAAAGCACAGGTCCAATGCTCTTGTGACAATAAAATATTCTTATCCCAGGCTTGCCCATTTGCAAACACAACCAAAGTGAACACAGCCCACTCTGAGGCCTATGCATGCAAAAGCAGGGTTTAAATTAAGTACACCTACCAGGGATTTGGGAAACCCTCTAGTTTTGCTGCTTGAGCAAGGACTGCAAAAAATTGGGGGTCAAGGGAGAGTTCTGGCAGGCCTCACCACAATAAACGGCTGTAGGCTTTGTCTGTCTTGGAGACTAACAAGATGCACAAACCTACTCAACCTTATACGTTTCCATGTGGTAGTTTTGTAACCGCAGTTAGTTCAGATGGGAATACAATACAGTAATTTGCTTTTATTTACACAAACTGAATGTTCATTTTAATAAATACAAGTAAAACAAGGATTTTTCTTGCATCACGCAATATTAAGGTTTCATATCAAATATACCCATGGTGAGACAGAGAGGGCAAATCTTTCAAGTCAGCTAGTTGATGTCTTCTGTGCCAGTACAGAATTATAACACCACAACCACTCTGGTAACTTTTTAAAGGCAATTGCTCTTTCAGGATGCACAGACATCACTGCCTTTCATATTCTTTTTTCAGTTATACTTACAACATTTACTTATTCACTCTGACAGACTTAGTTTTTCTTTAGTTAATTGCAGGAAGATCAGCACCCCCTCCCATTGACTGGGGTTATGGCAGGGGAGTCGGGAGACTTTAACCCAGCCCAGGTGTCCACAAATTTAAGCATACTTCTCCGGCCAATCATTGTTTGTACTCACCACCAAGCCTCTCTCTTCCCTTAAATCCTTCCTGGCACGCAGGCAGAGGGCCTAGGAGACAAGTGGGTCTTCTCTCACTTGCACTGGGTTACAGAGAGGGTAAGAGCTAGTGGGAGCCCTCTCCTACTGCTTGGAAAGGATTCCTGCCGTTTCTTACCTTTCCAAAAATGGAGGTGGAAAGGAGACCTTTGAGGAGGAGATCTGTGTGATGCTGGGCACCTTGTTTCCCAGAGGGCTGAGGACACTTGCCACTGGCCTGCTGGCAAATGGATTTGTAGACGTCTGTCCCAGTCTCCCTGCCAGGATCCTGATCCAATTGTGGTTTGCTAAAGAAAAGCTGAGCCCTTCAAGGCTACAAATGCTCCAAACATCACAAGTAGTTTGGTTCTCAGTTAAAGATTATGAATATCTGAGGTGCACGTTTCGCAATACCTTGAATGGCAGGAAAGCCCTCTTAGAGAGGAATGCTATTCACACTTAAAACAACTTAGCCGGCTCAACTACAGATCATCACCTGCCAAGAGTTTGTGAAATGCTGCATGATGGAGTCAGCTGGGCCATGCTCTGAAGGATCCTTCCTACTTCAAATCTTCCCAGAAGAATCCTGTTGAAATGGGAAGCCAGGGATAGATAAACATACACAAAAGTCCTCAGTTAATACTTCTCATTATTCCTCCATCTAATCAGAAAAACTAGGAGACGAGATGGGCCAGTGCAGTCGAGCGGGTGATGTGCTGAGCAGACTGAGGCATAGGTATGCGAGTGAATATGGCATGCAAGGTGATGCAGGAAACATAAGCATAAAGGAATGGGTGCTATGGCTACACTGAGATAACAGTGGGGCAGAAATGTGGGGAAGAGAAGGGGCATAGGGGCTTGGGTCCCAATAGGTGGAGGAAAAGGAGAAACATGGGTGTTTTTCACACAGGGTTTTAAAGCCCTTTAGCTCACATCTCCTCTGGAATGGAGAGGGTGCGTTCATATATCGGGCAGATTTACCCCCAAGTCTCTGCAAGCCATCAAGGAGCACTTCACACACACTTCGGGTTTTTCAAGTGTAATGGTATAGTGTGCCACCGAGTTGGTGTAAACGCTTGGCGCCCACAGAGCCCTGTGGTTATCTTTGGTAGAATACAGGAGGGGTTTACCATTGCCATCTCCCGCACAGTATGAGATTATGCCTTTCAGCATCTTCCTACATCACTACTGCCCAATACAGGTGTTTCCCATAGTCCAGGAAACATACCAGTGGGAATTTGAACCAGCAACCTGCAGCCCGATTTATATCCGGGGTAAAAAAATCCACTTTTTGTGTAGGGTTTTTTAGGATAACTTTGACCTCACAGTAAAGCCTCACAGAAATCCCATGGTAAAGAACCCGCTCCAAGCTGTCTGGGAAAGCTCATGGGGCACTAAAAGAATCATAGGTGAGGCAGAAGGGTGAGGTAAGGTATGGGCAGAACATGATCTGGATCTTAAGGAGCCAATTAGAGAAATCATTCAAAAATTCCTTGAATGGTTAACAGAAACTAAATCAGTGCTAATCTTCCCTTTCTGCACATGATCAGAAATGGGTTGCCAAGAATTTTTGCCCCCAGAAGGCTATTGTGCCTTCAACAGTTGGTAGAAACAAAAGGTAGGAATTCAGGTAGACATTCCTTTTCTAGGCCAGGATAGGACCAGTTGGGGTGGATGTATCTCCAGAACACAGTGAGAGAGCTTTACTTATCTGTTGCAACAAAAACTGTTGCAACAGGCTTCAATCCAATCATACTCTGCTGGTAGTAAACCCCTTTGAACACATTAGGGTTTGATTGATTGATTGATTGATTGATTGATTAAATGCCATCAAGTGGTGTCAACTCTTAGCAACCACATAGATAGATTCTCTCCAGGATGATCTGTCTTCAACTTGACCTTTAAGGTCTCTCAGTGGTGCCTTCATGGCTGTTGTAATCGAGTCCATCCACCTTGCTGCTGGTCGTCGTCTTCTTCTTTCCTTCAACTTTCCCCAGCATTATGGACTTTTTAAGGGAGCTGGATCTTCGCATAATGTGTCCAAAGTATGATAGTTTGAGCCTGGTCATTTGTGCCTCGAGTGAAAATTCTGGACTGATCGATTGAAGTGATTGATTTCACTGGATCAAGTGAAAATTCTGGATTGGATTAGGGTTTACTTCTGAATAAATATAGGATGGCACTGAAGGGTCTTTTCGCACCTTAATGACTTATTGAGGCAGAAGTTTTCGTGGACCAGAATGCACCTCTTGCATTTCTCAGTTAAGTTTTGTTTGAAATATCAAAAACATCCAATTAAAAAACCATAGCATCAAAAACAGTTCATGGGGTGTATAGAATCTTGCACCTTCTTATTCCAATATTGAACAATATCTAGACACAAATTTATCTACTGTCCATGGAATGTTTTATAATATGCAAATTTAATCAAAAATATTATGTTCCAAATAGGTTTTAACCAGTCTAGTTTTGTGGGAGGTGTTGCCTTTTCCCATCCATTTGCAATACAGATTTCTTGTTGCTGTTAATAGATAAGTGATCATGTCTACATCTGTTTGCAATACTAATTCTCTTGTATAAACAAAAAGAATTACCTAATTATAGCCTGTCATTTCATTAACTATTGCTATCACATCTTTCCAAAAGTTCTAATAAGTGGACACGACTAAAACATATATAAAATATCTGCCCCAGGAGTCTGATACGCCTTGCATTTCATGGCCTTTTGACCTGTTTACCCTACAGTTTTACTATACAGTATTTCTTGCTCTGTACTTATGTGTACAGTGTGTGCGTACATACTGTATTGCATGTATCACAAGCACGATGCTTATACCTCAAGAAAGCTGCAATCTTAAACACACCTAATGAGGATTAAGCCCCATTGACAACAGTGGGAATTTCTGAGAAAACATACACAGGGATTGTAAATCTGTCGGAAGTCTTTGAGCTGTCACATGCTTAATTCCAGATCATGAATGAAGGGGACAGAAGACATATTTGATGGCGAGCAAGAATGGTTTCATGGGTCTCCAGTCTAGTTTATAAACTGGGGAAGGAGTGAGGGTAGAAGGTGCAAACAATATTTACTTTGTCATTGTAACTAATGTTAGGTGGAGTGATGTGGGTGGGTGATTAAAGGACAGCAAATGAAAAATAAAAAATGAGGGTATATTGTAACAAAGAGTCCTGCTAAAGACTAACAGATTGTTGTTGTGGCTGAAGTGTTTGCGGACTAGAGCCCACTTCCCTAGCTGCCTGAACCGTTATCCTTGGTTAGTAGAATATGTTAGTTAACGTATGGGAGGGTTGCCTTATACAGAAAGACCATCGGTTCACCCCCTGTGCGTGCGCGCGCGCACACACACACACACACACACACACTCCAATTATCCACAGTGGGTCCAAAATTCATGAAATGCAATAAGTACAGTCTGGGACATTTCTATGTCAAGCTCAAGCTATGCACAAGAGAAACACCATGACTATACAGAACAGGCATAGGAACATAGGAAGCTACCTTATACTAGGTCAGACCACTGATCCACCTAGACAAAGCTCCATATTATCCACCCAGGCTGGCAGCAGCTTCTGCAAGGCTGCAGGCAGGAGTCTCTCTCAGCCTTACTACATACCACACATGGAACCTTCTGCATGCAAGCAGGAAGGTGCTCTTCCCAGAGTAGAGAAGCTGGTCTTGTGGTAGCAAGCATGACTTGTCCCCATAGCTAAGCAGGGTCTGCCCTGGTTGCATATGAATGGGAGACCTGATGTGTGAGCACTGTAAGATATTCCCCTCAGGGGATGAAGCTGCTCTGAGAAGAGCAGAAGGTTCCTAGTTCCCTCCCTGGCTTCTCCAAGAGAGGGCTGAGAGAGATTCCTGCCTGCAACCTTGGAGAAGCCGAAGCCGCTACCAGTCTGTGAAGACAATACTGAACTAGATGGACCTATGGTCTGACTCAGTATATGGCAGCTTCCAATGTTCCTATGACTGGCCCCATCCCCTAAGGGGAATATCTTACAGGGCTCACACAAGTAGTCTCCCATTCAAATGCAAACCAGGACAGACCTTGCTTAGCCAAGGGGACTATTTATGCTTGTTACCACAAGACCAGTTTAGGATTGTCTACACTGACTGGCAGCAGCTTTCCAAGGCAGGAGTCTCTCTCCGCCTATCTGGAGATGCCAGGAAGTGAACCTGGGACCTAGACACTTTCCCACTGAGCTATAACCATCCCCTTATAACGGAAATATCATAACAGTACTCAAATACAGTCAACCATCCGAATGCAGACCCTGCTCGCTAGCACAAGACCAGTTCTCCTCCCCAATGTTATTGTTACATGCATGACAGAGGAGAGGCTGTAGCTCACTGGCAGTGCTTGGCTAGCAGAGGGTCCCATGTTCAATCCTGTGGGACCCCAGCCTGAAACCCTGGAGAGCCGAGGGCAAATGGTCTGGGCAATACAGACCTAGATGAAGGATGTGCTATTTTATCATCTTGATGGGCCAAACGTACACAGTCCCTAGCCAGGAAGCATGTGTGGGAAAATTGTGGGGTGAGCAGATGGGGAAACTGAGGCAGGGAGGAGCTCAGCATGTTCTGGATCTTGCTCAAGTGGTGATTCTCTGATATTTAGCAGGGCGAGAGCAACTGGCCCTATCCAACCCCAGCACAGCACCCCCCGCGGGCTGTTGCTGGTATCTGCCTTATGTTTTTTATTTACTTATTATTTATTTTTCCGTGTAAACCGCTTTGAGAACTTTGGTTGAAGAGCAGTATATAAATATCCATAGTAGTAAGAGTAGTAGTATGGTATTCATTTGTGTTCTACTCCTTTTATGGTGCAGCGTGGAAATGACTTGACCAGCAAGCCAGAGGTTGCCGGTTCGAATCCCCACTGTTATATTTCCCAGACTATGGGAAACACCTCTATCGGGCAGCAGCGAAATAGGAAAGATGCTAAAAGGCATCATCTCATACTGCGCGGGAGGAGGCAATGGTCAACCCCTCCTGTACTCTACCAAAGACAACCCCAGGGCTCTGTGGTCGCCAGGAGTCCACACCGCTCAGACCACACACTTCCCCTTTCAACTGCCTGTGCATGTGCACAAGGGGCGGCAGCTCAGTGGCTTTGCATGCAAAAGGTCCCAGGTCCAGTCCTTTGGCAGGATCTCCAGGTAGGGCTGGGGAGAGCCTCCAGCCTGAAACCCTGGAGAGCGCCGCTGCCAGTCAGTGCCGACAATCCTGAGCTAGAGGGTCCGACTCGGCAGAAGGCCGCTTCCGAGGAGGTTTCTTTTGGTGTATGTAAATAGACAGACACAGCTGCAACACACACACACACACACACACACACACAGCCGCCCCCCACCCCGCAAGTGCATGCAGGGGGCAAGAAGAGGGAGAGTCAGTCCTCCTTTACAGGCTCTCCTTCCACAACATTCCTCCTACCCCCCCCCCCCGGCAGCTGAGGAGGGGGAGAAAAGTAGCATTTTGCCCAATTTAATACGACTTTCTTAAAAGAGGAAGGGCGGAAGAGAGCAGCGCAGAGAGGAGGGGGTCAGCCAGGAGGAGGTGCGCGGCGGGGGGCGGGGGCGCCATTACTGGAGACGGGAGCTGGGGGGGGGGGTTAGGGGAGGGGGCTCCGCGCGGGCCTAGCTGCCTCCCCCCACCACGCCGCCTTTCCCCTGCGCGGCCTGCGCCGCCCCATTGGAGCCTGCCAGCCTCCCCCGCTCCCTCGCAGTGGCTGGCCCCCGCTGCCCCGAGGGGCCCCAGCCCTTGACCTACCGAGAGAGGGGCTGGCCGCGCGGCCGCAGCTGGCTGGCAGGGATGGAAGGAGCCGCCACTTGGCCTCGGAGCCGGAGCAGGGAGGAGAGGCGGCGGTGGCGGGAGGGGGAGGGGGAGGAGGAGGAGGAGGCGCCTCCCTTTGCTTATGAGGGAGGGGGGAGGCGGGGAGGGGAGGGGACAGGGGAGGGTTGCGGGGGTCACTTTGGGGTGGGGGGGGTGGAGAGAGGAGGCTTGGGGGTGCGTGTGGTGCAGCGGGTCACTGAGCGGTCCTGGGGCGGGGTGGGTGTCAAAACCTTTATATATTTTATATATGTCTCAAACATGCATACATATTTATTATAAATATATGTGTGTATATGTGTCTCAAACATGCATGCATATTTATTATAAATATATGTGTGTATAAGTGTCTCAAACATGCATGCATATTTATTATAAACATATGTGTGTATATGTGTCTCAAACATGCATGCATATTTATTATAAATATATGTGTGTATATGTGTCTCAAACATGCATGCATATTTATTATAAATATATGTGTGTATATGTGTCTCAAACATGCATGCATATTTATTATAAATATATGTGTGTATATGTGTCTCAAACATGCATGCATATTTATTATAAATATATGTGTGTATATGTGTCTCAAACATCATCATCATCATCATCATTATTATTAATTTGATTTCTATACCACCCTTCCAGAAATGGCTCAGGGCAGTTTATACAAAGAAGTAACAAACAAATAAGATGGAACCCTGTCCCCAAAGGGCTCAAAATCTAAAAAGAAACATGAGATAGACACCAGCAACAGTCACTGGAGGGATGCTGAGCTGGGGGTGGATAGGGCCAGTTACTCTCCCCCTGCTAAATAAAGAGAATCACCACATTAAAAGGTGCCTCTTTGCTAAGTTAGCAGGGGTGCATACATAAACATGCATACATATTTATTATAAATATGTGTGTGTGTGTGTATGTCTCAAACCTATGCACACATATTTTATGTGTCTCTCAACCTATTTTATTTCTTACAACCCCTTCAGGGCCGGCAGGGGTCTCCTGGGAATCCTGCTCGCCTGCCTGGTCTTCCTTCCTTTTCTCCTGGCTGCTGTTGTTGTTGCTGCTTTGGTTTTCTTTTGGACCCTCTGCCTCTGGGATGTGCTGCCAGCGGAGAGTGAGAAGAGCTTCTCCTCATCTCTGGCAACTTTTCCATAGTCTCTCAAAGTCTTGGGTTTCTGTCCGTCCCACCGCAGCACCCAAGGGTTTTAACCGGACTGTGGTTTTAAGTTATACAGTGCAGTAGACAAGACAGTGAATGTTTGTATACTGCTTTTCACACACACACACACACGCCCACACTGTTCCCCAAGTAGGTAACAAAGGTATAAAATCAATGAATTAAAAAAAATGGGTTGAAGGTCTTCCTTTTTAATCTGTTTTTATGTTATTGTAAACTGCTCCCAGAGACACAAGTTTGGGGCAGTCTACAAGTTTGAATAAATAAACATATTTCTATACCGCCTGATATGTATATCTCTAGACAATGCACACAATTTAAGACAACAAATGTCACACAAGAGTAAAAACAACTTCACAGAATAAAAAAACCCACATTAAAACCATTTCATGGGATAAAATAAAATTAAAAAACCCATTAAAACAGTTTGAGATTAATTTCAGTTAAAAGCTGGAGAGAACAGGTGGGCCTTGAGGGTCTTCCTAAAAGCAAAGACATAAATGCTCTTATTTCCACAGGGGGCATATTTCAAAGCTCCGGGGCAGCCACAGAGACCAAATGAGCCAGTGGCAACCGTAACTGGACCTCTTGGAGGTATTTTTTAAAAAATGGTTCTTACTGTTTTATTCTAATGTTTTTGTGTAACTTTTCTGGAGATTTGTTTATTTACTTACTTACTTATTTATTTTTCTACCACCCAAAACTTACATCTTAAATTGTATTTTTTGTAATTTTGTCTGTAATTTATTTTTTGTAATTTTGTCTTAAGAGTTAATTTTTGTATTTTAATTTTTGTAAACCACCGTGTGATGAGTTTTATAAAAGGCAGTATTATAAATAATTCAGTCACTCCATCCATCATGTCTTATGCCAGTCCACAGACCTTGGAGAGTCACTGCCAGTCAGTGTGTAGACAACACTGAGCAAGATGGACCAAAGTTCTGACTTTGGCAGCTTCCTGTGTTTCTAAGACTCTTCTAATGTTATTATTCACAGAGGGCATATTCATCTGTTCAAGAGATCTAATGTCTTCCACTGATGCAGTAAAGCCTCCATTGCAATTGTTTTCATAGTGCAAAATGTTGCCATATATTAAAAATGGAGGAAAATGTTCCTAATTGAAATAATGAAGAACATAAGAACAGCCCTGCTGGATCAGGGCTGGATCAAAGTACATCTAGCCCAGCATCCTGTTTCGCACAGTGGTCCATCAGATGCCTCCGAGAAGCCCACAGGCAAGAGTTGAGGGCATGCCCTCTCTCCTGCTGTTACTCCCCTGCAACTGGTACTCAGAAGCATCCTGCCTCTGAGGCTGGAGGTGGCCTGTAGCCCTCAAACTACTAGCCAGTGATAGACCTGTCCTCCATGAATTTATCTAAACCCCTCTTAAAGCCATCCAGGTTGGTGACTGTCACCACATCTTGTGGCACAGAATTCCAGAGGAGAATGTGTTGTATAAAAATATACACCCTTTTGTCAGTCTTAAACTTCTTGGCAATCAATTAAAACAAATGTGAATAGATATCCACGAGTAGCCTTTGGTGCACTACTCGTTTTGAGTAATTGCTGCAGAATCTGACACATTGAATCATTTGTTACTTCTCTTCTTCATAGGAACGTAGGAAGCTGCCTTATACCGAGTCTATCTAGCTCAGGAACCACAGGCAGTGGCTTCTCCAAGGTTACAGGCAGGAGTCTCTCTCAGGAACGGGTGCCCCCATACTAGGGAATTGGAACGTCCCCCTTCTCGTAATCAGGTTAGTAAACCTGTATGTCATTTATGCAATGCTCGTGCATAGGAATAGGGAGGGAAGACGCGACCAAGAGGTTCACGCAGATGAGACAGTAAATCTCTTCTGGAAAAGTTTGTATGGTTATGTGCAAAAAGACAAGAGTATCTCTTCTAAACACCAATGGGACAAATTGTGGAAATGGACGTCGGACGTAACCTCCCCGATTACCTGATGTGCCTTGTAATCCCCCACCCCCGAGTTACAGTACTACCTGCATATACTTCATAACTTGTGTGTTTCCAAATCCTTGTGTGTAAAGCTTTGTAGATATATCATGTACAAACAACCACTTTGTATATAATTGTGCTTTGGCAACGTACTGTATGCTTTGGTAGTTTGTTGGTTCAATAAAAAAAATCTTGTCCTATAAAAAAAAAAAATCTTGTCCTAACTGGAGATGCCAGGGAGGGAATTTGGAACCTTCTGCATGCAAGCAGGCAGGTGCTCTTCGCAGAGCGACCCAATCCCCTAAGGGGCATATCTTACAGTGCTCACATGTCTCCCACTCAAATGCAAACCAGGATGGACTCTGCTTTGCAAAGGGGACAATTCATGCTTGCTACCACAAGACCAGCTCTCCTCCCATTCTTCAGGCGTCTGTTTTCCAATATACATAGTCCTTCAGTGGCTACCTTCAGAAGGGTACCTTCTGTGAGGATGCCCCAGCTGTGCTGTAGACTTTCCTCCCCTAGGAGATTCACCTAGCTACCTTTTAGGCTCTGGGACAAGTCTGTCCTGTTTGCTTGAGCTTTTGAACAGTAATTAACACCAACTGTTTTGATTGCTTCTCTAGTTAACAGCTTTTTTGGTATTGTTAGTATCTTTTATGTGTTGTTGCAATCTTTAACTCAAGTTGTAAGGCACCTGGAAGATGTTTACTATAGAAAGGCTATTAATTTAACATAATTTAATAAAGAAAAGTCTGTGAAAATAAACAAAACGGCACCATAGCAGTTTTTGCCAAGCATCCTGTTTCCTAGAGCCGGAACTACTGGACAGAGAATCCGGCTTCTTTTGTACTTTTAATATTCCATGACCAATCCTGTTTTCTTCTTATGTCACAAAGGCCAGAAGTCCAGCTCTTGTAAAATACAGGCAGTGGTCATGCTGTCTTGAAGATATCAAGAAGCTTTGATGTATACACCTATTAAGGACAAAGGCTTTTCATTAATCTGGGCAATTCCATAATAGGAAAGTATTTAAAATTCAGCTCATCATCAACTTCATGTGCTAATTTTCCCTGAAAGGAAAGGACTGGGTTGGCTTACATGTGAACACTGTAAGATGTTCCCCTTAGGAGGTGGGGCTGTAGCACAGTGATGGAGCATCTGCTTGCATTGTCCCAGGTGCAATCCCTGGCAGCATCTCCAGCTAGGGCTGGGAGAGACTCTGGCCTGAAACCTTGGAAAGCCACTCTCAGTCAGTGTAGACAATCCTGAGAATGGACCAATGGCCTGACTCATTGAAAGACAGCTAGCTTCCTATGTTCCTATATAACAAAGCTACATTAACGAATAACCTAAAACCCTTTCCTTTGCCCAGTTCTGAATTTTATAAAATAAAGAACACAGAATAGATGTGTTTAACAAAAAAGAGTTTATTACCAAAATACAATTAGTCAATACATGACAAAACTTCTGTAAAGCAAAATAAATTATTCTAACAATGTACAGTATTTCAGAAGGTAGTCAAAGTAGTACTACAAAGTTTGCTTCATAGTTCCAAACAAGACAATCCTAGAGAGAACTTAAGGCATGCAGCTTAATGTGCGGGAAAGATCTTATAAAATAAAGCCATCCTATCAGTAAGATACAGCGAGAGACATACCTGCAAGTCTTTTACATGTCAGTTTCCTAAAAGTTTTATACTTTGGCTATAAAAAGCAGTGCCACAGTATTACAATTCCTTTTCTTAAAAAAATATATGTACCCATGCCCATGAATATCAAATGCAAATTTCTATTAAATATATTTTAACATTACTTTGAGCACCAACTGTACATTTTTATTTTAAATGATTAAATAAGTGCTTTAAAAATGCAGTAACTGGCTGAATTCCACTCTGTCTTTCAAGCTCAGAAGAATGCAGAGAGCTGCAGCCTCTATTGGGGAAGCCATACTTGATTCCATTAGCAGGTTTCCAAATAAGTTGCTTATGTTGCAATCTAAGGCCAGGCTCAAACCAATTAAGAATGCAATAACTGGGGGTGGTGGTTGTGGAGCACCAGGCCTGCTCATCTTACTACCAGACCCACTGAAGTACCTATACATCGGATGCAACATTTGCATAGAATCTGCATGTGCAAGACTCAAAGTATACAGGTTAACAAGTACAGAATTTGGGCCCACACTCACTGTACTTTCTGCATGTGGACCCTATCTAGGACTGCATAACTATGGCCTTCCAGCTGTTTTTGGACTACAGTTCCCATAATCCTCAGCCACAGTGGCCAAGTCAGGGATGACAAGGGTTGTAGGCCAACATCTGCAGGAGGGCCAACCTAGTGTGGCCCTACCCTATGAAGACATTACTTATAATGTGTAAATATTCAGCAGGCTTGAAGACAGGCAGGTGTGATCCCATAACCGCTATAGTCTATATCATTATCTAGAATTAACCCAAACCAGCTTAAGCAGCACGTGCAGTGGTGATCTATTGAAAGCATTTACCTGGGTGAGCACTGCACTGCAAGAGTGAAATCTGCAGCATACCTG
The DNA here is from genome assembly GCF_027244095.1 of Hemicordylus capensis. NCBI lineage: Eukaryota > Metazoa > Chordata > Lepidosauria > Squamata > Cordylidae > Hemicordylus > Hemicordylus capensis. Next base: position 18,485,988 of record NC_069665.1, read on the forward strand.
GTTGGGAATAAAGCCCACTGATCTCAATGCAATCTACTCCAAGAAAGCGTATGTAGGTCTTGCAGCCAGAAGTAAAAAATGGAAACTTAGTTCATAATGGAACCATAACACCTAAAACAAAGGCTGAAATCATAATTCAGAGCACTGGATCTGCTCCTACATAAGTTAAATGAAACAAATATTATAATTAGCATTACGTGTGTGAGCATTTTATCTTACTAAAATCCTGTAATAGAAAGGGAAGACATGCCATATGTCTGAAAAGTGCTCTTAAAAACAAAAACAAAAAACAGTTCCAAACCCACACACACAGACAAATCCCTACAGCCAAAGAGACCACACCCCCAACACTTTCCAAGGCAGGTAACATGATCTGTAAACTGATTTCAGCCTCAAGCCTTCCACATGTCAGTTGTGTACATTTGAGTGTGCAAACAGAGAGCAACATATGCACACCAAACAAACAGTCAGTATGAAGTATGCTCATTTTTCTGTGCAAATGGCAATATGAGATTTGAATATTGAAACTATGGTCAGTCTGTTTGTTGAAAATACTCTTTTACTATTTAACAATAAGAGTTAACAAAAGATTACATGTAGAAATGGTGGTTAAGAAAAAAAAAAGCAGAATACATATATCTTTTCTAGCCTTCCCAATTCATTTCACTTGTTCTTCACATGTTGTATTCATTCTAATCAAAACAAACAAAACCTTTACATGCTTTAAAAAATCAATAGCTAACTTCAATAAGGATATCACTAGTTTTATAAGCTCGTAGCTTCACAATTTTCCTGTAGTGTAACAAAGAGGCATGATCCATTATGGAGAAAATAAAACGTTAATGGCAAAGTAGCCACTGTGGTTTTGAAATGTTAAGTTAAAATGAACTGCTTTGGTAATTTTTAGTAAGCTTTAAACTAACTGCAGCAAATAGGTTCTTTGAAGATAGGAGGTGGAATGTTAATACACTTTGTAGGATCTCAGATAATAAATAGTTGCCCAATAATGTCCTGTTTCCAGGCATGTTGAAACTCCATGCTGCGGATACAACATGGATGCAAGGATTGAATAAAAAAGGTAACAGTAGTAGCCAAACATATTTCATTAAGTTTTGCAGTTGAAGTTCACCCTAACCAAGATTTCATAGAAAGAAAAAACAAAACCCAAACCCAAATACAGTACCTTGAATATTCAACATTCCCCCTCAATTGCCCACTATGAGCTCTATTCCTCAAGGACGATGCAAAAGCACCCAAACTCTAAATTCCATCTTTCATATATCTTAAATGTTTATGTAAACTGTAGGTAATGTGACAATACTCTTAAAAAAAAGTTCTGCTGTACTCACTTAGAAACTAACAACAGAGGAAATAAAGATGGGGAAAATTCTAGTTCGGGATGTGTACAAAATGCCTTGAGGTTCTCCTGCAGTCAGCATTTAAAGCTTCTTGAAAATTATACACAAAACATCTTTTCCTTTTGCCCAATTTCACAGTTTAGAAAAGTCAGGAAAATTTTTAAAAAGACCCCAAACTTAAGTAGCACCATGAAACCTGAGCTTTTAGCTCACTGCAGTTAACAAAAATGTATAAATAGATAATAAATAGACAAAAAGTTATGTTCTGCTGCTCCTGGAAAACAATGCAGAATTGCATACAGTCTGCTTGTAAGCAGTGAACCATCAGAGCACAGGGAAATGCAGTGACATAGGGGGAACTGGGAGTGGTTCCACCCAGTTCAAGTACGATGCCAACGTCATGAGGAAAATAACGCCAGAGGCTGCAGTCCTGAACACAAGTTGCTGGACTCTCGTTAATGGAAGTTAAGTGGCTGAACTGATGAAGGACTGCAGCCAAATAAATATGCTCAATATATTTAGCAAGGTGTGAAAGACCGCCTTACAGGGGATAAGTACACTAAAAGAATAAAATACTTTTAGGGGTCAATTTATAACAAGGACACAAGACGACATTCTCATTTAATGGGACTTCCACTGAGTTTCAGTCCGATTCCAGTGGAACTCAGTAACTGGATTTTGAAATGCTAGAGAGATAAGCCTTTCTTTGAGTTGTTTCAAAGTCTGGTTCACCCACAACCACTTGTTCCTACTGCTGTGCCTCCCCCACATTATGGCACTTCCAGCACCACACTGAAATGAAACACTACTAGTTAAGTGTCTGGATACATATCAATATACAGATAATATGAAAAAGTTTTGGTGAACTGTTAAGGGTCCCAAGAGGACATATTTAGACATACATTCCTAGCATCTTTTACTGCAGCCTGTCATACTGAGACCAAAAAATAAAATAAAAAGGGTATTCAGCCAGCCAAACAATTTTGCAAATTATTTTATGCTACCTGTATCAGGTAGCAATTATAAATCTTTTCTGAGAAAGAAGGAGTTAAGCTGGGAACAATAAGGCTTAAGAAGTTGTTCCATTTCCCTTTCTCCCTGGAAGTTTTAGTATACTGTTGCATTATAACCTCCATGACAAGTGGAGGAAAAGGATATTTACTTGAAGTGAATTTGACACCATTTCAATAGTTTCAAGGCAGGAAGGTAAACCTCTTAAGTTAACACCTTAGTGTGAATTTCCTATTATATTCATATGCTTGGGATTAGTAACAGGCATCGGAAAATGGCTCTCTTGGCAGGGGATCATAGCTGACAGACCTTTTCCCTAAATGGAGTACTTAATTGTTCAGCCTTGCCGTGAAATTATCTGGTTTCTTGTCAATGCGTCGCAAAAACTGGGAATTTCACTGTTATGACGCACAGTTCCTCTCTTTCGCAAGTATTTCAGGTAATGTTGCAGGCAAACAGCACTTACTCAAAAGGCAGCTTGGCCTAGCTTACGCTCTGAGCTGCACTGTGGTCCTTATTTAGGATGATGTTGATGATTTCACCTTCGTGCTCCTTCATGTGGTCCAACAAGTTTTCCTTGTTGGTGGATTCAAATCCACAAATGCAGCAGCAGAAGAGCAGAACGCAGTATTCGGTGCCCAGGTGGGGCAGGGCAGTGGCTTTGTCTGAACTGCATGAGGTATGTGTTATGGAACCAAGGTTTTGATTTTCTTCAGAACTTGTGGTTTTGTTTGCAGTCTGGTTGGCGGCATCCAAAAGGGATGGGCCCTCTGAGCTACTTGTCAAAGGGACTGAACCGTCTTCAGAAGCTTCAGTTATCGGCTTCTCGGGTAGCTGTCCTGGGAACCTAAAAATAGGAAGAAAGTGGCTTGTATTTATTGCATGGAACAGATGGCAATCCTCAGAGGTTTGGTACAAGGTCCCCTGCTAACAGAGCAAAGAGGCACCTTTTCAAAGTGGTGATTCTCTTTATTTAGCAGGGGGAGAGCAACTGGCCCTATCCATCCCAAACACAGCATCCCTCCAGTGGCTGTTGCTGGTGTCAGCCTTATGTTTCTTTTTAAGGTTGTGAGCCCTTTGGGGACAGGGAGCCATCTCTCTCTCTCGTATGTAAACTGCTTTGGGAACTTTTGTTGAAAAGTGGTATATAAATATTTGTTGTATTTGGTATATAAATACCCGTTGTATATGCCAGGACACAATAAGGAAGGAATAAGGAAGAGCCAGTGTGGTGTAGTGGTTAGAGTGCTGGACTAGGACCGGGGAGACCCGAGTTCAAATCCCCATTCAGCCATAAAAAACAAACTAGCTGGGTGACTCTGGGCCAGTCACTTCTCTCTCAGCTGAACCTACTTCACAGGGTTGTTGTGAAAGAGAAACTCAAATATGTAGTACACCGCTCTGGGCTCCTTGGAGGAAGAACGGGATATAAATGTAAAATAATAATAATAAAAAAATAATATATGACTGTCTTTGATCCCTAAAGCTATTCACATATTATGCAGTGAATACACGTGGTTGATCTGCACATGTGTACAGTTAAACATGGATTATGTTCAATGCACATATTGCAAGATGCAAAAACTGTGCATTCTGTTTGAGAGGTCTGGTTCCTGGGTCCCTTTTAAAAGGAATGAACGCAAAGCCACAGACTCAAAAGGCAAAGGGAAACATCTTGTATAATTTAATAGGTTAGACCACACAGTCAAAATCCAGATAGGAGGAGGATCTAGCCAGGGTAGGGGAGCCAGCTGTGCAGACTCCAAATTCAAGGTAGGAGGAAGGAAGAGTGATCGTGCGGGAGGTGGGGGCTGGGTCAGACGGGCACACCCTATCCAGTTTCTCTCCCAAACATTTTATTGAGGGTGGAGGAAAAACCTGGCTGAGTTGGACAGTTTCCCCTTCATGATCACACACACAATCACGATCACACACATGTTCACTCCCCGCCACCCAACCACTCTCCCCTCCTCCTACCTTGATCTAGGAGTTCACGCTACTCACGGTAATAGGTGAAGTAGTACCACTACTCGTAGTAGTAGGAAAGGGAGTACCAGCACTACTAGTAGTAGTACCACTACTCGCGGGAGCAGGAACTCCTGGTGGTTCTCCTGTACAGTTCTTCTCCCCAGCTACACTTTCTATCTGTACGTCATGCACCAAACTGTTGTCTGAACTCAGGATTTTAAAAAGTGTAGTTTGAAGGTTGGTTGGGGTTTGGGAATTGCCTATATGGAAACACTTCAAGGTAACTATATATTGTAAGTACACCACGTACTATCAAGTAGCCTTAGACATAAATAAGACTGCCAATAAATATGCACACACCTGCCACTTTGTGAAATTGCATCATTAATAGCCTTGTTCACTTGTTCATAGTTATAATTTTGGTCACTTGCATGTTTCCACATATGAGACTTTAAGGAAGGAGGATGGCTGCACACATATCCACAAAGGGAACATCTGGAGTGGGGGAAATGAGAGGAAACAAAAGTGGTTATAAATGAAAAATCAAACCAATTTGTCCAGTCAAAAATGTTGATAACTGTAAATTCTACACACCCTCTACCTTCAGTCCTGACCCAAACCTGTTATCACTTTTTAAGTGATATTGTTAAGGATCACGTACAGGGCATCTGTATCAAAGTGTAGCCAGAGCTATAAAAGTAATTCTTTCAGGTTCTCTTCTCCAAGCCCTATCTGATCTGGGGGAAATAGAAACCACACCCAGAACATGCTTCAAATACCTGAGAAATGCAGAGGAAATAAAAATGTGTGCTTCTGAGCAGTGGCGTAGTAAGCTTGGAGTGGCCCTGGCGGCAAAAGCCAAGATGGGCCCCTGCCCCCCACTTCCTCTTCCCCTCCACCAGCCTGTGCTGCAGAAGAAGCACAAGAACATGGTGAAAAAACAAAATATTCCTGGCACGTCCTCCCCCCCACCCCATATCACATAAGAACAGCCCTGCTGGATCAGGCCCAAGGCCCATCTAGTCCAGCATCCTGTTTCACACAGTGGCCCACCAGATGCTGCTTGAAGCCTACAGGCAGGAGTTGAGGGCGTGCTCTCTCTCCTGCTGTTACTCCCCTGCAACTGGTACTCAGAGGCATCACACACTCCCCACGCAAGCAGACACTTCCACACACACACCTACACATGTACATTCCGTGTGTGTGTGTGAAACATATATACCTACTACCTACTTATACCCCCTGGAGAGGGCTCATCTTCCTTGAAGCTAGGATGAAATCTCAGATCAGGAACATGGCAGTGAATCAGGGAGGTGGGAGTGTATGCCGTCTCCAAGCGAGCGAGCCCCACTCCACCGTTTCCTCTAAGTCATGTGCTCATGCTCACAAGTTTTTGGATGTCCGCTCAGTTCATTTTAGATCCCGCTTAGGTTGAATCAGGAAGGCCCCACTCTGAATGCAGGTGCGCACACGCTGCCTTGATACTGCCGCCCAGAACAAAACTCATTCTGCACACGGATGAAACAAATGAGAGGGACCACTGCGCCCACCCCCCAAGCTCGGGGCCACCCTTGTGCCATTCCCAACCCGCCCCGCCCGTGCAATTCTAGCTACACCCCTGCTTCTGAGGATGTGTGCAGTGCAGTTCCAACAGGGCAACCAGCAGCCACAGTCCACTCCAACATGTTTAGAGAGCAGCCTCTGGCTTCCAGAGCTCCAGGACGTCTCTTTTCAGGATATCCGCTGCCTGGCGCCAACAGAAGCACCCGTTGATAATAGCAGCAATTTATAACTTCAAAAGAAAAAGTCGACGATGCCCTCGCCAAGCAAACTGTGTGCCTCAAGGAAACTCAAGAATTTCAGCTATAGCCTTGGCCAACCTCACACGGTTTACCTACTTGAATTGTTCCATCAGCTGCACTGCCTGATGCTCCTGCGGGTGGCGCCTCATATGGCATTTCAAGCTGTTCATATTTGTTGTGGCGAATTCACACACTCGGCACCTGAAGAAACAAGTGAGCAATCAATTCCCCAAAAAGCCTCGCTTATAACTCATGTGCCAGCACAACGCTAGACAGTACAGTAAGAGAGACGGACATTTTGACAGTAATTCAAAGAAGTCCTGCCATTTATCATTCATTTCGGAATCTTATCAGTACAACTAGATCAAAATGAGTAGCTCTTCTTAAGGAGAGGCCCACGGGGGATTAGGTCACCAGTCAGAGGTTGCGTGAGGCGTTGGCTACCTATTTAAATGAAGGACTAAAGCTCCATCCATCTGAAAGTTGTACATGGTACACTTTTGCATGGACCACAGCTCAGTGGAAGAACATCCGTTTTCTATGCAGAAGGTCCCAGTTTCAATCCCTGGCATCTCCAGGTAAGAGTGGAGAAGCCCTGTGAGAAAACCTGGAGAGCTACTGCAAGTTAGTGTACACCAGGGGTTTCCAACAGAGGCTACTAGTACCCCGAGGGTTACCTGAAGGGTTCCTGGGATACTCAGAGCTCTCCTGCCTTCCCACGCTGAAGCCATGCTATTAGTTCTCTGTCTGAGGATCGCCATCTTGAAGTTGACACGTCCTCAAAAAGCGTGTCTGCTGCAGAAGGGGAGGGAGGAGGATGAAGACCCTCCTCCTTTGCTTCTGATTGGCTGGCTGTGTCAGCTGAAGGTGAACGTACCCCTCCTCTCAGCCTTACTGGCAGAAGTAAATTAGCACAGAAGTAAAACCAGTGCTTCAGAAAATTAGCACTCGGTGCTCTCACTGAAATTAATGGGACAAGCAAGCTTGTCCCATTAGTTTCAGTGGGAGTTCTCATAACTTAGTCTGAATGTGAGTACCGTGTTTTTCTGTTTATTAGACGCTTTCCCCCCCTTGGGGAAAAATGAGGGAGAGGAGGAGTTAGGTTCTTAAATGCCCAGGTGGGGAACCTCCCATTGGTTTCCCAGAATTAAGCCCAGGAAAGGTAACTGAAGCCCGAGTACAGGCTGCTCCCCACTCTTCTGAGGACAAGCAAGTTCGTAAATAAAGTTGTTGATGCTACCAACTCTGTTTTCTACCACTACGTGCTTACTCCCCATCACAGAAACACAGGTAGCTGTCTTATGTCCATGTAGGTGCATATTAAGCATGTGAGGTGAAGGTTTTGCAACAGAAGGGGTAGAGTTGTTAAAATGATTGGGCATCCCTGGTGTAGACAATACTGAACTAGATGGACCAGCAGTTGGATTCTTGTATAAGGCAGCTTCCTGTGAAGCTGTATGCAAGTGGTGGACATTGGTTGGGGGTGGGGCCATAGCTCTGTGGCAGAGCATGTACTTTGCAGAAGGTCCCAGGTTCCCTACCTGGCAGCATCTCCAGGTAGGACTGGGAAAGACCCCTACCTGAAACACTGGAGGGCTACTGCCAGTCAGTGTAAACCAGGGATTCTCAACGTTGGATCCCCAGATGTTACTGGACCAACTCCCATAATCCCCAACCAAAGGCCACAGGGGCTGGGGATGATGGGAGTCCAATAATGTCTGGGGACCCAACGTTGAGAATCCCTGGTGTAGACAATACTGAGCTAGATGGACCAAGGGTCTGATTGATTATAAGGCAGGTTCCTAGGTTCCTATCCGGAAAAACAGTGAAAGATGTGGTTAATTAAGTTTTGGTTAAGTTCTGGAAGTAAAAGTAAAGTTGTGCCCTCGAGTTGGTGTCGACTCCTGGCGACCACAGAGTCCTGTGGTTTTCTTTGGTAGAATACAGGAGGGGTTTACCATTGCTCTCTCCCACGCAGTCTGAGATTATGCATTTCAGCATCTTCCTATATTGCTGCTACCCGATAGAGGTGTTTCCCATAGCCTGGGGAAGATACCAGCGGGGATTCAAACCTCTTGCTCCCTAGGCAAGATACTTCCCCGCTGCACCATTAGGTGACAAGTTCTGAAAAGTTGTGGTTAATTAAGGACTGCTAGAACCACTAACACATCCACTTGTTTCATTAACTTCCCTACCAAGTACCCCTTTATTTTTGAGCTGAGAATAAATGATACGTATGACAAGTTTAGAGAGGCGTATTGTAATGTGGTGCAGAATGTTGGTGGATTCTAAATATGCTGTCAGAGTGGATCAGTGACAAAATGACACACTTCAAAATTAGCATCACCCACAATTTTCTATCTTTAGAATTGGCATAAATAAATAGACAAACAAACCCACGGGGAGGGGGAAGTATCTTAAACAAGTACCTGCTTCCAGTAACCAAAGATACAGAAACTCTCACCTATATGGCTTATCCGAATTGTGAATCCGCCTATGATTCCGCACACCAACATATGTTGTGCTGGTGTAGTCGCAAATGTCACATCTGTAAAGTTTCTGGACTGAAATCCTATCCCCTGTATGTGGCATATAAAAGTGACATGTTAAGAAGCCCTCTCCTCTAACACAGATTCTCTTTCAGCACAGTCTGGCTTATCTTGGTTGGGTTGTAACCTCCTAACACCAAAAGGAACAGCTGTGAAGAATTCTTGGTATTCTTGTGTTTTAGCTGACCTGAAGCTTTGGCTTTGGAATGTATGGTTTATATTTTTATACATCAAGGCTGGTCCAAGCATACAGGCAACTGAAGCCGCCGCTTCTGGCAGCATTAGCATCCGGGCACCGAGGATACAACCAGCAAGCTCCCAGAATTCCACAGCCCAAGAGTTAGATCCCAGCATCGTCGGCGACCCTGCAGGGATCATGTCAGCTCAGCCCTGGAAACATCTGTGCAATCCTATGCACGTTTACTCAGCTGTCATTGTGTTCCATGGGGCTTTCTTCCTAGGGCAGTGGGTTCCCCACCTGGGTCCCTCCAGATGTTGCTGAACTACAACTCCCAACATTCCCAGCCACAATAAATTGTAGCTTGGGATGCTGGAAGTTGTAGTGAATCAACATCTGTGGGGGGGGGGACCCTGGTTGGGAACCACTGCCTTAGGAAATATGAATTGCAGTCCAACGCTTTTATGAACTACATCACAGAGCAATGAAATAAATAATGTTTGCTGGCAAATAAAAGATATCCGGGCTGTTCTCATGACTGGCATTAGGGCGGGAGAAGTCTCTGGCACTAATTCGTGAGCCATACAGCAAACTCAGAACTTGTACAAAAATCCAGAGTGAGGGTAGAGGGAAAGCACTCCCCACACCTCCATCACCAGCTTGCAGATGATCATTTCCCGCTCCTCCTCCCATGCCTGTAGAATTCACGCCTGTGATGGCCACATGTGACTCCTGAATTAGGGTCGCAGGCTTCTCCTACCCCAACGCTGGTTGTGAGAACAAGCCTATTGCTTAGTGAGAGGTATTGAATCACTAGCCACCCAATATTTTACATGATTAGGCCCAGGGGTTTTAATAGAACACCTTCTCCGTTATGAGCCCCGCTGCCTACTGAGATCATCCGGGGAGCTCCGTCTGCAGATGCCACCTGCTCGCCTGGTGGCTACTAGGGGACGGGCCTTCTCCATTGCTGCCCCGAGGCTTTGGAATGCACTCCCTGCAGAATTAAGGGCCTCTCCATCTCTGATAGCTTTTAAAAGGGCTGCGAAGACATATTAATTCATCCAGGCTTTTAATTAGATTTACAGGATCTGCCATTGTTTTAAATTGTTTGAACGTTGAATGTTTTAATTTATGTTACTTTATTGTAAACTGTTCAGAGACCAAGGTGGTGTGGTGTAGTGGTTAGAGTGTTGGACCAGGAGAGGGGAAACCCAAGTTCAAAGCCCCGTGCATCCATGAATCTCACTGCGTAGCTCTGGGCCAGTCACTTCTCTCTCCACTTCATAGGGCTTGTTGTGGGGATGTAGTAAATAAATAAATAAAATAGGTGGGGCTGCTTCCTAAGTCTTCCCTGACCAGTTTTAAAGCCTTGTACATGGGAGATTATATAAGAACAGCCCTGCTGGATCAGGCCCAAGGCCTATCCAGTCCTGCATCCTGTTTCACACCGTGGCCCACCAGGTGCCTCTGAGAAGCCCACAGGCAAGAGCTGAGGGCATGCCCCCCATCTCTCACCATTGCTCCCCTGAAACTGGTATTTAAAAGCCCCATGTATGGGCCACTGAAAAGCTCTCCCATCTGGTGATCTCTCTCTGGATGTAACTTTTAAAAGCTCCTTACTGTATGTTACTTCAGCTGCATATAACATATCTGCATGCCGATTACACATTCCTGGCAATGGCAGATTCCCAGATGTTACAGGAAGAGGCACAAGACAAAGGGCTTTTTAATGTTATTCTTATTAACATTTAGAAATATTAGGCTTGTTCATACAATCCCCATCCAAGTCATAGGAGTGCCCAGCCAGGGAAAGAGATGAGGTCATGCTGCTGATCAGTGGTCATGTGAACTCCAAAGCTCATGGTAGGAAGAGGAGAGAGTGATCATGTGGGATGCGGGAACTGGTTAGGCCGGCTCTTTGTTCACCCTCGACAAAATACTAGGGAGAGAATCTGGGAGGGACGTGCCCACCCTACCCAGCTCCCACACGATCACTCTCCCATCCTCCTACGTTGATCGCTGGAGTTTACACGACAGCCAATTGAGAGCACCTGGCTCTCCTACCCTGGCTAGATACTCCTCCTACCCAGATGGGGAACGTGTGGAGCCTATGGAGTGCCATCATGGTGGAGGGTTTCTCGGCAGCCTCCAGATGGGGACTGCAGCATTTAAAATGAGCCCAATGCTATTGCTAAGCGAGTCAAAAAGATCAACAGTACCAACTCGTTCCTCCACTTCACTACATGTTACTAGTCTGTCAGACGATGGCGTTGAGTATATATCTGGAAGGCTGTGTTGCTCTCTCTCATGGCTTCGCAGCTGACTCTGGAATACAAAAAGTCAGATGATCCTGCAATACAGAACCACAAGCCCTCAATCTGAACTGCGGCAATGAGTGCCAGCCTGGCCAGCCATTGCTTACATTTGTAGGCCAGGGTAGCCAAAACAGGTGACAATTACAAAATATTCCAGCAGAATTCAAATGATGAGATGTCTATGAACAAACATAGGTGATGGCAGGGAGAGAAAAGCAAATCCTAAGTCAAGTAGGAGAGGATAGAGAAACAGGGTGGATTCTGGTGGTTCAAATCTGGTCTAGAAAATAGGGATGTGAGCATAGCTCATTGGAAGGGCATTTGCCTTGCATACAGAAGATTCCCTGGCAGCATCTCCAGATAGGGCTGGGAAGACTCCTGCCTGAAACCTTGGAGAGCTGCTGCCAGTCTGTGTTGACAATACTGAGCTAGAATGACCAATGGTCTGATCCACACTGCTCCCCCAGCAGCTAATTAGAGGGAAACAACCAGATGCAGAGGGGCAAATTACCTATTTGTCATAATGCATATTTGGCTTTAGTGGAGGATTTCATTGCAATTTTGTTTGTTTTAACCCATAGGTCTGTAGGCCAAACGTTTTACCTGCCACCAGCCCTGAAGAAACAGAAGTCTATTTCTGACCCTCATGCCCCTGATGACTGGGCAAAGAGGCACCTTTTAAAGTGGCCATTCTCTTTAGATTAAGGAGAGAGGGTGCAACGGCCCTCTCTAAGCCCAGCACAGCCTCCCTCTGGTAGCTGTTCTGGTGTATCTTTTTATTGTTTTATTTATGATTCGATTTATATACCACTTTTCATTAAAATAATCTCAAATTGGTTTACAATATAATTAAAACAGTGCATACATGCATAATTAAAATACAGAAGTACAGATGATCTCCAAGCACTTTACAATATAATTAAAACAATACATAATTAAAATGCAAAAATTAGATAATATAAAAATATCTATTTTTTAAAAAAACCCATAAAAATAATAATTCAAAAAACAAAGCAGCAGCACTAAAAACAATACTTTCATTTTAAAAAGTATTTTCATTTTTAGAGTGCAAACCTTTTGGGGACAGAGAAGCATCTTCTCTTTGTTATTCTTTCTCTGTGCAAACTGCTTTGAGAAAATGTGCTTTTTGTGTGTGAAAAGTGGTATATAAAAATAGTAGTATGGTAATGGCAATAATGCCTCCTTGACCGATTTCTGGATCGGTCTGGACCGATTGCCTCTCCTGCAACCTGAACCCAGATCGTTTTTGCAAGGCCACGGCAGATACGTTTGCATGATTATAAGCATCAACAAATCCTCTTGCCTGCTTGCCAGTGGCGAGTGCCCCCAGCCCTCTGGCAAGCAAGCCACCCAGCACTCCACACACCTCCTCCTAAGAGGTCTTACTTCCTCTGCCACTTTTGAGAAGGAAAGAAAGAGCGGGAATCCTTTTTGAGCAGTAGGAGAGGGCTCCCCGCTGTTTCTCTCCCCGCTGTTTCTTACCCTCCCCATGCCCCAGCGCAAGTGAGAGAAGACCCTCTTCTCTCCTAAGCCCTCTGCCTGCGTGCCAGAAAGGGATTTAAGGGAAGAGAGGGGCTTGGCGGTGAGCACAAATAATGGCTGGCAGAGGAGCTAAGCCTAAATTTGTGGATCCCTGCTTAGAACAAAGTGATTAAGATGGCCACCCAGACTACAGACAGCATAACTGCTCACCTTGTAATGGAAGGACTCTTCACACTGTTTGCATTGGTACATTCGTGTTTTGCAGTGGTTGATCATGTGGCTTTCCAAATCCTTGCTGTTGTCCGCAATGTGTTCACAAATCGGACACTGATAAGGCTGCCTTTGGCGATGCACCCGCAAGTGCTGCTTGATATAACCTTTGTTGCCACTGCTGTAGTGGCACAGGCGGCACCGAAAGGGGCGATCCACGTTGGGGATGTATTCGACGAGGTTGTTTCCCAGCCCGTTGGCATCTGCGGTGGGTTGGCATTGTACATTGTCTTGCAACTCCTTCAGAATGTCGTCATCTGAGGCATTCTGGTCTGTCCTCTCTTTCAGTTTCTCAATGACAGTCAGCAGAGACATGCTAATGCCCATTTTAATGGGGCCTTCAGTCAACTCTGGCTTGTCCTTTTGGATTTCCACAAAAGTGCAGTCGGTTTGGTTGAGGCTCGTCAGCTCCTCCGTTTTAAGGGACGTTATCAGTTTAGAACCACAGCCACTGTCAGTTGGCTTTTGCCCAGTGTCGGGGCCTAAAGAATTTACCTCAGCAAAGGCTCTAAGGCTTGACCGGGTTAGCTCCGCTGCTCTGATAGGCATTGTAACAAGCGCTTCTGCAGCCAGCGAGTGCAGCCTCAGGGACTCTGAATTGGTTCTTCTTCGTGTGGGAGGAGCATTTTCATCAGCTGCCTTGGTTCTACTAAGATTTAAGTCGCCATCTTTCTTCTCTGAGCTGCTACTCCAACCTATTATTACTTCTTCAAGTTCCACGGAATTTTTATCCACATGATAAACATCCCCTGCACTATCGCATCGTATCGCCTGCTCCGAGATTATTTTTTTCTCTGCCTCCATGTCAGTGTCCATCGAGTAAGGCTTCTGCAGGACAGGCTCTTCAGCACTCGGCAAACGTTCCACTATGACATTAACGTGACCTTTCTTGTTTGGGCTGCAGCTGATTATTTTCTGGGCTGACGAAAGCAAGCTGTCTGTGACCAAATTCTCTTGTTCCACATCCATGTCGGACATAGTCTCCTCTAACAGTTTTCTTGTGGGTGAAAAACCAGCTGGCTGACTTTGGGCTGCCTCCTCTTTTATAGGTTCTTCCACTGGCAAAGATTTGTATGTCACTTCTGCTGGCGAAGATTTGTATGTCACTTGCTCAGGGCTACAAATATGGAGTTGAACGGCCTGGTCACCACAGAGACCCAGTTCATTATTTTCTAATGAAAGCACAACAGTATCAATGTTATGAGGAACACCTGATACGGTTGAATCAGGCGGAGCAGTTTGCTCGTTTTCTTCCTCAAATATGGGATACGAACAATCAACTTCACCGGCATGCTTCCAGGCATGTGTTTTCAACATTCTTTGCTGACCACAAGTGTAGCTACAAATTAAACATCGGTACATGCCATATTGCTCGTAAGTATACCATTTCCGTCTCCCCTTTTCAGTCAGATGGGTAGATTGAAGCTGTGCCACCTGATCACTGCCTGCTTTGACAAAGTTTTCCACTGGCCCATGCAAAGTGGTACTAGAGAGACTTATGCATTGCTGTTCTTTTGGTGGACAGTTGGTTTTGTCATCATTCTCTGGGTGATGTCGGACGTGAGCTTCAAACTCTTCTAGGCTTTTTGTGGCAAAATTGCATATCGAACACATGAGTATTACCTCATTCTGCTGACCATGTTGCTTCAGGTGTTCTTTTAAGAGCTGAAGAGTGGGAGACAGTGATTTACAAAGGCTGCACTGGTAGCAAACCACCTTCCTTCTACTTGGAGGACAGTCTGTCATGTAATAATCCTCTATATTTATCGTGCCCAGGGCAGGCAGTTCAATCGTTTTAGCTGGGATCTCTGGGAGGTTTTGCGAGTCAAATGGTAGCACTGCTGCCTCAGGATGCAAGCGCTTCTTCCCTATTAAGAGGCATTTCTGCGACTTCTCACTCTCAACGATCTTGCTCAGCTTTTGGATGACCTGGATGAGTGGATCAGGATTGCACTTCTTTTGGTCTTCACCACTTTCTGGAGTAGGGCTTACGACTGCTTCAGAGATCAGTACAGCTTCTTGTGCTCCAAAGTTTGAGACCAGTGCAGTAATATTGCTTCCCTCTTCCATAATATCTGAAAGAGAGTGATTTATAAAAATACTTCTGTTACTAAATGAAGCATCAAGTTCATAGAGCACAAAGACAGAGATATGACTTATGACCTAATCTTAACTCTATCAATAAATCAATCTTTATTGGTACGGCCACAGACCAGCAAATGACTCAGTAGATTAGACACAATACAGTAACACAAACAATGCTGTATCCTAAACCCCTATGCAGAATACATGCCAGATTTTACTGTCAGTCAAGCAGAACTTGGTGACGTTTAGGGATGTCTCATCTTTCTGGTCTGATAGCAAAAAACTTAGATAAAAGAAATCCGAATGACCTGGAAAATTGCTTAAAAGCAGGGAAATATAAAGCCAGCGAGAATCCCCACACAGCTCACAATAGAGTAAGACAAGAGCTGCAGTTTCAATAGTGCCTGATGCGCAGGGGCAAAATCTTTGAGCATTTTCAAATTTCCTCCAAGCACTGCAATAGGGAACATGTTAAAATGGGCTAGTGTAAACATCCTGCGATATTGGGAGACTGTAATTTGGGATAAATATCTAGCAGGATTAAGCCTGATTGGTTGACTTCCAAGAAAAGATTGTTCTATTTGCATAACTTAACTCTAGTTATTTGTAACTAAGCCCTGTTAGGTTCAGTGGGCATTACTTCTAGACAACCCCTTGGCATCTCCAGGGAGGGTCGGGAAAGAGCCCTGCTTGAAGTTCTGGAGGTACAGACAATACTGACCAAGAGGAATGCATTTATTTGGGGATAGCCCCACCTTCCAGTCGTTGTTCTCAAAAGCGGGCTTCAATTAAGAAAAAATAAAAAGTTACAGGAGGAACAGTCAAATGTGAAAATCAAACACTATTAAAGAACCAGGAGTTGAGTATTTTCGCCATCAAAGGCTTGCTTGAGGAGAACAGTCTCAATATCCATGGTCAATCACACCAATGGTCTGACTCAATCTAAGGCACCTTCATACAAACAATTGTTTTCCATCTTAACCCACGAATGGGCGCTCATGTACTTTTAAAGAGTGCCCTTCACCACTGCCACCCTAACCCTCATCAGACTTCTCTCTGTCCAATGCAGTTGTTTAGGAGGAAAGGAGGACACGTAATAGCTGTTCTGCTTGCCAACTCCACCACTTGTCTCAGCTGAGCTTGTGATCAATTAGCAGAGGCAGTTGTTTATTTAATGTATATACCACCTACTCCAAAGGCTTTAGGCAGTTCACAAAAATAAAAAGAACAAAAACAAAATAAGACAAACTGTTAAAACAACTGGAAGCATTCAAAGATTACTAAAAGCCTGGCTAAAAAAAATGTGTCTTAAGGGCTCTTTTAAAGGCTGGTAAATTAGTGATTTTTTTATTTTTTTAATTTATTCTTACATTTCTATACTGCCTTTCGTTAAAAGAAAACCCCAAGGCGGGATGATGTCATCCTGATATGCCAATGCAGACCAGTGTTCCCTCTAAAAGGAAATATCAGATGTTGTTGACTACAACTCCCATAATTCCCAGCCAAAGCCCATTGCAGCTGGGGATGCTGGGAGCTGAAGTTATTAAGTATTTACATAATCAAAATATTTGATCAAAGATTTCTAAAGTATGTAACTGCTCTGAGTGGATAATTGTTACTCATTTGTACTGAGTTTAAACTTTGCCTATGAAATTTGTAAGCGTACAGAAATAGAAACATGGCCCCAGATGTAATCACGACTTCCTTTCAGATAGTTTTGTTTCAGGCAGAAGGATCTCTCTGTGGTCAAACCATACCATGCAAATTTGGTGTGTAACAAAAACTGCTCAGAAGAAGTTACTGTAAGACCTGGACATTCTCCAATGGTTCCAGACTCAGAAATTTTGCCACACACTCTGCATTCTCTATGAAGCAATTATTCAGCTTAGCATGAACTATATTTCATCTTTTAGACTGCTTTGCCCCAAATACTGTGCTATTAAGCACAAATAACCCCCCATCTGGCTTCCCTATAGTGTGAAAACTATAGAAACATCTGCATCTACACGCATCTTTGCACTGCTGCAGCGGCAACAAAATGACAACCTGGAAATAAGACATTAGAGTTTGACATATCTTTTAAAGATGCAGACAGTTTTAAAATGACATCATTTTGGATCCAAAAAAAGGAGGAACACACCTTAGAACAAAAACAATTTCAACCTTAGAACAAGAACAATTTCATCATTATTCCAGCAGGTGCTACACCCAGCAAATATTGGCTACCATTTTAGAACAGTGTTTAAAACTCAAACACATATCCTTATCTGGGGTAACTGTTGTATCTGATGAGCCGGGACAAGCCAATGAGAGCTCAGGCCACAATAAACCAGACTGCAACCCTGGGTACATTAACTATGCTTAGGATTATGCTGGTAGTTTCAGTGCTTTGATTTTTAAGCACACTGGCCATCAAAAACCTTGTACAAGAGAAATGTGTTTCGTAGCATGCGTAAAAATGTACTTAATGTGGAAAGGAGATTCAACACTTGTCTAGTACTGAGGGAGGCATGTCAACTCCAAAAGAAACGGAGGTGCATTTTTGTTTAAAAGAGTGAAACATGATACAGAGGTTGCTAGCTCTTACTCATCCTTGCAAAAGATGTAAGAGGAGGATGGATACCTTGTGCATCTGCTTCATAGTAAAGGTGCATGTTTGCCACAGTAGGTTCTGGGTTTTGCTGTCCATACTTGGGACAAGTGTGTTTGTGTTTATTTTCTTGTTACATTTGCAGGTTAACTATAATCTGTACACCTGTTCCCTTGCAGGCACCTCCTTTGTTCTTTTAGGCTGGTTAAACATGGGATATCTTAAGAGGTACATAAGAGAACACCTTCTTTGTCATGAACCCTGTCATCTATCAAGATAATCTGGAGAGGTCCGGTTACGGTTGCCGCCGGCTTGTTTGGTGGCGACCCGGGACCGGGCCTTCTCTGTGGCTCTGGAATATGCTCTCTGTTGAAATAAGACCATCTCCTTCTCTGTTTGCTTTTAGTAAGACCCTCAAGACATACCTGTTTTCTCAGGCTTTTCAATGAAATTTAAAATCAAACATATTATTGACACTTAAGTCGAAAGGCTTAGATCAGGGATTCTCAACCTTGGGTCCCCAGATGTTACTGGACTTCAAATCCCATAATCCCCAGCCCCAATGGCCTTTGATTGAGGATTATGGGAGTTGAAGTCCATCAACATCTGGGGACCCAAGGTTGAGAACCCCTGGCTTAGATTGATAAGAACGTGTTGGCTCACTACGACCTCCAGCATAAAGAAAGCATTAACTATTCCTTTTTACAACTTGCTTGAAAATGGAGTGCCTGAAATATGGTTTCCTTTTGCATTTTGAAGTCTTACCAACATAGCTAAAGAAAGACAGTTGGGTGAGGGACCAGAAAATTGGGAAGAATGAAGAACCTTCTCCTGAATCTCAGGACAAGAGGATGGTGAGAGCAGAAATTGTTGACTGAGTGGTCTTGATATCGGCACAAGTAGACCTAAACGGGTGGGGGACTCAGCAAATAGACAGCAAATAAAATTCTTTCCCAAGATATGAATAATGGTTCTAAAGAAAGGTGCCTCTGTGTGTGTGTGTGTGTGTGTGTGTGTGTGTGTGTGCATCCCCTAAGGCAGGGCTACACAACTCTGGCCCCTTGAACTGTTTTTGTACTATAACTCCCTTTAGCCCCAGAGGCCAATAGTCAGGGATGATGGTAGCTGAGGTCCAACGTCTGCAGAAGGGCTGAAGTTGTGAAGTCCTGCCTTACAAAGTAAGGGTGGGAAGAGCTCATTGGAAGGTTAGACTTGAAAGTGGGAGATTGCAGTCCAAAAATCCCAGCTAGTTAGAAGCTCACTGGAAGCCTTGGGTTACATCACCCCTCTCTCAACCAGTTGAGAGAGTCAGTCAGGAACTGGAAGTCAAGTTGCTAAGTAGTACTACAATGATCTAGCTAGCAACGATAATAAACAGTAACTGAAACATAAAGGATCAAGGACAGGAACAGCTTGGGGGAACCTTTTTTAGCTCATGGAACTAATTGGTTTGAGGAGGAGGAAAAGAGTGTGTACAAATAACTGGATCTGAAGTGTGAGTAATCAGAGAATTAGCAGATGACAGAATCTACTCAGTTTTGGGGCTTTAATCTGAGCAAAGGTGGAGCGTTCTAAAGCTGCCAACTGACAATGGGTGTATAAATTCTTAGATTATATGCTCATCAGAGCAAGTACTCATTTTTTGTGCTTGTTACTCTGTCAAGCACAACAGACATTGACAGAACAATAACGAACCCACATCTAGAGGACTCAAGGAATTTGGGGTAGCTATCTCAAAGGGGCAGAGAGAAGAGAAATCTGGCTCTTCTTGCAAAGCCAATAATGAGGCTTTCCCAGGTAAATAGTGAGAGGAGGCAAATTCTAGAGGGAGGGAGCAGCCAAGGCAGTGGGTTGCAGCAAAAACAAGGCAAAAAGAGTCTGGCAGCACCTTAAAGAATAACAGACTGAGGGTAGCAGCAGCTTTCCTGGATCAGATGACGTTCCCTTACCCGTTTATAGAGAAATTTACACTCACAGGAGCAGAGGAATTACAAAGAGTGAGGAGACGATGAAAACAGAGCTTGGCTCCACTGTTTACTGTTCCCCCCTTCTAAGCCCAAGTACATAGGGATGAACGAGTGCCTGTATCTGGCCAACGGAGGAAAACGGCTCATGCACTGGGCGGCGTGGGCTCCGATCCGCAAGAGCTTCTGTTCCCAGAAGTCCGTCTACCTCCCAGGCGCCACAAGCCCTTTTTGGGATCCTGCTAGGTGGGGGCTCGGAGGGCTCGCCTTGCAGGGAGGCTGCCCCATCCGGAGGATGCTCCCTCCCTCCGCCTCTCATCGCTCCTGTCCCCAGACGCCACCCCCTCCGACCCACCGGCGTACCTGCAGGGCCCCAACGGGCCACACCTCTCCGCAATGCCTTCTCGCCCACCTGCCCACAAGGGCGAAAAGAAAAGGGGAAAAAAGCCCCCCTTCCGCCTCCCCTTCTTGGGCGAGCGCCGCTTCAAAATGGCGACGATGGAAACGGGATCACGTGGCCCGCGATACCCGGTCAGGTGACCAGAGAGTGAAAGTTCCATCCGACTTTCCCTTCCCCTCTTGCCCGCCCACCACCTGTTACCATGGAGACCATAACGGGACTGCGAAGCGGAGAAGCGGCGCTAGGCCCGGCGAACTGGCCGATGCAGCCATGCGGGCCGGCTAGAGCAATGGGGCAGAGAAGAACGGGGTCGTGGTGGGAGGACTAAGCGGGTCCTTTTTGTTGGGAGGCCATTTGGGGATGGTCCCCAAGGAGGACCAGCGAGGTGCCCCACCAGTTGCTGCTGCTGGACCACGCAGCTCCTACACTGAGCGAAGAGGCACCTTTTTAAAGTGGTGGTTCTCTTTATTGAGCAACTGGCCCTCTCCATCCCCAGCACAGCATCCCTCCAGTGGCTGCTGGTGTCACCGAGTGTCAGTCTTCTGTTTCTTTCGATTGTGAGCCCTTTGGCGACAGGGAGCCATTTTAGCCATTCTGTTTATTCGTTTACTTTATTCTTCTGTCTAAACTGCTTTGGGACACTTTTGTTGAAAAGTGGTATATACGTATTTGTTGTATAGTCGTTAACACGTTTTCTCTAGAAATCGAATGAATGAATGAAATGGCCAATAGAGACCATGGCCAATAGAGACCATTACGTTTTTCAGCTGGTAATAAAGCACTTCATTCCTCATACTGCAAGTTTCAGAATACCGGGGTATGGGTTTTACAGTAACACACCAAATACCTAGTATTCAGAAAGCAAAGGACAGGTCCACCTTTCTGTTGCACAGAGCACTTCATGTCTCTCTATATTTCTCTAAGGCGTACCCGTCGCTAATCCCATGTGTAGCAGCTCTTGCGATAGTTCGTGAAAGAGCTGCTGGCATGGGGAGAGGAAAGCACCAGCGGACAGGCTTGCGGGGTGGGGTGGGGGGCATGGCAGCGGGGGGAGGGGACAGACGTTGCAGGTGGGCAGGGGGGGAGGAAACAGTGGTGAGTAGGTGGGGAAGAAAATGGTGGCAGGCGGGTGGGGAAAGAAAGCGGTGGTGGGCAGTCAGTTGGGGGGAAGAAAATGGTGGTGGAGGGGAATGAAAACGGCAGGTGGGGGGGGCTGAGAACAGAGGGAAAGCCGAGAGGGAGGGGGGAAGGACGGGGGAGAACTAGAGGCACAGATGCTCTGCACCCGGCCCAGCTAGTTTGCCTAACTATACTAGAAGTTTCCAAATACCCAATAACTCTGAAAAAACAGAGGACCGTTGCACATTTCGGCTGCATACAGTACTTCATTGGCCATTATATTACAAGTTTCAGATGGCCAGTATTAAAAAAGCAGGACAATTGCACGTTTCTGCTGGCTCTTCGTTCCCCATGGTACTGCACATTTCAGAATATCCCATATGCAGAAAATGTCAGCAAAATTCAGTGCATGATTAAGCCACAGGCTTGTAAAGCTACAGTCCTGGGCCCCTCAATTTTTTAGGCGTTCACTTTTATATTGAAGAAACAGCTGAGCGTCAGTAGCAGGTACAAATGTACAAACTGATAGATTTTTTTGAGGTATTGTAGATATATGTGCCGCTGCTAACTGGGCAAAAGAGGCACCTTTTACCATGGTGATTCTCTTTGTTTAGCAGTGGGAGAGTAACTGGCCCTATCCACCCCCAGCACAGTACCTCCAGTGACTGTTGCTGGTGTCTGTCTTATGTTTCTTTTTAGAATGTGAGCCCTTTGGGGACAGGGTTCCATCTTATGTGTTTTTTATTTCTCTGTGTAAACCACCCTGAGCCATTTTTGGAAGGGCGGTATAGAAATCAAATTATTATTATTATTATTATTGTTGTTGTTGTTGTTGTTGCTTTATTATATTTGCTAATTTGTGTGTTTGAAGAATTGAGTGTAGAGAGAGCAGAATAAATTTGTTAATTATACTTAAATAATATCCTTATTTATTTATTTATTTATTTATTTATTTTTACATTTTAATCGCACTCTTCCTCCAAGGAGCCCAGAGCACGGGGTTATGTTTATCCCTACAACAATCCGTTGGCATAGGTTAGGCTTAGATACTGGCCAAGAGTCACTCAGGGAGTTTCATGGCCAAATGGGGATTTGAACTCGAGTCCGAGTTCCAGTTTCCCCAGTCCGAGTCCAATATACATATCTAAATATATGTTTGATTACTTTATGGGGTGGGTTGAAACCTGTAATTTATACGTAAGCCCTCCCCTCTCAATAGCCTTAGACCCCATATAATCTTATTATGTCCATGGCAATTTGGTTATGAGGCCCACAAATAAGCCAATATTTATCATCAGTTAAATGGTTTTGATGGGCATATTCTAGCTCGAGGGTTTGTATAGACATGAAATATTGGAGACAGGGCAGGACTCTTGTGCCTTTTGCTGCTAAATGACAAGCAGAAATCTGTCAGGTGAAGCTTTTCCAGTGGATACACCTTCATGCTGGAAAAAAGCTTAACTTGCTGATTTTCTGCTTGTCACACACCTGTAAAATCCACAGGAGAGCTCTGCCACAGAAAAGAGCACTACACATAGGATTAAGGATTACCTTGAATAAGAACATAAGCAAAGGCCTGCTGGATCAGGCCAGGGCCCATCCAGGCCAGCATCCTGCCTCACACAGCAGCCAACCAGCTGCAGACGGGAAGCACACAAGTGGGAAAGAGGAGAAACAGCCCCCTCCCATGGTGCTTCCTAGTACCTGGTGTTCAGTGGCATGACTCCTCTGATCCTGATGGAAGTATTTCGCTACCAAGGCTAGTAGCCATTGATAGCCCTATCCTCCATGAATCTATTAAAACCATCTAGATTGGTGGCCATCATCACATTCTGCGACAGCAAATTCCATAGTTAACTACACGTTGTGTAAAGAAGTACTTCTTTTTGTTGGTCCTGAATCTCCCAGCATTTAACTTCAACGGATGATCCTGGGTTCTAATGTTATGAGAGAAAGAGAAACTTCACTTGATCCATGCTGTGCATGATTTTATACACTTCTATCATGCCCCCGCTTCCCCGCCTTCTTTCTAAACTTAAAAGGCCCAAACGTTGTAGTTGTTACTCATAGGGCGTTGCAGTTTTTGCTCATAACTAACAAAGTGAGTCAGTGATATTGACTCAGCAATGTCAATGTGATATTGTGTGGCAGGGAAGACCAATGATGAACTACCACTAACATCGTCAATCAGCCTGTTTCTCTTATATTGTTCTTGATCCCTCCTGAGGTTTTGTTCAAGTTTGCATTTGATCTTGACTGGATGTTTTCTTTAAGTCCATTTTTATTGTTGCTGCTCTGTGATCTATTTTTTTAAAAAAGTTCTTGTTTCACTTTTGTTGTTTTAATTGAGTTGTTTGTATTAGTCTGTTTTTCAGTTGTGGCTAGCCATATTGAACATTTGTGGAAAAGCGGGATAGCAGTGTTTATTTAAATAAATATAAATATATTACTTCTGTAGAATCAAGAACCTTCTGCTCTGTTGGCACACACTTTTTATAGTCTGCATATCTCACTTGCTTCATACCGGGAAGGAAACAGCGAGGATTTCTCAGAATTCTCTTTTGCTATGCCTCTCAAGAGCAGCCCACCTCTCTATTTATTAATACAATATGCATCTGCAGACATTTTACATTGTAAGATTCAGCTGTATGTAGGTATTGGTGATAGTGTGTTGTGGTGTTTGTATTCAGTCTGTGCAGGGAATGCTGTTAATATTGTTGATGGTGCTGCCCTTCAGGGCAATACTGCTCTGTTGTAAAGTTGCACAAACACACTTATGCCGTACAACACCCATTACTTCCTGTGGGCGTTGCATCACATTACATAATTGCATTTGCACAACTTTCCAATGGAGTGGTGCTGCCCTAAAGTGCAGCACCATTGATGGTGTGTACACATGTGCAGGAGTGCCAGCAGTGGCGCAACCATCAGTGTTCCCCTGTGGCGTATGTCAGCCATCTAAATATTGAATAAATACTATCAGAGGTGTACCTAGGTAATCTTGGAGCCCGGACCTAAAGGTCTTTGGAGCCCCACCTTGCTGGAGACCCTCTTGCAAGTTAAGCATCACCCCCCTACACACACACACACACACACACACACACACACACACACACACACACACTTTTTAACACGTGGGTTCTTGAGGGCACAAATACAAGAATGTAAGAATCTAAAACAGGCCTATTTATACAAATAAGCATTAACAGAAACATTTAAACACATAAAATATTCCCATCTCACATATTTCTTTCCCCACTACCCCCTCTGTCTCTAAAGCACCTGGCACAGGTCACAATCACACTTGGCTGCCTGGCACAGTGTGGGCCAACAGTGACCACACACCACCCAGGAGAGACTAAAGAGGGTTTGGGGACCCCTGGGGGTGTGGAGGCCCTGGTCTTTGGCCCTGAGGTCCAGGGGTAAGAGCGCCCCCGAATACTATAAATAGCAAACAAAACATTTACATGCAATAAATGTAAACTTACATGCACAAGGGACAGGGCCTTCTCAATAATTGCCCCCAGGCTTTGGAATGCTCTCCCAATTGTCATCCACTCCTCAGTCTCCTTGACAGTTTTTAGGAAAAATGTAAAGAAATGGCTCTTCACCCAGGATTTTAAATGAAAGTATTGTTTTTACTACTGCTGCTTTGTGTTTTATGTATTATTATTTTAATGGGTTATTACATTTTTAAAATAGATATTATTTTTATATTTATATTATCTGTACTTTTGTATTTCAATTATGTATTGTTTTAATTATATTGTAAACTGCTCTTTGCTCATTTAGCCTCTTGTTTGATCTCTAGTCCTCTCTTCTCTTGCTTCCTCTCCTGCTCCATCCTTTTCCCTTTCAAATACAGTGAGCATTGGAGAAGGATGGAGCAGCTTCTTCTTGGTGCTAGGTAATTTTTGACTACCATAGAAGAGGAGGAAGAGAAGGAGGAATGCAGTTGAGGGTGGTGAGGAGGAGGAATGTGGAAGGTGAGTCTGTGCCCTATGTCTGGCACCCAAAGGACTTCAGTATTGCATCCAGACACTGGACAGGTCCACCCATCACAATGATTGCTGCAATCAGCTTATTCATTGGGCCACAAAGTTGTAGGGATGTGCAGAACCGGTTCGCTTGTGAACCAGACTGCCACGAACTGGGCCAGTTTGAGTGGATTGATTGTGGACTGCTTTGAACAGTTCACCAAATCATTGGCCCTGCTGACTGGTTCAACCAAACTGGTTCACTTCGGCACAGTTCAGTCCGAACCGAATTCAGTCCGAACCAAACGGTTCATGCACACCCCTAAGAAAGTGCACAGGATATGATGTTGCTTATACTGGCTTTAGAGAGATGTTGAGGCATGGCTACAGATAGGCAGGAAATATATTAATTGACATGAAGAATAAAAAATTCAGCAAAACTGGGTGCTACTTATTTTCTAAGTATAAAAAAAGCATTAATGATGCAATTATGAAAAATGCTAACTTGGAGTTTTTAAATTTAAAAAGAACAGGTATGAACCCTCCTGTAAATCTTTGTATAGTAGAAGTCCATGCAGAGAGCCCTGGTGATAAACCGTGAAATCCTGACCCCATTTAAGTCAATTGGAGTCCTGCTTTTGACCTCAGTGAAGTCAAGCTTTCATCCGCAATATCTACTTATTCTTTGTGTTTCAGGTTCAAAGCATTTTTCAGTCATTAAGATGAATGGGATGCCTTAATTTTATTAATGAGTTAAGTAGCAGTGAGTTCCTCAAGAAACATAAGATTAAAGGATGTAATATATTTTATGTATGGTTTTGGGCAATAAATTTACCTAGCCCATGCATTTTCTGCACTTGGGAATGTGAGTGTACCGGAACCCCTTCAAATACTTTATAACAGGCACTTTATTATAGATGTAACACCTAATTGGGGTTCCAGCCATCGTAAATTTGCTGTACAGCATAATATTATATAGTGGGCTGCAATGAAGTGGCCTCAGCAGTTGAGTGTATGGTGCTTGACAGGTGCAAGACTCTTCAAAAACAGGGATTGATGGAATGCTGTGAAGATCAGACCCATTGGATGAAGGGGGCTGGATATCACTGTCATTCAGATGGCTGCATTAGAAGACATGTCGTTCAAAGCCTTCTTTGTCTCTGCTCTGGTCCACGACTTGGCAAGGTTTGTGATGACCAGATATTAATTTGAGTTAGGGTTCACTATTACTCGGTCATTGAACTTATTTTTGCCAACACCTCCAAAGGCCAGACTACAAGCACATGCTTTATGCTGACGTGATTGCTTTCCCTTAAAAGCAAGCCTGTCTTCCTTCCTAAATAGAACCTGGATTGGGCCCTCATGGATTGGGATCACAGTGTGAGGGGAGAGGCTTGGCCCGCCATGGCCCTGATTTGGATTGACTTCCACTGTCATCACAGCTGTATTATTATTACAGGCAGTTTTTTACACAGGCAAGTTGAAGACAGAGCACATACGTTGCATGTAGAAGGCCCCAGTTCCAGAGCTTGGCAGGGTTGGGAAAGGCAGGGTTGGGAAAAGCAGGGTTGGGAAAGGCCCTGACTGATATCCTGAAGAGAGGCTGCCAGAGCAGGCTGCTTCTGACAATTATCCACCAGCACACACAATCAGGATGGGGATATGCTAAGAGCGCACCGGCTCTGACATCACTGCTGGATGTCCCAATGTGCTGGTGGGGTGTCCTTTAATTGCACTAGGGGATGACCATCTGAATCACCCCTCTACATGAGCCTGTGTAAAGGGCAATTCAGATGAACACCCCCCTCACAGCATGTGGGACATCCTGGAGTGACATCTAGGTGGGTGTGCTCTCAGCACATCTCTCTGTCCTGACCATGCATGCCAGCAGATGATCATCCAAACTGGCTCAGTGTGAAATAGGGGTTCTCAAACTTGAGTCTCCAGATGCTGGACTACAGCAAGCCATTGTGGCTGGAGATGATGGAAGCTGCAGTCCAACAACATCTGTGAACCCAAGTTTGAGAACCCCTGGTGTAGACAATATTGACCCAGATCCATAACGCAACTTAAGGCCCGGGGGCTGGATCCGGCCTGCAGAGACTTTAAAAAAACAACAACATTTATATCCTGCTCTTCCTCCAAGGAGCCCAGAGCGGTGTACTACGTACTTAGGTTTCTCCTCACAACAACCCTGTGAAGTAGGTTGGGCTGAGAGAGAAATGACTGGCCCAGAGTCACCCAGCTAGTATCATGGCTGAATGGAGATTTGAACTCAGGTCTCCCTGGTCCTAGTCCAGCACTCTAACCACTACACCATGCTGGCTCTCTTTTTTGCTGACTTGCAGGTAGGAATATCCTGCAGCAACAGCACCCCAGAAAGGCAGAGGGCCACTCTTTGAGTCAGTTCCCTCTTCTTCAAGGAAGGCCATCCTGTGTCCTCTCCATAAACTACCTTAAAGGACCATCCTGTGCATGTTTACTTGGAACTGCATCCCACAATGTACCCAGTGTGACTGACATCGTAGTAAGCATGCCTAGGATCGAAACTTGAAAGCAACAGTGATTTAGGGAGAGGACAGGACTTGGCATTTGTTTGGGGCTAGCTGGTACTCCAGGTGCCCCATTGACTAAGCAGGCACAGGGCCTATTTTATGGCCACTCTCTATGGTTAAAATTGTGGGCCCCTTGATAAGGAGAGAAGATCGACAAGTAACTAACAATTGATTCTATTAATATTTTTAATAAATAATCTTAATGTAATAATGTGCTTAAAACTGACTTTGGCTGCCCAAGTCATGGTTGGTTCCAGCCCACCGAGGCATTTATTTATTTATTTATTTATTTATTTATTTATTTAACATATTTACATATTTTTATTTTACATATTTTTATACCGCCCAAAACTTACGTCTCTGGGCGGTTTACAAGAAGATAAAAACATTAAAACATTAGTTAAAGTTTGCTCGACATTAGGATTTGAGCTGTGCACCCCAACATAGATGTACAAAATGTTGATTCAGTATAAAATGGCTTCATATACAGTATTCATATCCTTTATTTGCAGCCCATTTGACCACCTCATTCTGTTACCTGCCTAAGTCCTGCTTTTACATATGTGCAGTTGCCCACAAATGTATGAAGAAACACATTTTCATCTGGGTAATACACATCACCATATCCATAAAGCATTGCGAGATAGGAGCAGCCTGAAACGCACCATCACACTTTTCCTCAGAGACCTTCAGGTGGCAGCAACAGTACATTCAACGACTGCCGTATGGTCCGAGCGGGAGTTTAAAAAAAACCCAAAGACCAAAACTTGCACTAAATCAAGTGATCCTGTTTGTTATCATTTTATGGCCCAAGCATTAAGTCAATAAAACTTATCTGGAATGTCATTTGCATTGTATACAATTTTTACTAGTTTATCAACTATGTTTTAAAAGCATGTTTAAAAGAGCTAAATGAAGAAATCGGTGATAAATGGCTGGAATGCTGGGAACTTGTCTAATGTTATAGTAAAACTAAAAGTCTCTTTTGGAGCTCTCCTGTTCTGAAATATTTTTTCAGAGCGCATTTGATAGCACAATAATGTCTCATGTCTCGACTAACTGTAGTTAATGTCCTAATGCCTGATTAAATATTTTCCTGTACATTGTCAGTCCCTTTCTATTCATGATTAGATGCGGGAAGGTCATCTAATTATACGACTTCCTTTCCGCAAAGGCGAATGTGTTTGTTTCTTTTAATAATGAGGAATAATGAAACTTATTTATGCAGACGTCAGAGAAATTTATTGAAGAATTACCATGAGTAACATGAAAATTAATAATAAAAAAAAACTTTTAATAGCATTTTCATTACTACAGAGCTTGCCTGTAATGAAACCGCACTAGGAAGACCTAGGTATGTCATGATGCAATCATTGCTTATAGCAGCTCCACTGCTTGATGACTATGCACTTCTTGCTTGTCAATTACTATTGGATTAGCAGATTATAATTAGATAATTATTTAAGATGCAGGATAATTCTTGAAAGCCAGACTTTTGGGGGGTGATTTTTTTGCTGATGTGAAGCTCATACATCAGGAGGACACACAATTAATTATGTCCATCATGCTGTCTTACAATTCAGCAATTTGAATCAAAGGACAAATGATAGGTTCAAACAATTGAACTAGGGGAGTATCTAGGGAAGAGGTATGGCTAGGTATTCACTCCTCTCCTGGCGGCCCCACGGAGTGAGGGAGATAATGAAGAAAATAGGGAGGGGTGGAGCTGGGGGCCCCCAGGAGCTGGGGGGGGCAGGAGCTGGGGGATAGGTCTAGGATCTGGGGTCCCTGGGTTATTGAACCCATCTGCTCAATCATAGCTGCTCTCTTGAGTTGAATGCTTACTAAGGGAGCACTAGATTATTTGTGAACAAAAACAGCTGCTTGCATGCTGTTATTAAATTCTGAGGGCCAAATCCTGAAACGAGAGATCGGTGATCAGTGCTCCTGATGGTTTATTATCTGTTCACTTAAAAGCAGACACACAGAACCCTGGTTTGGGTTGGTGCAATGGTGCTGGAGAAGTGGTTTCTTCTCTGGTGTGAACCTGCCATACATGGTGCCCTGCATAGTGTGAAGTGTGGAGGATGGGGAGGGACCTCAGCGGTGCCCTGCAAGGGAATTTGGCCGCCCAGAGACGTAAGTTTGGGTGGGGTATAAATTTGATAGATAGATAGATAGATAGATAAATTTCTTGCCTTTTGAGATTCAGCTAGTTACTTGAATTGCGTGCATTAGTCATCGAATCAAGGCAATTCTGATTTTATGTATATTTTATGAGCATGCCCTCAGATTCCATCATTTGGAATTAGGCCAGGCTGCTATTGGGAGGAGAGCTGGTCTTGTGGGAGTGAGTGTGAATTGTCCCCTTTGCTAAGCAGGGTATGCTCTGCTTTGATGTGTGGCTACATGTGAGCAAGGTCTGCTATAAGAGGGATTGGGCCGTAGCTCAGTGGTAGAGCATCTAATTTGCATGCAGAAACCCCCAGGTTCAGTCCCTGGCATCTCCAGGTAGGCTGGGAAACACTCCTGCCTGCAGCCTTGGAGAGCTGCTGCCAGTCAGTGTAGACAACTGAGAATACAGGAACATAGGAAGCTGCCTTCTACTGAGTCAGATCATTGGTCCATCTAGGTCAGTATTGCCTACACAGACTGGCAGCAGCTGCTCCAAGGTTGCAAGCAGGAGTCTCTCTCAGCTCCATCTTGGAGATGCCAGGGAGGGAACTTGGAACCTTCTGAATGCAAGCCTGCAAATGCATTTCCCAGAGTGACTCCATCCCCTAAGGGGAATATTTTACAGTGCTCCCACATCTCCCATTCAAATGCAAACCAGGATGGACTCTGCTTAGCAAAGGGGACAATTCATGCTTGCTACCACAAGACCAGCTCTCCTAAAAGATAAAATCCTGGGTAAATCATGTTGGTTGGCTGCGCTACCCAACCCAAATCGTGGTTCCTACCCAGCTTTTGGTTGTGAGAACAGGCCTATCGTCTACTCTGACTGGCAGCAGCCCACCAGATTTCAGACAGGGGTCTTTCCCAGCCCATCCTGAAGATATCAGGGATTGAAACTGGGGTCTTCTGCATGCAAACCAGAACTGAATTCCACCAGCCCCAATTCCATCCCTCCCCAATTTTCTGGATTTTGCCTCTTCTCCCCCGTGGGGAGTTCAAAGCACTGATGCTTTTGAACTTTGGTGCTAAAGAAAACTTTTGAGGATATCATGGACAGCCAGGAAAACAAACAAATGGATCATAGAACAAATTGATCCAGAATTTTCACTCGAGGCACAAATGACCAGGCTCAAAATATTGTATATCAGACAAATTATGCGAAAACCCAGCTCCCTTGAGAAGTCCATAATGCTGGGGCAAGTTGAAGGAAAGAGAAGAAGAGGACAACCAGCAGCAAGGTGGATGGACTCGATTACGACAGCAATGAAGGCACTACTGAGCGACCTTAAAGGCCAAGTTGAAGACAGATCATCATCCTGGAGAGAATCTACCTATGTAGCTACCAAGAGTCAACACCAACTTGACAGCACTTAATCAAATCAATCAATCCCCTGTGGGGACAATGCCAATTGTACTGAATCCATCCTTCCAACCTCCCAGTAATTCCAACTCCCAGGCTATTAGGGAATCCATGTGGACACCATCAGAGCTCTGTAGTTACTCATGAATAGGGTAAAAAGCTGATAACCATTTGCCATCACTGGCAATGGCTAAGGCTCCTGCTTCTAATGCTTCATAATGCTGAAAAATGAGGAGCAAGCTCATGTTGACAATGCGCTAGTTGAATATTCAGCGGCAAGGGTGTTTCATAAATTCATATATTTGAACTCAAGTTTTCTTATAACATTGAAATACACACACTGCTTTATTTCTATTAGCATTTCCCTGCTTCGAACGCTTCTAAAAGTAAAATCTGTGTAATAACCCAAACACATAAAACAATGTCGGAATGATACAATAGAATACACAGGAACATTTGGGGGAACTTTCTAGAGGTTTGCAAAATGGGAGTAACGCTACATACCTCGCAGGGCTGTTGTAAGGACGATTTATTCATTTGTTCCTTCATTTGGGGACTTATGCATTGCCCTTCACCAAAATGCAACCGGGGCCATTTGTGGAAGGAAAACTAGTCCAATAAAATACATTCAACTCTACTAAAACAGCCACAGTTCAATGAACATTAAAATAATGGCAGCAAACTCGAGAGGAAGCAGCAGCATCAAGAGCACCAAGAACAATCCACAACAGCCCAAGCCTTCTTGGAAACCATGCCTTTGATTTTAGAAGCCCCCATCCATAATTCCAGGTAGCTGTGGTGGGTATGGACGACTTCAGAGATGTAGTTGTAATCGATCAAGGGGGAGGAACAAATGGCCTGGACCCACAAGGGAGGGGCCCCCACTGGCTGGGAAACTGCTCGTTCTTTGCTTCCCCCTCCCACCTTCTCGTTTCATCCGCAGGCTTCTGGCTCCTGATTGGAGCATGGAAAGGGGAGCATGTGAAAGGGCATGCTGAGAATCTTCTGTTTTCCACCACATCCATCTGCAGCAAAGACATGGGTGGGGAAGGGAGAGAGAAGAAGGCCGGGGGCCCATCTCCACTTCTTGATACAGGGCACACGCCAAACTTACCATCCCTTGGCTGGCTTCAGGTATGATGGGAGCAGTGTTCCCTCTAACAGGGATTCCCAGATGTTGTTGACAAGTCCCAGAATCCCCCAGCAAACGCCATTGCATCTGGGGATTCTGGGAGTTGTAGTCAATAACGTCTGGGAATCCCTGTTGGAGGGAACACTGGATGGGACACCTGACAAGGTGACTTCCAATGGGCTCCTCCTACTTAGGCGGTCCCTTCACCCCTTACCATGATGGTAGGTGCAGGTTACTTTCATTCTTGGTGAACCTGCCATGCTGCAACACTAAATGGGGCATTGTGGGAAAATAAATATGGCAGGCAGCCTGCAAGCCATTGCTGCAGCTGCTGGCTAGCCAAGATGGAAAGAAACCTATGAGGCTGTTCTCATGCACAGCCTAACGCAGGCTAGGTTAGCCCCGCCTGGGTTAGGCTGCGTGTGAGAACCACTGGGATCGAGCCCAATCCTGTTGGAACAGCACTGCCTAACCTGAGCTAATGGCAGCAGTGCCCTGTTAAGACAGGAAGTGAAAACATCAAGGGAAATCACAAATATCCTGATCCTATGCCTATTTATTAATTAAGGAATGTTTGTCCCACCTTTCCACTAGAGAGTGTCCAAGGCGGTTTACAATTAGAACTGAGTAAGAAAACCAAACAATAAGGTTTCTGATTCCTGGTTAGTGTCTTCCACCTTAGGCAGCAATACAGAGTCCTCCTGGTGTTGGGGGCAACTGGCCTTTATCAGCCTCATCTTACCTGAGGCCTTACCTGCCTTCACTACACAAAGGCAGTAGGCACAGGGGTGGTCTCTGGGATTAGCTGTGGTCCTTTTGATGCTGACTCCTGGCCCTGGCCCTGAGGAACTAGAAGCTAGAACATCAGGCCATCCACCAAGCAGACCTAGGGCTTAGGACACCAGTTCTGGGTGCTTGGCTGACCCCTCAAATGACTGGGCAATGGCATGGGGCAGCAGCATCAGTGGTCAAATGGATTTTAAAAGATGCTGGTAGTACATAACATGGAACTGGAATTGAAGGGACCTCCGGTTAACATTTGTAGACTTCCGAATGCGTGCAATTGCAGTTGGGATGGAAAATGAACCTGCGGTTTTCCTCCCCAGACTCTGATTTGTACCTTCAGTTTGCAGCGAGTTTCACTGCCTGAACAGTTTTACGTCCGAACATAGCACTGCAGTCTTGCTCTTTGGCAATCAGAGTTGAGGAAGGAAGCTCCTCCCTTGCTCTGGCTGCTATTGGCCACAGGGGCTGTCCTTCAGTCATGAGCCACAAATGCGTGGAGGGGTTCCAAGAACCCAGGCTGTTATGTTCAGGGGCCATGCCTGGTGCCCCAGCCATGCCCTCTTCATCTGACATCAGACACTGGGGGTGTGGTGATGCTCACAAATGGGGCTGTGTGCCCCATTTGCAAGCAAATTCCATCCAGTGCTGTGTTGGCAGCATGGCCAGGAGTGGTTCTCCCTGCTTTAAAAGGAAGGGAGACGCATTCCCGGCCAAGTTGGGAAGCAGGTGCAGGCTAAGGTTCTGAAAAATGGAGCCACGCGGCAAACATGGTGTTGGCTGGAATTTGCTTGCAAACATGGCACATGGCCCCATTTGTGAGTGAAACCACACCCCCTGTGTCTGATGCTGCACCTGATGTCAGACTCAGGGTGTGTGGCTAGGGCCCCCCGCTGGCTGAACTGAGGCCGCCGGCAGCCCCACTACTCCTACACCACTCCTATTCCTACACCACTGGAGTAACTCCCAAGTAGTACTATAGAAAAATTTAGTCTGGATGTCCTCCATTGTCCTGAAGGACCCAGTTATGTCAGGGAGGCTCTTTAAGAACTGGCTCGCATCCCCCTAAAGTCCTTTAATCAGTTTTGTCTATAGCAATATACCGTTACATCAAATATTTGTCTTTTGGTCCGGCTATAAAACTAAGTGCACCATCCAAGCAAAGAGAATAGCTTGGATGTGTGTCGACTTTCATGTCAGGCCAACAGGCATTTCATTAAAAAAAGAAGAAGGAAGAAGGAAGAAGCCATCTGCTACGTTGTTTTCTGATAACAGAGACAGCACAATGTCCAACTGTAAGATCATACTGTTTGGTTATGTACGACACTAATTTGTCCTGTGATATCAATGAATCAGAGGAGAGTTGCTGAAAGGAGGGAATCAAAGGGGGAATTAATCTCCCCTTGATAGCAGGAGTAATTTCAAAAGAGACCCGTTTTGCTGAATTATCCATATCTGGGGGGAAAAAGTGGTTTGTGCAGTTCGTCAGATCAATATCACAGTGGCTGCACAAATGCAGCACATGAAAGTAAGACCAGTATCGCTCAATAGCCAATCAGAAATGGCATTAACGGAGTCCTCCCCCCCTCCCCCTGCACAAAGTCAATTCAACTCTCTTGATAGAAAACTGTTATGGTGGTACCGGGATGTGAATAGGAAAAGGTGGAGGTATACTGTGGACATCTGAGCATGGTCCAAATGGGTTGTTGCTGACTCATATTTGATTTAATCTTTCTTCTGTGCTGAAGCTCCAGTTTTCATGCCACATCTCTCATTGCCTTCCAGTCACTACTCAAAACTTCTGCCGTTCCCACAAAAACTTTGGGGGAGAGAGAGCCCAACAACATCTGCAGGGGTCAAGTTTGAGAACGGACTGGGTGTGCCCAGTGGATACATCAGCAAAAAGCGTCAATACTTTTTCTATCTTGCTTCATCCAGTTTGCGCATCTGTAGAGTGTCACAGGAAAAACCATTGCCCAAACGATTCTAATCTTTGTAGATATAGACACGTCCCGGCATCTAAATATCCTTTCCAAGGCCTTCATTGAAACCCTACCAAGTGCTAGTCTGTGGCATATTTCTTGACTGCTGGATCCTTTACTGTTGATGGTCGATCCTAAAAGGCAGATGCTACCCACCACTTCAGTGTCTTCATTATCAAGATGACTAAATACGTTCCTTTAAAAGAATGAACCTGGGTACAGCCCCTCTCAAAAGCAGAGTACGGATAGGAAGTGTACACGCAACACTCAACATTCACACAACGTAATGTGTGAATGCTATACGTAAGTACAGATCTGGTTGTAAGTGCAACAATGCTATCACCTATTTTGCATCTTTACGGGGGTAGATGTTGCCAAAATCACTATGAGCATTCGTCCCCTGAGATGGTACTGGTGACCAAAATTTGTGGGTCTAGGCTCATGGATTAATTTGCAAATTTGAAAGTGGCACGGGGTGGGTGGGGCAAAGAGCAGATTGCCATCAGCTTCTTCTCTCCTTGGGCTTTTTGCAGGCTGTGCCAGGAGTGTGAGGAGAGATACTCCTTGCAAAGTTTGCAGGGGTCAGATTGGTCCCAAAGAGCCACCCTGCTGTTATCCCAATAAGCAGCTGCTTAGGAACATAGGAACATAGGCAGCTGCCATTTACTGAGTCAGACCATTGGTCCATCTGGCTCAGTACTGTCTACATAGACTGGCAGTGGCTTCTCCAAGGTTGCAGGCAGGAGTCTCTCTCAGCTCTATTTGGAGATGCCAGGGTGGGAACCTGGAACCTTCTGCACGCAAACAGGCAGGTGGTCTTTCCAGAGCAGCCCATCCCCTATGTGGAACATCGTACTGTGCTCACATGTAGCCTCCCATTCAAATGCAACCAGGGGACAAAATTAGCAAAGGGGACAATTCATGCTTGCTACCACAAAACCAGCTGAAGTGACCACCTACCCTGGCCTCATGAAAGGGCCACACCAGACTCTTCTTATTTTCTTAAATGATATTATTATTTATTAACACAGTCAGACAGATGTTATTGACAGGTTTGTTTTATCCAGACATCGAGTCCTTCCCAAGGACCTGGGATGGCTGAATTTTATTGTCAATGTTGTTGCTGTTGTTATAGATATCGTCACAGAATATAGGCTGTTCCCAGTAAAGCTGCTTTTTGTAATTGGCTGATGGTGATTTCTGTGGCCCCTATGGTGTTGAGGTGCTCTTCAAAGGTATTTTGGAACTGCACCCAGGGCACCAATTACCACTGGGATTACTTGGGTCTTTTTCTGCCACAGCCTTTCAATTTCAGTTTGTAGATCTTGGTATTTTGTGATTTTTTCTATTTCTTTTTCTTCTATTCTGCTATCCCCTGGTATTGCTATGTCGATTATTTTAACTTGTTTTTCTTTCTTCTCGACTACAGTTATATCTGGTGTATTGTGTGGCAGATGTTTGTCTGTTTGTAGTCAGAAGTCCCATAATATTTTTACATCTTCATTTTCTTCAACTTTTTCAATTTGATGGTCCCACCAATTTTTGGCTACAGGTGGCTTGTATTTTTTGCAGATGTTCCAGTGTATCATCCCTGCTACCTTGTCATGCCTTTGTTTGTAGTCAGTCTGTGGGATCTTTTTGCAACAGCTGATTAGGTGGTCTACTGTTTCATCTGCTTCTTTACAAAGGCGGCACTTGCTGTTTGTGGTGGATTTTTTGACTTTTGCTCTTATTGCATTTGTTCTTAGTGCCTGTTCTTGTGCAGCCAATATTAAATCCTCTGTTTCTTTCTTCAAGTTGCCATTCTTAAGCCATTGCCAGGTCTTGGTGATGTCTGATTTTCCAGTGATACTGTGCAAATATTGACCATGCAGTGGCTTATTTTTCCATTTTTCTGCTCAGTTCTTGACTTGTTCTTTCTTGTAGGCCTGCTTTGTTTCATAGGTGTTGAATAGTTTCACGATTTCCTTGTTGGCATTTTTCGTGTATTTTTTTCGGTTAAGTGACGTTTCTTCCAGTAACCTTGCAGTCTCCAGCCCTGGTTGTTCAACTAAAGATCCTGAGTCCTGTTGCCCACTTGCCACCAGATGTCCAGGGACAAGAGCACCTGGCGCGGTCGTTGTTGACCTGGGCGACGACCGATCCGGTATAGATTTATTAAAGTTACGTCTCACCATATTGTTGATGGGAGAGGCACTCTTCGTCTGTCTCCTCTGGTGAGACCTGTCCAGTATGGTTGGACCTCTGGCATAGCTCTCACCTTCCTCAGAGCATGCAAGCCCCACAACAACATTTTTATTTATTTATTTATTTATTTATTTATTTATTTATTCTTTGCATTTATATCCCACTCTTCCTCCAAGGAGCCCAGAGCGGTGTACTACATACTTGAGTTTCTCTTTCACAACAACCCTGTGAAGTAGGTTAGGCTGAGAGAGAAGTGACTGGCCCAGAGTCAGCCAGCTAGTGTCATGGCTGAATGGGGATTTGAACTCTGGTCTCCCCGGTCCTAGTCTAGCACTCTAACCACTACACCACGCTGGCTCACATATCCTCCACCCAGTCCTCTCATCCAGAGACAAGGTACCTGCTCGACACACACCATATGTGAACAGAGCAGTCTGCTTAGCACTGGGAAGGGGGGGAAAACAACAAACCCTGACTATCTTTTGAAAGATTTGGATTATGAAAAACGTAACGGATAGTCTCTGTACCATGGCTATTTGTTTACCAGCATACCATGTGCTTGCCTACATCCTCTCAAGCTAATATTTCTTATAAAGACACAACATGTGGAGTTTCCGATGGAACCCAACGGAGAGAGGTGCAATTAAGACCGTCGTGTAATAATGCATTCTTCTCCTTATGCGCAGCGTGTGTGGGGGCTTCAGAAATGCAACAGCCCAAAATGCTGAGCTTTGTACTTTCATTTCATTTCATTTTTTGTTTGAAGCCTGGGAGTGGGGCAGGGAGTGCCATGCCATTATAGCACATTTTTTTGTTTTTTTTAAGCTGCTTTAGTGGGGATGGGAGTAAAAGAAAGTCAAAATGATATGAATACAAAATGATATGCATTGCTTTTAAACTTTGCTTATATATACATACTGATGTTTGCAAGGAAAGATCAGCCTTACATTTGGCGTTTAGAACACAGGAATATAGGAAGCTGCCTTATACTGAGTCAGACCGTTGATCCATAGGAACATATGAAGCTGCCATATACTGAGTCAGACCATTGGTCTATCTAGCTCAGTATTGTCTTCACAGACTGGCAGCAGCTTCTCCAAAGTTGCAGGCAGGAGTCTCTCTCAGCCCTATCTTGGAGATGCTGCCAGGGAGGGAACTTGGAACCTTCTGCTCTTCCCAGAGCGGCTTCATCCCCTGAGGGGAATAT
Organism: Hemicordylus capensis; assembly: GCF_027244095.1. Lineage (NCBI taxonomy): Eukaryota > Metazoa > Chordata > Lepidosauria > Squamata > Cordylidae > Hemicordylus > Hemicordylus capensis. Next base: position 18,524,461 of record NC_069665.1, read on the forward strand.
CTTGCAGTGCTCACACATCAAGTCTCCCATTCATATGCAACCAGTGCAGACCCTGCTTAGCTAAGGGGACAAGTCATGCTTGCTACCACCAGACCAGCTCTCCTCCCTCCATGTTAGATCAGTATTGCCTACACTGACTGGCAGCGGCTTCTCCAAGGTTGCAGGCAAGAGTTTCCCCCAGTCCTACCGAGAGATGCCAGGCAGTGAACCTGCAAGCATGTAGCTACTCTGCCACTGAGTTATGGCTGCATTCCCTAAAGGGAATATCTTAGAGCATTCACAGATAGTTCCCCATCCAAATGCAAGCACGGGCAGACCCTGCTTAGCAAAGGGGGCAATCAGCATAGGGGACAATAACCAGTGCTGGCAATTACCTTTAAAACGCTCATTTCTCTACAAGATCCCCACCTATCATCGAGATCATCAGGAGGGGTCCGTCTTCGGGTGCCACCGATTCATCTGGTAGCGACCTGGGATAGGGCCTTCTCTGTTGTTGCCTCTAAGTTGTGAAATGTACTCCCCATGGATATAAGAGGATTATCTTCCTTGGAGGCCTTCAGGAGAGTCTTAAAGGCTCATCTTTTTAGCTTGGCTTTTAAAATGATGTAATTATAATTTTAATCTGCTTTTTTTGAGGGGGGGTATGCATTTTAATTTTAGTATAAACCACCCTGAGCCACTTTAGGAAGGGCGGTAAGTAAGTAAGTAAGTAATAATTCATACTTGCTATTGCACGACCACTTTCCATCCCTTTCCCCTTCAAAATACTGACATTTTCACTCTTGAGAGATTCATTGGTCCTGAACACCCAAATACCTTGGAATAATGACCCAAAGTCCTGTGGTCTAATCTCCTGCCCAATCTCCTGCTGCAGATTCAGGAATCATGAGTTTGACTTCCCAGAAGTATAATTCTACAAGATCCTTTTCCTGTTTTGGTAGCAAATTCAAATTGTTTAACTTCTGCTGAGCTCAGAGAGGAAGACCCTTCAAAAATAATTTCCCTTTCCCTTTCTGATGAGTCACAGTAAACACCCTTCCATGAACCTTCCACACAGACCTTTCCTCTGTTTCTATTCTTAGATTGTTTATTTATTTATTTATTTAAAAGATTGATATCCTACCTCTCCAATACACTACTGCTTGGGTTGGCCTACAACATTAATAGAATAGATATAATATAGAATAATAATAACAATGAAAAAGTTAAAAGTCTAGGCTAAAACCACATTTAAAAGTTATACATAAAAATAATTCAGATTAAAAGAGATAAATAAAAAGCTAAAAACTAAGAAACCTACTAGATATAAGCAGTGGATAAAATATTGAGAAGCCACTATAAAAAGATGTGTTTTTAATTGTTTTGTAAGAACACTGAGGGGGGCGGGGATCATGGTGAAATGCTTCCGGGAGGGTGTTCCAAAGCTGAGAGGCCACAACCGAAAAGGCCGTGTCTCTAGTTGCTGCCAGCCAGATCTCTGTTAGTGGCTGGGCCATGAGCAGGGCCTGAGATGATAAACGGAGGGCCCAGGCAGGTTCATATGGATGAATGCAGTCCCGGCCCCGAGTTTGTCTTGGATACGCTTGGAAATGAACTCAGTTATCCACCCCCTACAGTTGGTTCCTTTTCCGAAAGCAGCCCTTGGCAAAGCAAAGCAAATGTCTTCCTTTTCTTTGCTAGAGAGCTATACTGAAGATATCTGTATATCTGACAGATACCCATCTCAGCCCGATATTTGCCCAGCATGGACATCTAAAGTTGACATGGGTACTGGACATTCTCTGCCTGACAATTCTGGGTTCTCACAACACAAAAGTGGTGGCAATAGTGGAGTACAGAAACCAGCGATTTGCCCATACCTACTTGCCGCTGTTATATGTGAACACACCCTCTCTTTTTCTCAAATGTCTTCATCGATGTGGACAAGGTGAATTATAGACTTTTTTCAATCCCTGGTTGACATCCATACTAAATTTACTAGAGGAAGTCCTGTTGAAATTTAGTAGTCAGAGTCACTCCTTAGTAATACTGTTACTCCAAAGGACTACTAAATTTCAACAGAACTTCCTGTAGTAAATTTAGTCCTTTAGTAAATGTAATAAATTTAGGGAGGACAGCTGGTCTTGTGGTAGCAAGCATGACTTATCCCCTTAGCTAAGCAGGGTCTACCCTGGTTGCATATGAATGGGAGACTTGATGTGTGAGCACTTTAAGATATTCCCCTCAGGATGTCATTCAATGTACCTGTGTAGTTTGATGATATGCAGGAATCGGTAGGTAAACTTTTTTGTGGTACAGAGAGAAAAAAATTCCTCATTTTCTTGAACAAATGGGCAATTCATGTGAAATTTGTTCACATGAACAAATACTGTGTGTGTGGAGGGAGGAAGTGGGATCATGCCCATTGGCCTGGACCCAACCTCTGTGCATTGATTGTGTCTTGTGACTGGAACCTATGTGTGTATCAGTTTTTAATGCTCTGCCTGTGCAAAATGCTTTCTGCAAGTAGAAATCTAGCACCTCAAGAAGGAAGGTTCTAATTCAGCCCTCTCCTTGATAGGCTAGATTTTTGTTTTTACTTGCTGGGAAGGAATTTTTTAATTTTTAAAAATAGAGGAGCAAAATTCAAAAAATTGCAATGGCCATCTGCAGTCTGAAGTGCTATAGACCAGCCTACCATCTCAAGGTTTGACCACTTCATTCATCTAGAAGTACAGACTAGTCCTGGCTCACACTCCAAGGGAGATCTGGAATGCTATTGTCTATATTGTAAGAGCTTGTATAGTACTCATATGGAATAACTCCAGTCAGACAGGGGCTCTTAACAAAGCATTTTCATTGAGCAAGTTAGGGGTTCCAAACCTGTGGTCCTCCAGATGTTGCTGAACTACAATTTCCATCACCCCCAGCCAATGCATTGTGGCTAGGGAAGATGGGAGTTGTAGTTCAGCAATATCTGGAGGCTCACAGGTCGGGAACCCCTGCACTAAGTAAAGATGGCAGACACAGTAGCTTGGCAGATTCAACACACTCCAGAAGAGTGAAACCTATCGACAGATTCACTACAGAATTAAAACATTTCCCTCTCTCTCTCACTCTCCCTCTCCCCCGCCTCACTCACACACACACTCTAGGGGTGTGCACAAACTTCTGTGCATGAACCAGCTTGGTCTGGCTCAATCGTGGACTGAACCGGGGGCAGTTCAGTCCACGTTTGAGCTGCTGAACTGGCCCAGTTTGAGGCAAACCTGTTTGGCGCCAAACCATTCATGCACCCCCCCTAACACACACCATCCTACATTCATGCCTATCTATTGTACTTTGTAACCAATATGTACAGCTGGATAAACAGTTTAACTATTCATGAGTATTTTTTATGGAATGGAAAACGCAATGTAAGTGCACCCAAATGGATAATGCATCTTACTCGTCTGTGTTTGGGGACTGAAGCTGGGTGGCTAAAAGGGAACTTTGGTAGCGACTAGCCATCCAAGGCTCTCAGTGAACCAGTGACGTCCTAGGGTGTAAAGGAGCGCATGAATCACACTGTAGCATGCTTCACCTGTTTTGTTGCTAGCTTTATGATTTCATGCTGCCTTAAGCATTATGATTTTGTGATTGAACTGTCCGTTTTCTGCCTGTACACTGTAATAAGATGACAGTGAGGAAGGCCCTCCCCTCTGGCTCGGAGCAGCTTTTGAATATATCAGCATTTAGACTCGAGTCGCATAGCGAAGCTTGCCACAGTGTACCACCACCTAAAGATGTTTTCAAACTCCATCTTGGTGCTTGCGATATTCATTTCTTGGTGTTTGCGATGTTCAACAGACAGTCCTCTCTGGATTTAAAAGTCAAGAGAGCAATTGTTCTGTGGGTAAAAGCTATACCAGAAAAGCATCATCACCCTATGTTAACAGTTCAAAACACACCTCGGCAGCTGTGTGTGTAAAATGGCTGGCTGCGCCTAGTGCTTTTAGCTTTCCTTGGCATGCATTTATATGTATGTATGCTAGAGAGATGATGCATACACTCAGGAATTTAACTGCTAGAGACCCTGGGGAGGCAATGGGACCCCCCTAAATGGAAATGCTAGCATATTGCAATAACAACATTTTAATAAGACATCTCCAACATCAAACAAGGGACAAATATACCAGAGACAGGAACTAGAAGCCAGGAACTCTCCCTAAACTGTTCCAGGGACTGCTTGAACATATAATGGAGAAGTTGGAATGTTTGTATTGGCTTCCACCAGGCTAGAAGAAATCAGGAAGTTGTCATCTTGTCCATCAGTTCTCCATTGGAGCTCTAATCCTAGACAGCCCGATCCGTCAGAGAGGTAGGTGTTCCTAAGCTTATTCAAATCAATGAATTTAGGTGGGCCTAACTCTGCTTAAAATTGGACTGTTAGTGGGAAGTAAGCCCATATGAACAAAGTTGGACTTCCTTCTGAGTAAACATTCATGGGCCTAGGCCACATGCTTCAGAGCCTATCTCTCCTATGGAATCATGGACAATTATGTCTCTCTTGGACTCTGTTCTGTTTCTGTAAAATGGAAATAATGGTGCCCAGCCTCATCATCGGTTGCTTCAAAGACAAGAATATAAAATTTATCAAGATGTTTGCATGTTACTAACAATAACAATAGTACTAGCGCCTGAAGCTTCTTCAGTACAATGTGAGAGTGCTTCATTCATGATGGTCATTCATGACTCAAGGCAAGGGTAGAGCAATGGGGAAACCCTACCTGGAGATGCTGCCAGGGACTGAACATGTGATCTTCTGCATGCCAAGCAGATGCTCTATCCCTGAGCTATGGCCCCATTCCTTCGCTTGGGTCTACAGCAAGCTTTCAGAGGGCCAACAGAGAGCAAAACACTCCATGACAAATTGAAGGCTTGATCTTCAGTCTGCAGGACTCCCAACCCCATAACAATACATAGGAGCATAGGAAGCTGCCATATACTGAGTCAGACCACTGGTCTATCTAGCTCAGTTTTGTCTTCACAGACTGGCAGCAGGCAGGCTGCAGGCAGGAAACTCTCTCAGCCCTATCTTGGGGTGCTGTATGCTTTGGTAGTTTGTTGGGTCAATAAAAAAATCTTGTCCTATTAAAAAAAAAAAATCTTGTCTTATCTTGGAGAAGCCAGGGAGGGAACTTGAAACCGTATGCTCTTCCCAGAGCGGCTCTATCCCCTAAGGGGAAGATCTCATAGTACTCACATGGAGTATCCCACTCAAATGCAACCAGGGCGGACCCTGCTTAGTTAAGGGGACAAGTCATGCTTGCTACCACAAGACCAGCTCTCCTCCCGACGATGGAACAATGGAAGATGCCATATTTTTATGTTAAATATCACCAAGGCTTATATACCTGTAGAATACATGGAGCTGTCTTTATATATGATAACTGCCACTAGGATCCTTTATGCTTCTGACTGGAAAACACATTTAGTCCTGACGTTAGAGGAATAGCAACTTAAACTCTGGGAATATGCATCAATGGCAAGGATTACCTCATACATAAAGAATAAACTAGCGGATAAATTCGAACTTACTTGGGAACTATTTATATGATACAATTTGCTACAAGGTTGGATACCTCATCCAAGATTTGGATTTTCTCTGCAAATAAACTCGTGAGCGAAATGTTTTTAATTTTAGTATTTTTTAAATTTTAAATTTGTTCTGATTTTATACTGCTTTTTGACTGAAACAAAGTGTTTGGCTGAGTCCTTTTTAGCTTACATGCATTTTATCTATTCTGTTTGTGTTTTATATCATGTTTTTTAAAAAAATTGTATTTTTAGATTCCCTCCCCCTCCGTCTTAATGCTACATCAATTTTAATCTCCGTAATACTGCAACACTTTCTTTATATTGCATTTACTCTATAGTATTACTGTTTTACAACTTGTGCTGGTCAACGACCGTAATAAAGATTATTATTATTATTATTTTAGTATTGATTAACTTTGATCCCTAATTTACTTAGATATTTCTAACTGGAGGTCAACTGACTAATTCGAAATGAGAGTAGATAGAATAGGGTGTTGATATGATAGAGAGTTGAAATCCGGGTTGATGTATAAGACATATGTGAGATGTTATTTGCTGCATTTGTGTAATTTTCTTTTTATCTTTTTCTTTTCTGTATTTTTCTTTTCTGTTATAAATAAAAAATAAAATATGGAGCAATGGAAGATGCCAATGGCGACTGAGAAAGGAGGCGCTACCAGCCCATGGTAGAGCACATCCATTGCATGCTGGAAGTCCTAGGTGCAACTCCCAGCACCTCCCTCTTAAAAAGATCTTAGTTAACAGGGCTGGCTGAGACAGATCTCTGCCCAAGACCTTGGAGAACTGGTCTTGTGGTAGCAAGCATAAGTTGTCCCCTTTGCTAAGCAAGGTCCACCTTGGTTTGCATTTGGATGGAAGACAACATGTAAGTGCTGTAAGATATTCCCCTTAGGGGATGGGACTGTAGCTCAGTGGTAGAGCATCCGCTTTGCATGCAGAAGGTCCCAGGTTTGATCCCCGGCCTCTCCAGGTAGGTCTGGGGAGACTCCTGCCTGCAACCTTGGAGCGTCACTGCCAGTCAGTGTTGACAGTCCTGAGCAAGATGGACCAATGGGTTGACTCATATAAGGCAGCTCCCTATGTTCCTAGCTGCTGTCAGTCAAGAATGGATCCTATTGGAGGATAGATCAGCCTGGTCTGACTCAGTAGATGGTCGCTTATCTGACAAGTTAAATGCTTGTGAGATAAGGAACAGAACAGGAAATAAAGATGAAAGATGGCAAGCATTTTCAGAGGGGACATCATGTGATAATTAAATTTCCTTTCCTTTTTAAAAAAAATCACCACTTAGATTTTGACCTGGTCTCAGACTAAGGCTTTGAAGTCATTTAAGTCACCCAGATTCATGTGACAATTGCGGCTTTCTCGAGATTGCAAATCCCTGAGCGATAGAAGCACAGATATAATAATTATACTTCGATATAAGCAACAACCTCTACACAGCTACTCTTTTGTATGATTGAAACAGAAATGGGGACAGGGATGGTGGAGGGGGGTGCAGGGACCAAGACAAAAGGAGATGCAGCTGCTTCCAGCCATCGGAAAGAAAGATGATCTCTTATGCTTGCCTCTTTTTGCGGAATAAAACTTGATGCGATCAGGTCACTGCATGGCAAATGCGGCATGAATGCAACGTGTTCTCCATCATTATGGAACTCAAACATTCTTGAACCTTTTTATTCCACCCTGTTCATATTTATCTTCTCAGCCCTGCCTTCAGTGGGTACCACATTTGTATTGATAAATGGTCGGGATCAGGAGATGTATTGATGGGAAGGAGACAGTTCCAAATGTAGAAAGCTGTGGCTTTGCATATCATTACACCTAGCTTGCTCTTTTGCCTCTTGAATGCTGTCGATTCAGGCATTATTGCTATTCAGGCTGATAAATGACAGTAATTGTTCTTAAGTTGAAGAGCTGCCTTTAATGTGCTGATTTGCTTGGGAATTCTGAGCACCAGGGTTAAACTAGTGCTTGGCTGCTTCTAACAAAATGGTCTTTTCCAGCTCAGAATAGATACTTAATTAAATTACTTTTCATGCATTTCGTAGCCAGGCACTTGGGGGGGGAAGGAAAAAAAATCATAACAAGATCAGGGAATTCAGAGCAGTTCATGAGAAGGCTATGATCAGATCCCACTTCAAAGTGCCCCCCCCACGACCCCCATTCTGGTGCAACCATGGGGGGGGGTGAGAGTGTTTTAATTCTGCAGCTTTATAGGGAGATAAACAAAGAGAAGAAAAAAAAAATGGAGGGAAAGAAATATTTTATTTTTCCACCCAGAAACAGCCCCGGCAATTCCTACTGTTTTGGAAGGCTAAGCCCCATGTCCCAAAAAGTGGATGAATTGAATATACAGTACTCGCAGTCACCTGGGTACTGACCATGGGAGCCCAACGTATTAGAGCACTTAATAATATAAGAACATGTTATTTGTGCATTTATGTATTTATGTATTTATTTATTTAACTTATAAACGACCTGATATGAAGCATCTCCAGGCCGTTTACATAAAATTCAAAAATTTAAAACAGCCAACAAGTAAAAGCAATCAAAACAGCTAAAACCAATTATTTTTTTAAACTCAGAGCCTGAAGAAACAGGTGTGTCTTAGGCACTTTCTTGAAGGCAGCCAGAGATTAGGGGGTGTGCATGGAACTGGTTTGCGTGATTCGGTCTGAATGAGAACCAAATTCAGACTGGACCACGGTCCACAAACCACTTCGGTCGATCTGCCTGGCTGGTCCCGTCTGTCTGACCGAACCGGCTTGCTGGTTCAAGTGCCTGTCAAGGGGAATCCGGCGAGGATTCCCCTTTGCTTCTTTGCTTGCAGAAAACCACTAAAAAAGCAGGGAGGGGGCAAAAATAAGGGTAGAAAAGCATAGTATCTTGTTCTCCAGGTCTCCCGGTCTCCGCCTCCCTCCCATGCCCCCAATCAGGGATGTAGCTATAATTGAGCGGAAGGGTTCAAAGAACCAGGCCCCCTCCAGCTCCAACCCTCCCTATTTTCTTCATTGTCTCCCTCACTCCAAGGGGCCACTAGGGAAAGGGGTGAACACAGGCCTCTTCCCCTCTAGCTATGCCCCTCCCCCAATCCTCTTATTTTTTGCATGAAAATTTTTTTTAAACAAACAAACAAAAAAAATCCACAAAATGGTTCTGCCCTTCAAAATGGTGGTCAGAAATGACCTCGGAAGTCATTTCCGTCCACTCAGGAACCACCGATAGGCTATAATCACCTATATTTCATCCTGTGGATTTGGGATAATGAAGCTCTCCTGTATGTCAAGTGGTCATTGGAGATATAAACTGTGATTCGTCACACCGCTGCAAGCCATGCAAATGCAGAGATGGCAAAGGCAGACTGAATTGTGGGTTGCACTCTGGCGAGTTCCAGATTTTGGCCCAAGCTAAGTAAGCTTCGGTTTAGGGCCTCACGTTATGAGGGGTCTCTGGATACAAAAAAAGGCATTAAGTTCAAGTTTTGCACACAATGTATTTTCTTTTAAAGACATTTCCAGAGCAAATAGGCTTATTGCAAGCTAACCATTTTTGTTAGATTATTAGATTTCCGTTGCGTCTTTGCCAAGTAAAAATAAAGGTTTATTAGTCCTATTTTCACTGTCCTTTTTATCCATCACATTACAAAATAACAATGTTTCTTTTTATAATGCTGTGGGCCGTTTAAGCTTGACATAATTTAGGGCCTCAGCATGTCATAATCTGGCCTTGCCCCAGATAGACCCAAGTCTGGTCTGATCCGAAATATCATCTTCGAAATGGGCTGTTTACTCATCCCTGCTCTGTCATTGGAAGCTGCCATATACTGAGTCAGATCATTGGTCCATCTAGCTCAGTATTGTCTTCACAGACTGCCAGCGTGGTGTAATGGTTAGAGTGCTGGACTAGGACCGGGGAGACCTGAGTTCAAATCCCCATTCAGCCATGATACGAGCTGGGTGACTCTGGGCCAGTCACTTCTCTCTCAGCCTAGCCTACTTCACAGGGTTGTTGTGAAAGAGAAACTTAAGTATGTAGTACACCGCTCTGGGCTCCTTGGAGGAAGAGCAGGATATAAATGTAATAATATAGACTGGCAGCAGCTTCTCCAAGGTTGCAGGCAGGAGCTTCTCTCAGCCCTCTCTTGGAGATGCCAGGGAGGGGACTTGGGACCTTCTGCATGCTCTTCCCAGAGCGGCCCCATCCCCTGAGAGGAATATCTTGCAGCACTCACACATCAAGTCTCCCATTCAAATGCAAACCAGGGCAGACCCTGCTTAGCAAAGGGGACGATTTGTGCTCGCTACTGCAACACCGGCTCTTCTCCCTTGTTTGAATCCACAGCACATCTGCTCTGAGGTGTGTCCAGCAGCAGGGGGCTACCTTGCAGCCAACGTTAGTCTCCTGAGCCACTATAAGTGGGAGGAATTATGGTGCCAGTGGGATGAAGGCAGTCTGTCTGTGTGGCAGGTGTGACTTGTCAAGCATCAGCTCTCTGCACCTGTTCATCCTACTGACCACTAGGGGCTTTAGTGGTAGATGTAGCCAATGAGGGAACCCCTCTGGATTCCATTCGTTATCTCTGCTCTGAGTCCACCTGACAGGTAGGCTGATC